>NC_141878.1:16678712-16981742 GCF_056163025.1 Triticum urartu | reverse complement strand
GGAAGAGATCCATAATAACAATAACCATGACTAAAATTGCCTTTACTAAAACAGGAACATTGAGACCAAATGTCTCATCTTATTGACGATATGTCATGTACACATCTTATTTTTTTGCAGGTAATCCATCCATCTTATGAGCCATTCCAAAACTAAATAAAAAAAGATGACACATGTAGCTGGTCATGCGCTACCTGTGGAATTCCTCTCCCTTCTTACATATTCATAGACCAGTATTGTGTCCATTGTAGATCTGGGTGTCGGGGTTCCCTTGGGACCTCGCCATGTCAAGCCATCCCTCCTGCTGCTGTCGCAATGCCTGATACATCGGAGACCCCATGTCCATGCCGCCGGTGACATATGGCGCCTGGGCTTGGTAGACTGGCGGCTGCCCAGTTATTTTCGTGATGCGCTCCCTCAGGCTCTTAAGGATTAACTCTAATTTCCCGGCCATGGTTGTGAGCTCCTCGATGTTTCCTGGGAGGTGTCCACTGACCATGGCCTTGTGCAAGAGAATCCTGGCCTCACGGTCCTCTCGCTCGCACCTAATCTTCTCTACCTGATGTCGGAGTTGTATGAGGCGCCGGCTAAGAATGGTCTCCTGGTCCATCTTCTTCTTTAGCTGTGGCACCTCTGGCATGCTCTTGAACCGACTTAGGATAGCCATCGCCTCGGCATGGGATGGGAACACCTCTGGCACCATTGCGCCCTCACCATACACCAGCACACAGGCCTTGGCATTGCACAAGGTGGCCACCTCACCGGCCTTCTTCATCAGGTTCTTGGTACGCTTCTTCAAGGTATTGAGCCGCGTCGAGTCATTGCGGATATACCGGAGGGCCACCTTCTTGCGAGCCATTGTCAGCTAAGGGGAAAATCTGCAAAGGAAGGAAAATTGCTAGTTTGGGTGGATTTATAGTGGCGGGCTTGCTAGGATGAGGAAGCTGGAACCATGTCGATGGAGGATATGATAGATTTTGGGGCCAAACTTAATTGTGCCCAGCTGTAACTTTGGTATATATCAAAAACTTTTAGATTTACTTCCTAAGACCGCATATTTCGTCAATCAATACGAAATTTCTCGTCAATCACTGGAGAAACTATATGGAAGGTTTCTGTGAAGAGGCTCATGCATCTTATTACTAGGACATGCCTATTTTACCAAAACGTATTGCCAAACTATTTTTTCAGTTTAATTCTATCCAAAGTTGGATGTTTATTCAAAATATAGATCATCCCATCTACCACTGATTCCTTTGTATCTAAATTAAGAAAATATTTTTAGAGTAGATTCTGGTAGTCCTTGACTTGCATATTGCTACCCCTTGAAGAGGAAAGGGTGATGCCGCAAAGTAAAGTAAGTATTTTCCTCTGTTTTGATAACCAAGGTATAAATCCAGGAGGAGACAACACAACAAGCCGCCGTATACCTGCACAAACAAATACCAACTTGCACCCAACGCGACAAAGGGGTTGTCAATCCCTTCACGGTTATTTGCAAAGTGAGATCTGATATAGATGGATCAACGGTAAAGTAATATTTTTGGTATTTTTGTTTCATGTAACGGAGAGTAAAAGATTGCAAAGGAAGTAAATTGACTAAAATTATAGATCGGAAACTTATATGATGGAAAATAGACCCGGGGGCCATAGGTTTCACTAGAGGCTTCTCTCAAGATAGAAATTATTACGGTGGGTGAAAAGTTACTGCCGAGCAATTGATAGAAAAGCGCAAAGTTATGACGATATCTAAAGCAATGATCATGAATATATGCATCACGTCCATGTCAAGTAGGCCTAAACGGTTCTCCATCTACTACTATTACTCCACACATCGACCGACTCCTGCCTGCATCTAGAGTATTAAGTTCATAAGAACAGAGTAACGCGTTAAGTAATACGACATGATGTAGCGGGATTAACTCAAGCAATATGAGGAAAACCCCATCTTGTTATCCTCGATGGCAACAATATAATACGTGCCTTGCTGCCCCTACTATCACTGGGAAAGGACACCGCAAGATTGAACCCAAAGCTAAGCACTTCTCCCATTGCAAGAAAAACCAATCTAGTTGGCCAAACCAAATCGATAGTTCGAAGAGACTTGCAAATATATCAAATCATGCATATAAGAATTCAGAGGAGATTCAAATAATATTCATAGATAAGTTGATCATAAATCCAAAATTCATCGGATCTCGGCAAACACAACACAAAAGAGTATTACTTTGAATAGATCTCCAAGAACATCGAGGAGAACATGGTATTGAGAATCAAAGAGAGAGAAGAACCCATCTAGCTACTAACTATGGACCCGTAGGTCTGTGGTAAACCACCCACGCTTCATCGGAGGGGCAATGATGTTGATGTAGAAGCCCTCCGTGATCGAATCCCCCTCCGACAAGATGCCGGAAAAGGACCCGAGATGGGATCTCATGGGTACAGAAGGTTGCGGCGGTGGAAAAGTGGTGTCGTGGATCCCCTAGAAGTTTTCAATGTATTTGAGAATATATAGGGGGAAGATCTAGGTCAGGGGGTCAGTGAGGGGCCCACAAGGTCGGGGGGCGCGCCCTACCCCTTGGGCGCGCCCTCCACCCTTGTGGCCGCCTCGTGGTTCTTCTGACTTGCACTCCAAGTCTCCTGGGTGTCTTCTGGTCCAAGAAAAATCATCGCGAAAGTTTTATTCCGTTTGGTATTCCATTTCTGTGGAACTCTAAATCAAGGAAAGACAAGAACTGGCACTGGGCTCTAGGTTAATAGGTTAGTCGCAAAAATCATATAAAATAGCATATTAATGCATATAAAACATCCAAAACAGATAATATACTAGCATGGAACAATAAAAAATTATTACTCTGGAGAAGAATCAAGCATACCCAAGCTTAATTACTGCTCGTCCTCGAGTAGGTAAATGATAAAAACAGAATTTTTGATGTGGAATGCTACCTAACATATTTACCCATGTAATTCTCTTTATTGTGGCATGAATGTCCAGATCCATAAGATTTAAAACAAAAGTTTAATATTGACATAAAAACAATAATACTTCAAGCATACTAACAAAATAATTATGTCTTCTCAAAATAACATGGCCAAAGAAAGCTTATCCCTACAAAGTGATATAGTCTGGCTATGCTCCATCTTCATTAGAAAAAATATTCAAATCATGCACAACCGCGATGACAATCCAAGCAATTGTTTCATACTTTTGATGTTCTCAAACCTGTTCAACTTTCACGCAATACATGAGCGTGAGCCATGGACATAGCACTATAGGTGGAATAGACAGTGGTTGTGGAGAAAAAGAAGAAGGAGATAGTCTCACATCAACTAGGCATATCAACGGGCTATGGAGATGCCAATTAAGAGATATCAATGTGAGTGGGTAGGGATTGCCATGCAACGGATGCACTAGATCTATAAGTTTATGAAAGCTCAAGAAAAGAAAACTAAGTGGGTGTGCATCCAACTTGCTTGCTTATGAAGACCTAGGGCATTTTGAGGAAGCCCATCGTTGGAATATACAAGCCAAGATCTATAATGAAAAATTCCCACTAGTATATGAAAGTGATATCATAGGAGACTCTCTATCATGAAGATCATGGTGCTACTTTGAAGCACAAATGTGGCAAAAAGGATAGTAACATTGTCTCTTCTCTCTTTTTCTCTCATTTTTTTTCTTTTTTGGGCCTTCTTATTTTTTTATTTGGACTTTCGCACTTTTTTTATTTCCTCACATGGGACAATGCTCTAGTAGTGAAGATCATCACACTTTTATTTAGTTACAACTCGATACTAGAAAAAAATATGACTCTATGTGAATTCCTCCGGCAGTGTACCGGGATGTGCAATGAATCAAGAGCGACATGTATAAAAAATGATGAACGGTGGCTTTGCCACAAATACGATGTCAACTCCATGATCATGCAAAGCAATATGACAATGATGGAACGTGTCATAATAGACAGAACAGTGGAAAGTAGCATGGCAATATATCTCGGAATGGTTGTGGAAATGCCATAATAGGTAGGCATGGTGGCTGTTTCGAGGAAGGATATGTGGTGGTTGTATGGTACTGGCGAGAGTTGCGCGGTACTAGATAGGCTAGCAATGACGGAAATGTGAGAGTGCGTATAATCCATGGACTCAACATTAGTCATAAAGAAATCACATACTTATTGCAAAAATCTATTAGTCATCAAAACAAAGTACAACGCGCATGCTCCTAGGGGGATAGATTGGTAGGAAAAGCCATCGCGGTTCAACTTCGTTAAGGAGGACAATAAAAAAACATCTCATGCTCCAACTTCATTACATAACGGATCACCATACGTGCATGCTACGAGACTCACAAACCTTAACACAAGTATTTCTCAAATTCAAAACTACTCACTAGCATGACTCTAATATCACCATCTTCATATCTCAAAACAATCACAAGGAATCAAACTTCTCATGGTATTCAATGCACTCTATATGAAAGTTTTTATTATATCCCTCTTGGATGCCCATCATATTAGGCCTAATTTTATAACCAAAGCAAATTACCATGCTATTCTAAAGGCTCTCAATATAATAAATGTGAAGTACGAGAATTCATCAAGTTCTATGAAATAAAACAACCATCGTGCTCTAAAAAGATATAAGTGAAGCACTAGAGCAAAATTGCCTAGCTCAAAAGATATAAGTGAAGCACATAGAGCATTCTAATAAATCACGATTCATGCGTGTCTCTCCCAAAAGGTCTGTACAGCAAGTATGATTGTGGCAAACTAGAAAGCAATGAATCAAATAATACAAGATGCTCCAAGCGAAACACATATCACGTGGTGAATAAAAATATAGCCTCAAGTAAAGTTACCGATCGACGAAGACGAAAGAGGGGATGCCTTCCCAGGGCATCCCCAAGCTTAGGCCGTTTGGCCTTCCTGAATATTACCTTGAGGTGCCTTGGGCATCCCCAAGCTTAGGCTCTTTCCACTCCTTCTTTCCACTCCTTATTTCATAGTCCATCAAATCCTAACCCAAAACTTGAAAACTTCACAACATAAAACTTCAACAGAAAATCTCGTAAGCTCCGTTAGTATAAGAAAATAAAGCACCACTTTGGTACTGTTGTGAACTCATTATTTATTTATATTGGTGTAATATCTACTGTATTCCAACTTTTCCATGGTTCATACCCCCGATACTAGCCATGGATTCATGAAAATAAGCAAACAACACGCGAAAAGCAGAATCTGTCAAAAATAGAACAATCTGTTGCAATCTCGATATGTCGAATACTTATGTAACTCCAAAAATCCTGAGAAATTGGGAAGTCCTAGGCAATTTGTTTATTAATCATCTGCAAAAATAATTAGTATTTTATCGCGCCTCTGTAAAAAATTAAAACTAATCTCGTGGGCACAATTTTTTTTGTTTTTTAGCAGGATCAAATCAACTATCACCGTAAGCTATCCCAAAGGTCTTACTTGGCGTAGACACCAATTTAAACATAAAACCATATCTAAACAGAGGCTAGAAGAAATATTTATTGCAAAATAGAACCTAAAAATAAAAAAGAAAAATAAAATTGGGTTGCCTCCCAACAAGCGCTATTGTTTAACGCCCCTAGCTAGGCATAAAACACGAATAGATCTAAGTATTCTCATCTTCGGTATGCAATTCATCAATGAGAATCTTAGGGGATTTTTTAGTTTTATAAATGATCAAACTCCTAGGCAAGAAATCAAGAAATTCATTCATGACAATAGGTTCTTTAATAATATCGAGAAAATTGGGGTGAATACTAATTGATTTGAGATCTTCATCGTTTTTACTAGAAGATACACCCTTATATTTAGGAACATAAGCAAGATTAGCAATCTTAGGAGGAAGATTTGGGGTGGTTTTAATGGAGGAAAAGAAGAACCCAAGTTGGTAATAATATCTTCTAGTTTGCCAATTCTAGTAGAATCTTGATCTATCTTTTCATTAACTATGGGTTCCTTTACCTTAAGGTTCATTGGAGTAACTCCTACCTTAGATCCGTATTGAGTAATCTGATTATGAATCTTTTTATCCAAATTTTCAATCAACTCTACGGTAGAAATTTTATTTTCAGTAATATCCTATCTTTGCATTACATGTTCCAAGGTTAACACACTTCCATTAACCCAAAGAGGTGGTGGGCCTAGCAAATCTATCATGGCATTGTAAGAGTCAAAAGTATGGCTCCCCAAGAAATTCCCCCCAGTAATGGTACCTAGAACATATCTATTCCAAGGAGTAACTCCTACATAAAAATTGCGAAGAAGAATGGAAGTAGATTGCTTTTGAGTAGATCTATTTTGAGCACTGCAAATTCTATGCCAAATATCTTTTAAATTCTCTCCTTCCCTTTGTTTCAAGTTAAGAACCTCATTATCGGGAGTGCTAACAAGGATGGGAGGACTAGCCATAGGAGCGAGAAAAGCAGGAGGAGAAGACGAACGAAAGAAGGGCGAAGAAAAGGCAAATCTTTTCGATAATTGTTTTAGAAGTGGGGGAGAGGAAAACGATGGTGAAAGTGCGTTATATCGACTAGAGGGGGGTGAATAGGCGATTTTATGAATTCTTCACTAAGGAATTTCAAGGTGAGGAAATTCCTATGCGAAGAACTACTTGCAGCGGAATAAGTACTCAGATGCATACATAACGTAACATAAACAGAGATATCATGATGAAATGCAAATGGACACAGAGTACAGAAAGCGTAAGTGAGGGAGTCCTGGGTTAGGGGGTGTTCGGATGGCTGAACTATACCTTCAGCCGGACTCCTGGACTATGAAGATACAAGATTGAAGACTCCGTCCCGTGTCCGGAAGGGACTTTCCTTGGTGTGGAAGGCAAGCTTGGCGATGCAGATATTTAGATCTCCTACCATTTTAACCAACTCTATGTAACCCTAACCCTATCCGGTGTCTATATAAATCGGAGGGTTTTAGTCCGTAGGACAACATACACATCAACAATCATACCATAGGCTAGCTACTAGGGTTTAGCCTCTCTGATCTCGTGGTAGATCTACTCTTGTACTACCCATATAATCAATATTAATCAAGCAGGACGTAGGGTTTTACCTCCATCGAGAGGGCCCGAACCTGGGTAAAACTTCGTGTCCCTTGCCTCCCGTTACCATCCAGCCTAGACGCACAGTTCGGGACCCCCTACACGAGATCCGCCGGTTTTGACACCGACATTGGTGCTTCCATTGAGAATTCCTCTGTGTCATCGCCGTCAGGCTTGATGGATCCTACGATCATCGATAGCGATGCAGTCTAGGATGAGACCTTCCTCCCCGGACAGATCTTCGTCTTCGGCGGCTTCGCACTGCGGGCCAATTCACTTGGCCACCTGGAGCAGATCGAAAGCTATGCCCCTGGCCGTCAGGTCAGATTTGGAAGTTTAAACTACATAGCTGACATCCGCGGGGACTTGATTCTCGACGGATTCGAGCCACTGCCGAGCGCGCCGCACTGTCCCGACAAGCATGATCTTGCTCTGCCACCGAACAGTGCCCTGGAGGCCGCACCCGCATCGGCTCCGATCCTTAATTCGGAGCCAACTGCGCCGATCGAGGATGGGCGGTTGGACGCCGCCTCGGGGGCTGCGATCCCAACGGCGATTGAGCCAAACACCAGCCCCGCACTCCGCGAGACTCGTGACTCCAAGGAGCCGGGCTCCGTTCCGGACTCCGAACCCTCCGCGCCCCGGCCAATCGAATCCGATTGGGCACCGATCATGGAGTTTACTGCCGCGGACATCTTTCAGCACTCGCCTTTTGGCGATATTCTGAAGTCACTGAAGTCTCTCTCTTTATCAGCAGAGCCCTGGCCGGACTACGGCCAGCAAGGTTGGGATTCGGACGATGAGGAAATTCAAAGCCCACCCACCACCCACTTTGTAGCCACTGTCGACGACTTGACCAACATGCTCGACTTCGACTCCGAAGACATCGACGGTATGGACGCCGATGAAGGAGATGATGAAGAACCAGCGCCTACTAGGCCCTGGAAAGCCACCTCGTCGTATGACATATACATGGTGGCCACCCCAAAAGAGGGAGATGGCGATGGAACAGCGGAGGATGACCCCTCCAAGAAACAGCCTAAGCGCCGACGTCAGCGGCGCCGATAAAAATCCCGCCAAAACAAACATGGTGATTGCAGCACGGGAGATAATAATACTTCGGAAAGCGCCGAAGAAAACCCCCTCCAACAAGATTTAGCACAGGAGGATGGAGAAACCAGCCCTCATGAGAGAGCGGCAGACAGAGAGGTCGAGGACGATAATTATATGCCTCCCTCCAAAGATGAGGCAAGCCTCGACGACGACGAATTCGTCGTGCCAGAGGATCCCGTCGAGCAAGAGCGTTTTCAACGCAGGCTTATGGCCACGGCAAGAAGCCTCAAGAAAAAATAGCAACAGCTTAGAGCTGATCAAGATTTGCTAGTCGACAGATGGACTGAAGTCCTTGCGGCCGAAGAGCATAAACTCGAACGCCCCTCCAAGAGCTACCCAAAGCGCAGGTTGCTACCCCAATTAGAGGAGGAAGCACTTGATGCGGCCGACCGGCCACCTCGTGGCCGCGACAGAGAGGCCTCTCGGCCCTCCACTCAAGCTGCACCCCATGCCAAGGCACAGGACTATGCGCCGAACTTACGATACATGTTGGAGGACAAGGCTAGACAAACAAGATTGATCTACGGATCGCGTGGGCGCCCCACGGCTCGAGACGGCACCCGTCACGCCGGCCACAAATTCGGCAGGGCCGAACACAGTAGACAAAGCTCATTGGAGCTACGTCATGATATAGCCCAATACAGAGGCGCCGCACACCCACTCTGCTTCACAGACGAAATAACGAATCATCAAATCCCTGAGGGTTTCAAACCCGTAAACATCGAATCATATGATGGCACAACAGATCCTGCGGTATGGATTGAGGATTATCTCCTTCATATCCACATGGCCCGCGGCGATGATTTCCACGCCATCAAATACCTCCCACTCAAGCTTAAAGGACCAGCTCAGCATTGGCTTAACAGCTTGCTAACAGGATCAATCAGTTGTTGGGAGGACCTGGAAGCCGCATTCCTCGTCAATTTCCAGGGCACGTATGTGCGACCCCCAGACGCCGATGACCTAAGTCACGTAATTCAGCTGCCAGACGAATCGGCCAGGCAATTCTAGACACGGTTCCTAACAAAGAAAAATCAAATAGTCGACTGTCCGGATGCCGAGGCCCTAGCAGCCTTCAAGCACAATATCCGTGACGAGTGGCTGGCCCGGCACCTTGGACAGGAAAAGCCGAAATCTATGGCAGCACTCACGACACTCATGACCCGCTTTTGCGCGGGAGAAGACAGCTCGCTTGCTCGTGGCAACAATATAACCAAGAACCCTGGTAATTCGGACACCAGGGACAGTAGTGGCAGGTCCTGTCGCAATAAATAGAAGCGCCACATTAACGGTGACAATGCAGATGATACGGCAGTTAATGCCGGATTCAGAGGCTCTAAATCCGGTCAGCGAAAAAAGCCATTCAAAAGGAATCCTAGGGCCCCGTCCAGTTTGGACCGAATACTCGACTGCTTATGCCAGATACATGGCACCCCTGAAAAGCCGGACAATCACACCAACAGGGATTGTTGGGTGTTCAAGCAGGCAGGCAAGTTAAACGCCAAAAACGAAGACAAGGGGCTGCATCGCGATGACGAGGAGGAGCCCCGGCTGCTGAACAACAAGGGACAAAAGGGTTTTCCCCCACAAGTGTGGATGGTGAACATGATATACGCAACCCACATCCACAAGAGGGAGCGGAAGCGCGCATTAAGGGACGTATACGCGATAGAGCCACTTGCCCCAAAGTTCAACCCATGGTCCTCCTGCCCGATCACCTTTGATCGAAGGGACCACCCCACTAGCACCTGTCACGGATTCGCCGCATTGGTTCTAGACCCAATTATTGACGGATTTCATCTCACTAGAGTCCTTATGGACGGCGGCAGCAGCCTGAACCTGCTTTACCAGGATACAGTGCAGAAAATAGGCATAGATCCCTCGAGGATTAAGCCCACCAAAACGACATTTAAAGGCGTAATACCAGGTGTAGAGGCCAATTGTACAGGCTCAGTCACACTTGAAGTGGTCTTCGGATCTCCGGATAATTTCCGAAGCGAGGAGCTAATCTTCGACATAGTGCCGTTTCGCAGTGGTTATCACGCACTGCTCGGGCGAACCGCATTCGCTAAGTTCAATGCGGTACCGCATTACGCATACCTTAAACTCAAGATGCCAAGCCCTCGAGGAGTAATTACGGTCAACGGAAACACCGAACGCTCCCTCCGAACGGAGGAGCACACGGCGGCCCTTGCAGTGGAAGTACAAAGCAGCCTCTCCAGGCATTTCTCCAAGCGCGCCCGGAGTAACCTACAACAAGACCGCCTGGCACGAACCGAGCAGGCGTAGCAATGCGGACCCAACCCCAACCCTCGCAAAAAGGTGACGTCAGTACTTCGCGTACATAACTACGCTCTAGAGATACCATGGGCACAGAGGGAGGGGCACCATCATGGCACGCCCAAAACACGGCTTCAACCGTACCAGGGGCTGCCGATTTTTTAATTTTCTCTAACTTTTAGGACTCCACTCTTCGGAAGGCCTGTTCGGCAGTTCAATTGCCGCACAAATGATGCAAGAACCAGGGAAGCAGACAAGCCACGCCGCATTATGGAACTCCCCGGTGGTCTCTATCACGAGCAGTATACTTGTTTCACATATTATCCCGCAGCTTTCCCCTGGAGCGGACATGTTACATAGTCCAACCTTTCGCTTATCGCATCATTTGTATCATTCTGCTTTGATCGCAGCTCTTTTTAATAAACAATGCATAGCTTTTGTCTATTTTTTCATTACCTTTTTTTTATATACTTATATGTGTCCTTAACGACATGTTGCACCCGTACACTTTGGTACGGCCAAAATACGCCAGGAGCTTCAATACCCCTCAACATGGTGTGAGAAGTCCGAACACTTTAACAAGTGCGGCACCCCGAACTTATAGCATTATATGCATCGGCTCCGAATCATGTCTTGGGTCAATAGTTGGGTTTGCCCGGCTCCTATGTTTTGGTGCCTTACGTTCCGCTATATCGGCTAAGGTAGCACTATGAGAACCACTGTGATTGTGCCCCGGTTGAGCTGGGTTGAGCACCTCAGTGGAGAAAGCTAAAACTGACCGTCATGATGAGGCGAGAGCTGGTCACTGTTCGAGAGGTCTTTTCGAGTCCTTAAAGACTTATGCCGCTTAGGGCGAGGAGCCGGTTCTGTCCGGCCAAGGCATGGATAGCGCCCCGAACTCGGTCTTCCGAATAACAGGGGCTTCGCCGAAATTTAAAATTATAGAATTCTATGGCTAAGTGAGAGTGTTCACGCATTATAGTCCGATTGCCTTGTTCGTTGGGCTGAGCGCCTCCCTCGAAGAACCCAAACATGGGAAAAAGATCCCTCAGGTTTATCCCCGAACACCCCAGCACTAGCGGCACGGGGGCAGAAGCCGACGACTCGCCATCTCTCAGAATTGATAAACAGCCGCACATAAGGTAATATTTTAAATTCAAACAGCATTGCTTAAGCGCATATGAACAAGTTTTCAGCGCACAGGACAAAACGAGCGAGTTTTATTCAAAAATTACATCCATAGAACATTCATCCGCCACAAGGCGGGCACCCTTTAGAACATCCTTATAATAATTTTCGGGCTTGCGATGCACTTTCCCCAGCGGTGGCCCGTCCTTCACAAGCTTCTCAGCATCCATCTAGCACCAGTGCACCTTCGCACGGGCAAAGGCCCTACGGGCACCCTCAATGCAGACAGAGCGCTTGATGACTTCGAGCCTTGGACAGGCCTCCACCAGCCGCCGCACTAGCCCGAAATAGCTCCCAGGCTGAGCCTCTCTAGGCCACAGCCGAACTATGAGGCCCCTCATGGCCTATTCGGCCGCCTTGTGGAGCTCAACCAGTTGCTTCAACTGGTCGCTCAGGGGCACGGGGTGTCGGGCCTGAGCGTATTGAGACCAGAACACCTTCTACGTCGAGCTTCCCTCCTCGGCTCGATAGAATGCGGCGGCATCAGATATACTCCGGGGAAGATCTACGAACGCGCCTGGAGAACTCCGGATTCGGGTAAGTAACAAGTAACTCACGCTTATGTGTCTACTTTGCATAAAGATTGCCTTACCCGACACTATCTTCTTCACCTCATCCAACTCCTAGAGGGTCTTCTGGGATTCGGCCTTGGCAGCCTTGACACTTTCAGCATCCGCCGCGAGCTCGGACGCTCGCGCCCTTGAGTCACGCTCCAAACTCTCATGTTTTTCCATGAGAGCCTGGAGCTCTTGCCGCACCTTGCCAACCTCGGCCTCATACTTTTCTCGCTCAGTGCGCTCCATGGCCGACCTCTTCTCGGCCTCGAGCAGCGCTTGCTTCAGGGTCGCCACCTCAGACGTGGCCCCTACAATAGCCACGATACTCCTGTCATTTTTCGCAATTGCACCTTTTTATACGCATTTATACAAGGTATTTTCTTACCTTCACTATCCTCGAGCTGCTTCTTGGCACGTCCGATCTCTTGCTCGGACCGCTCGAGGTCCTGCTTTAGCACTTCCACTTCCACAGTTAGTGTGGCGGACGCCAGCAGGGAAGCCTGCAAACGCATATTGACTTCTTTTTGTTAGACTCCTGCGAAGTTTATTTGATCCTCTATTCGACTTTCCTTCCCGAACGCCAAACAGAGCATCAGGGGCTACTGTCTATGCGGTAATGTTATTTACACATTCTTTACTTACCTCAAAGCCTGTTAAAAGGCTTGTACAAGCTTCAGTCAGTCCGCTCTTGGCGGACTGAACCTTCTGGACCACCGCACTCATAATAGTGCGGTGCCCCTCGTCGAGGGAGGCGGCTTGGAGCGCCTCCAACAGATTGTCCGGCGCCTCCTGTTGGACGGAGGTCACCGGCACGGCGGGCTTGCTCCTCTTGGAAGGAGGTCCCCCGCCGGACTCTGGAACCTTTGAAGGTTCCAAAGCGGTGTCCGGCCCAGGGCTGGACTTGGAGCCCTGGGGGGTTTCGTCCCCTTTACTCCTGGAGTCCGGGAGATCGCCTTGCAGCGCCTCCAGGACCACCTCCTCCCGGATTGGAACTTGCTGGGACAACACTTCGGTGTTGCCCGTAGGGCGAGGGGAGGAAGCCGTCGGAAGCGAGTTCACGTCCGACGAGTCCAGTGAGCCGCTCGACAACGCGTCGAGCCGGTCTTTGGGTGGGCTGCATAAACATATCCTACATAAGGGAAAGCTGTGCAATAATCAAGTACTACGAAATCACTCCGGTATCCGGATACTTACGATTTCGCCAGGGGCTTGGCCCTAGGCGACCACTCCTCTTCACCGTCGTCGGCGTTGGTGGAGTAGTCCGGAGGAGGGGTCCTCGCCTTCTTGGACCCCTCGGCATCCCCAGTTGGGGCGGCCTTTCTTTTCTTCCCTTCCCCCACTGGAGGGGGAGGGGTATCTTCTTCCTCCTCCTCATCTTCGTGGGAGGAGTGCGTCTTGGATTAGTCGGATGATGAATCCGACACCTCCGGGCGTCGGGCACTCTTTCAAGTCCCCGTGGCCTTCTTCTTGGCCTTCTTCTCCGGCACCACATAGGGTGCCGGAACCAGCAGCTTCGCCAATTGAGCGTCCGCTGGGCCTTCGGGCAAAGGAGCCGGACAGTTGATCTGTCCGGATGTCACCTGCCAGTCATGTCAAAGGAAAGGGAGCTTAGACTCCGCATAGAGTCAAACTATGAAACACTGATACCCTGTAAAAGAAAAAAACAGCTTACCGCAAGAGCGTCACGCTGTACACTGAATCGATCCTCAGTAGCGGATGCGGGAGCCACGGCGCCCTTAAAAAGCACCTTCCAGGCATCTTCGTACGTCGTGTCGAAGAGCCTGCTCAAAGTTTGGTGCCGCGCCGGGTCAAACTCCCACAGGTTGAAAGCCCGTTGTTGGCACGGGAGGATCAAGCGGATGAGCATAACCTGGACTACGTTGACAAGTTTGAGCTTCTTGTCCGCCAGGGTTTTGACGCATGTTTGGAGTCCGGTCAGCTCTCCTTTTTTGCCCCATGATAGGCCCGTCTCTTTCCAGGACGTGAGCCGTGTTGGGGGTCCGAACCGAAACTCAGAGGGTGCGACCCATTCGGCGTCGCGTGGCTCGGTGATGTAAAACCACCCCGATTGCCACCCCTTCAGGGTTTCTACAAAGGAGCCCTCGAGCCACAGGACGTTGGCCATCTTGCCAACCATGGCACCTCCGCACTCCGCCTGGTTGCCGCGCACCACCTTCGGCTTGACGTTGAAAGTCTTGAGCCATAGGCCGAAATGGGGGCGGATGCGGAGGAAAGCCTCGCACACGACGATGAACGCCGAGATGTTGAGGACAAAATTCGGGGTCAGATCGTGGAAATCCAGGCCGTAGTAGAACATGAGCCCCGGGACAAATGGGTGGAGAGGGAAGCCCAGTCCGCGGAGGAAATGGGGGAGGAACACCACCCTCTCATGGGGCCTTGGGGTGGGGATGAGGTGCCCCTTTTCGGGGAGCCGGTGCGCGATGTCGTTAGACAGATATCCGCCCTTCCTCAGCTTTTTGATGTGTCCCTCCGTGACGGAGGAGACCATCCACTTGCCTCCCACTCCGGACATGGCTGGAGAAGGTCGAGGCGAGGAGTGCGGACTTGGGCGCTGGAGCTCGAGTGCACAAGAATGGATAGGCGAAGGAGGAATAAGGCGTAGGTAAAAAGGTGGATCCTTATCCCCTTATATGGGTGGACGCAACTACATGTCCCCACCAGCCTGGTAAAACTCGCTTATCTCCCAAGCGCCGTAATCTAAGGCCCAGTTGGGTTACCCACGCCCGTATTGATGAGAATCCCGGAATAAGGGGACACGATCTCTGCTTTAACAAGACGTGCCAAGGAAATCGCCTCGCATAACGCGCTGAGATGGGACAGTAAAATGGTTCGAATAAAAGCTTGGCCATGGTGTGATGTCATGCTACAGAATAAGTTAGCAGATTAGATTTGTGTAAATATTATTCTCTCTATGGAAATATGTGGGAACTTATTTTGCAGAGCCGGACACTACCTTTGTGTTCGAAATCTTCTATGAAGTACTTGGAGGAGGAACCCGCCTTGCAATGCCGAAGACAATCTGCGCGCCGGACTCGTCGTCATTGAAGCCCGGTTCAGGGGCTACTGAGGGAGTCCTGGATTAGGGGGTGTTCGGATGGCCGAACTATACCTTCAGCCGGACTCCTGGACTATGAAGATACAAGATTGAAGACTACGTCCCGTGTCCGGAAGGGACTTTCCTTGGCGTGGAAGGCAAGCTTGGCGATGCGGATATTTAGATCTCCTACCATTGTAACCGACTCTATGAAACCCTAACCCTATCCGGTGTCTATATAAACCGGAGGGTTTTAGTCCGTAGGACAACATACACATCAATAATCATACCATAGGCTAGCTTCTAGGGTTTAGCCTCTCTGATCTCGTGGTAGATCTACTCTTGTACTACCCATATCATCAATATTAATCAAGCAGGACGTAGGGTTTTACCTCCATCGAGAGGGCCCGAACCTGGGTAAAATTTCGTGTCCCTTGCCTCCTGTTACCATCCAGCCTAGACGCACAGTTCGGGACCCCCTACCCGAGATCCACCGGTTTTGACACCGACAGTAAGCACAGGATAAAATAGGATGAAGACAAACAGACTGAAGAAATTGAAGTGAGGAAATTGAGAAAGTCTTCAGTCAAAGTCTTCAAGAAGATATGAACAAGTACACAACATAGAAATGAGCAAATGAAAGGGTTGAGGAAATAGAACCAGTTAGCTTGGTGAAGACAATGATTTGGTAGACCAGTTCCAACTGTTGTGACAGTTGTACATATGGTTAGGGCGGCTAGGTATTCAAACCTGAGGACACACAGTCCCGAACACCGAGTCCTGAACACGCAGCTCAGGACACTTAGTCCTCACCGTATTCCCCTTGAGCTAAGGTCACACAGACCTCGCCCAATCACTCGTGGTAAGTCTTCATGTGACTTCCGAACCTTCACAAACTCGGTCACTCGGCGATCCACAATTTCCTCTTGGATGATCTAGACCATGACGCCTAACCGTCTGGAAGATGCACAGTCTTCAAAGGTAACAAGCGCCGGATCCACGCAGGATCAATCTCTTTAGTGATTCTCAATCACTTTGGGTTCGTAGGTGTTTGGGTTTGGGTTTTCCTCACTTGATGATTTTCTTTCAGAGTCCTCGGAGGATGTGATTCTCTCAAATGACAAGTGTCAGTTTCTCTCGGAGCAGCCAACCAGCTAGTGGTTGTAGGGGGGCGCTATTTATAGCCTAGGGAGTAGCCCGACATGATAAGACATAAATGCCCTTCGATGATATGACCGTTAGGTGGGTAGATATTTTGGGACAGCTGGCGCATAGCACAACAACGGTTGGAATTTTGAGTATCAAATTCCTCAGGGCTATCATGTTCCTCACTATGTAGGCTATCCGCACTAGCGAATTCCTAACTCCTTAGTCAGATCAAATTCCTAAGAGACCAGAAGAACTTCGTCTCTCACACTAAAGTAATTGACTAAACTGTATGAGATTTCCAATGGTTTCACTCGAAGGGATTGGTAGGTGTTGGATTTTGAGTTGAGCATAACTTGGAAATTTTCCTTAGTATTTCCTTGACCCCCTTTAACAGTACGGTGTTTCCTAAGACTCAAGAAAGTGAAAATGAAACTACGAAAACAAAAGTCTTCACGCTTCATGTTACTCAGATGAATGCCAAGTCTTCAAGATCACACCAATTGCTTCACTTTCAAAGCCTTAAGAAAGTCTTCAGAAATCCAAAGTCTTCAGTCGAAGACATCCATTTTTAGGGGTCGACTTTCTTTGTAAATATCAAACTCCTCATAGACTTATAGACATGTGTACACTCATAAACACATTAGTCCCTTAACCTATAAGTCTTCAATACACCAAAATCACTAAGGGGCACCAGATGCACTTACAATCTCCCCCTTTTGGTGATTGATGACAATATAGGTTAAGTTTTCAACGGGGATAAACATATGAAGTGTAAATACTGATATTGAGGAATTTGATTGCAAGATATAGAAGAACTCCCCCTGAAGATGTGCATAGTGAGGAATTTTCTTTTGAAGAAATGCACACTTGAAGAGTAGAATCATGGAGATCTCCCCCTATATCTTGTAATTCATACACGCATTTGACATATAATATGAAGAATTTGAAATGCATGATCAAATATGGTGACTGATGAAATTCAGCATGCGTGCATTTACCCCTAGGACAGTGATAGTGCTAACATTCATGTATGTATGTTACGAGTTATGATATGACCTTTTGTTTATGTATGTTAACATTCAAAAATGTTTGATGAGATCAATAATGTATATATGAGATGTGATAAAACTGAACATATGTTGTACTCGGCGTATTTGATTAAATCTATTAACTAACGAACCTATACTTTATTTATCATCAAGTGGCAAGGCATGGGTATTTAGCTCAAGTTGTGCATGGGCTGCTCGAGTTGCGCGCCAATGTGGAGGCCCCGCACCGCCGCCGATGGGCTGATGTTGTTGCATGTCGTGGCGGGGACGTCCGTGTGTGCGCTGCTTGTGCTGGGCGCTGATGTGGTCGCCCCCCCTCGGAAGGGACGCCGCTGGAGCTGCAGCGGGATATGGTGGTGGTCCGCTGATGGAGCTGGGAGCAGACGCGGAGGCAATGGGCCCGACTCTCTGTGTGTAAATCATGATGACTTGGAGCACTGTCATGGGAAGTTTTTATTCATCTTTACCTATATTTATTGGATTAGGTTCCATTGGCAGGTGAGATTCTTATCCTGAATGCTTTATTCTATTTTTTCCAAGACACTTCTCGCTAATATGTTCAATATTCATAATAAATTTGTTGCGGTAGAATTACATGATTTCTAAACATTTTGATTCATAATACCAATTTGCTGCATCATGGGGTTTATTAGAAATCCTAATGCATTTCTAATCAGGATTGTTTCTAATGGTGATTAAATCTGTCATAGCATCAACAGGTTAAAGACGATGTACCCTTTTCCCGTTTGGATACCAACCATTGCATTTAGCAGTAAGATCTGTTGCTTATTTACTTGTAGAATCAAGTGGGTTAGAGGCATCTGCTTTTAACTATTTACCAAACTTCAATAAAACACTCTTTTCTTATTTGTGTGAGTACTATTTGTTTCACCTTTTGCAGCTCATCGTCATAGCATCTGGTTTAAAACATGAATGACTACTTGCGAAGGTATTGTTTTTAGTTTCTTCTTTTTGGTTCAGCTTCTTTGATTTTCAGTAGTTGGTCCGTTAATCATCTAAAATTTTCAGTAAGATGTTTCTACATCATATTCTTGAATGTTCCTGATTTCACATCCATGGTATCTGCTTTGCTTTAGTACCTGTTCATGGTTCACTCATGATTTGTTTCTTTCTCCCTATCAGTCTTACCATTTTGTTTTGCTTGCTTTACCTTGTAGCTTCTTCCAGTAGTTGCTTGCTTTACCTCTGTCACACTTTTTATGCTTTTACGATGTCCTAATAAAAGTTTTGTGTGGGCAGATAATTTTTTGCTTATTACAAACCGTAGGAAGCTGAAGCTTACTGATTTGGGGCTTGCACGAGAGGAAACTGTAACTGAAATGATGACGACTGAAACTGGGACATACCGATATGGACACAGAGGTTATAAATCACTCTTTTCCACACTAGATAGTCAATATTAAAAAAAATTAGGAACTGAAGCTGAAATAAAATGGTTCCTGGTTGTAGTTTCCCAGGTTGATTCTTCGAATTATACTTCAATTTGTATGCCCTCGCGATAATTTTTTGCCTGAAGTTTCTAGAGCTCACTGATTTTAGGACCTTCTATACGAAGAGAAATCTGATGCTCTAGAATTTGTGTATGAAGATTGCTTTAATAACAATCGCAAATATAATTATAGTCTTCAATTAAGTAATGATAATGTAATATTGCATCCTGTCATTTACAATCAGATAGACAAGTGACCTTAAGTATAAGGTTTCAAGCTACTTAACGCTCAATGCTTGTTATATAATTCTCCATGGTAACATCAACTAAGTTGGGCATCATAATTGGCACTGAACATCCAAATTTAAGTTCGTGCTCACCATTTCACGATTATATTTTTGGTACTGATATTTTCATATTACCAGTTTGTTGAAGATAGAGCTCTGGCATTGTATTGAAGCTCAACTCCGCATGAAAGTTTACAACTTCACTGTTATGTTCTGGCACTCGAATTTGCTATGCTTTTCATGCTAGGAACACTTACACGTTCATTCTTAAATCATCTTGTTATATGGCATGGTAGATCTGATGGAAAAGAACTTGTGTGATATAGGCCAGGGCGGAGGACGTTGTCAATGGAAAACATGGCAACGCATGAAGGTTCACTCGCCAATAGTCTTCAAGAAGATGCGAAGGTCATGGTTCTGTGTTGATGCCCCTTGAAAAAATATCTTCTTATTTTCTTGTTTGAAGGAACGCTAGGAGAAATTGAGGATGCGAAAAATGTACGGAGGAAAGGGAGACTAGGAGAGGTGCATGGTGAGGCATCGACGAATCCTAAAAAGAGAAACTTTTGTCACAGTGTTCTCATATCCAAACTTGAATCAAGTATGCTTTTTGAATGGCTTGCACTAAAGCAGAGTATAATTCTTATACTTGTGTTTTAAATTGACTACATGTTGTCATCTCCTCTTGTATACATCTTCCGTAACTACCATTTTGTGATGGGTTGTTAAGCTACCATTCAAAGGAATGCATGTTGACAAATGTATTGATGCTTCCTTGAGTCTACTACTAATATATTTGTAATGTATTTTTCACTGAAAAAAGCACAGCTAATAGCACGCTATAGAATTGTCTAGCTAAATAAATCAATGTACACTGCCTCGCTAATAGAATGCCATAGTGCGATATAGCATGCTAATAGCGTATTTTAAGGCCACTCCTATTTTGTTATAGCGCGCTACTTTTTTCATTGATTTTTATAGCGTTTATCTCTACTCCTCATGTCTCAGTTGGTAGTCTCCGTTCCATGGTTAATTTTTGTCCCACCTATCATGGTTTTTTCCGTCCTTCCTCCACCTCCCAGTGATTCCCCCCTGAATTGTCGCGCTTCGGTTCCACCTGCCACCTTGCCAGAGATGAACACCGCCGTGGATGCGAGGGGAACGGGACCAGACCGGGCACCGGCGCCCGTTTCAGTAAGCTCGCTACGCCTGTCCTCGTTGGTCGCGCCGCACACAGCTCGTCGGAGCCCCTAGCCGCGTCGATGCAGTGGTCAGTGGGCGGAGTCGCACGGTCGACGCGCGCGGCGATGCGGCGAGGGGAGGGGAGATGGCCAAGATGTTGGAGTGAGCGGAGAAGAGAGGTGAATGAGCCACAAGACCGGCCGCGGCATGGGACTGATGCGGTGGTCGGCAGGCGGAGTCGCGCGGTTGCAGGCTCGGTGACTCGCGTGGCGATGCGGTGAGGGGAGGGGGGAGGGCGAGAGGTGGCGAGTGAGTGGAGAGGACCGGTGAGTGAGCCCCAAGATCTGCCGTGACATGTGACAGATCGGCGGTCGGCGGGCGGAGTCACGCGGGCCGGCTCATGGAGGCACGCGGCGATGCGGCTGGGGAGGGTAAAGTGCGAGAGGAAGTGAGTGTGTGGAGAGGAGAGTGGTGAGTGAGTGGGGTTTGGGTTGGGATGTGGCGGGGGAGGGGAAAAGGCGAGGGGTGGCCAGTGAGCCCAGAGGCCAGCGTGCCAGGTGGGCCCTCGAGCCGGCCCGTGAGGCAACTTTGCTGTGCCTAGGCCGGGGAGGCCAGCACGCGTGCTTGGCCGGGAAGTTTCGTGCCTGGCCCGTGTAATCCTGGCCGGGTCGGGCCATGCCGGGCCGGCCAATTTGTCCAGGTATATTGTAACCCCTCAAAAAAAATATACTGTTTATAAGGTAATTTCTTTTATAGTTATTTTTTTAGGGACTAAGTTTGGGTGCTGGTTGGGCCATGGTGGATAGCTAATTTGGGCCTTGTGTGAAAATTTTGCTCAACGATAGATATTCTAAACTCGCATGTGTTGGAATTTACGACAAAACAGTAGATATTGAAAGTATACATACCTCACAAAAACAATAAAAGTGTGTGTGTGTGTCTATATATATATATGAAATATGGTTCATAAAAATAAATATATTTTATAATTACCTTTCATATACTAAGGCTATCACATTAAAATTGAGAGAAAAAAATATTCTTGGTAGAAGAAGGTTTGTTTGCATGTTTTTTTTCTTTTGTTGGACAATTTTCCATGGCCTATATTAATAATTTAAACAATTTTCATATGAATATTTACTTATATAAGAACATTACAGTTCGTTGTTTTCCCCAAATTTTGTGTTAGCACAATTATTTAATCAACATATTTTCCTAATAATGTCAACTATGTTTTTTATAGAGAAAATAGTTGTGTCCGTTTCACTTTTTTATTTCCAGATATTATATATGATTATACCCCCTCCGATACCTTTTACTCTGCGCATAAGTTTTTTTTGTTTTTTCCGCAATACTCTGCGCGATCCTGATTTGTAGCGGTTTCTTCCAAGTCTATCCAAATCTTCAGCCCTGCATGCAACGCTACCTCCTCCTGTGCATTAATTACTGACCGCGCATGCAGCGCATGCAAAGGAGAATGGGCCAATAACAGCCATGTAGAGGAAACAAGGAGGACGGGCCAATAACTGGCTCCGGTGATCATAGCTTCTCATCTTTCCTGGTCGCTGCAATTCAACTAGCACAGGGGCAATTTCGTCCAAAAAAAGTTACAAGTAGGTCTCCTTGGTATGCGTGACGTGAGTTATGCGTAGACTAAAAAAATAGGAGGGAGTATTATGCAGTAGAAAATATCATTTATATTTGATCATATATATTTCATCGTAGATACAAAGGGATGGGTTTCGACATATGCACTGATGTAACGATGGCAGACCGCACTGAAACACCACGAGAAAAGGTGCATATAGC
The DNA here is from genome assembly GCF_056163025.1 of Triticum urartu. Classification (NCBI taxonomy): domain Eukaryota; kingdom Viridiplantae; phylum Streptophyta; class Magnoliopsida; order Poales; family Poaceae; genus Triticum; species Triticum urartu. Next base: position 16,959,531 of record NC_141878.1, on the reverse strand, counting down.
TAACCTTCCTCGATATGTATATTGTACATGCAAATACGAATGGTATATTTTTGTATATTAATGTTTTTTCAGAATATAGGAGACATGGATTTGGACTTTGGATATGCACAAAAAGAATCCATTGAGCGTTCCGATGCGAAGTTGCTGAAAGGGACAGTAAATTCACCAAGTTTTTTACAACATAATGATGTCGAAGCGGTGATATCTTATAACAAACCAAAAAAGGATGCCAATTTAAATGTTATCGCACAAGGTATTTCTTTAATGTTATTATCCATATTTTCTTTGTGAAATTGCCTTCTGTATTCAACTAATTTGGCTCATTTTGTTGTCTAAGTTGGCTCAATTTTTTATGAAGTCGACCGACTATGTTTGTACCCTAGAGATATTTTAGTCACCGAATCAATCATGTCTGCCCCCAAGAAAACCTTGTTCGTGGACATCTTGTTATCAACGGACGATTGGAATGCCTTTTGAAAGATGATATGTTCTTACACGATGGTGTAAGACCAACTGCATAAACTTTGTAATTAATAATTGCAATGAAATATAATATTGTAATATATATAGGGTGGCACTATTCTAATCCCAGGATTAGAATAGTTATTTGGATCACAGCGCCCCTATATACAGCCCGACTAGGTTTTCCCGAACTAAAAAAACTCAAGCCGCCCCCACAGCTCCCCCGATAGCCCCACGACCTTTCCCCGATCCTGCCGCGGCCTCCTCCCGGCACGCCGCCATGGCCCGTGACCATCTCCCGCCGCCGCGACCGCCCGCCGGACCGTCGGCCACGACGCGCCGCCCCGAGGCACCTCCCATCGTCGTCCCCCGGCTCCGACGCGCCTCCTATCGCTGTCTCCCCGGTCCCCGACGTGCCTCCCGCCGCCGGCCTCTGGATATGGCCGTCGCTCCGCCTTCGCTTGCCGGATACAACCGATGCGCCGTCCCCTCCGACGGATCCACCCAGGGACCTATCCCGACGCCGCCTGTAGCCACCACGCACCGACGCTCGCCCCACCGAATCTGCTAGACGACTCAGCTTCAACTGGACTGCCCCGCCTACTTCTGGTGCGCCGGTGCACCCCCTCTATGCATCATCGCCCAGAATGCAGACATGATCAGAGGACGTGGGAGGAGGTAGTGGGCGCCTGAAGACTGGAGATGTGCAGTTCGGGCAGTACAACTTGGTAGGTCAAGAGATTCATCTGCCCGCTATGATGCTGGCCAGTGCGTCGGGGAGCGATAGCCTCCCCGGCCTGCAGCTTTCACCCACCATCATGTGGTTGTGCTGCAGCCGCTGTTGTACAGTGGTTTAGGAGGATCCCCGCCAAAGCTGGCTCAGCTCGTCCCCAACCTCATCGCGTCTGCCCTCTTGGTCCGCCTCACCTTCCAACGATGGCACAAGGAATGTGGCCAAAACGGGGGAGCTGCTGCAGCCGTACTACTACTAATGCAAATCCAGTGAAGAAGGAATATTAAGCACAAAGCTCAAAGATCCCTTTGCTGATATGTTCAGACAAAACACAGAGAGAAATTTCAGAGATCCCTCTGCCGAATATGAGCATACCATACAAACTTCTATCAGACAACAAAAAATGTGTCAGGCCCCGTCTAAGTGGTAGTGGCTCCTTTGCTCACGGAATCTGTAGCCCTTTCTATTATGTCGAGCAATTCACTTGTTGTCAATATTCTGTATCCAATATTATGGGGCCTCATGGCGCCTAGTAGTTTACATTATTCACCGATGCACCTCTTTTCTCTGTAGCAGAAAGACAGAAGTTCATCCCGACAGCCTATATGGTTCAATGTGTATATTAAATGAAGGAAAAAGCAACAGTAGGTGTCCAGCAACATCAGTGTGTGGCTGCCTATAATTCTTCTATGTGTGCGTGCACGCTGTGCACATGAGCATTAGTACGAGGAAAATGGAGACCGGCCGGAGCAAGTTAAAAAAGTTGACCAAGAAGTTCACAATAAAAAAAGTACTTCAAAAATCTTCATGGATTTTTAACGTTTGTAAAAAATAAGAGAAGTCCAACCTAAAAATAGGAACATATCAAAAGAATTTGTAAAAAAAGATTTTCCCCATTACAAAAAAACTAGAAGTTCAAATTAGAATAGAAGGAACAACTAAAAAAGTGTTTAAAAAATTCCTGTTTCTTAAAAACTAGAAGTTCAAATTTAGATAACGGAGCGGCTCGATGTTTATTACAAAATCAAGAAGTCCAAATTACAAAAAATAGAGCAGTTCGATATTTATTAGAAATACGTGATAGATGTTTAAGGTGAAAATAGTGGGGAGTTTAACTACTAAAAGAATGCCTTTCAGAAAAGAATATAAGAACAGAAAATTAAAAGCTTAAAAGGTTGTTGCAGGAAGTTTACGTGCTCCTTCTAGCATTGTTTAAAATTCATGCGTGAGACGTCCGACCATCCATTTAGATGTTGAAAAAGGGCAAAAACGATGTTGTTTTTGCGATTATTAAATAGTATATATATATATTAAAATAAAATAATATTGTGGACTGGATAATGCTTGTGCCCCTAGATGCTGGCCATGTGAGATTTTGATGACAGTGTAGTGATGACAAGTTCAGAAGATGTACTAATGAAAATAAAACAGATTAGTCGAGATGACTACCTTCTACTATTTTTCTTCTAGAATAATTCTGTCACTTCCTAGTGTTTTTCTATATGTACATTAAAAAGGCTTATATGTATGTAGCTACATGTGTTTCTAAATAGACCACGTCTATTTGTTTATCGCAATCGGCAAATTAAAAATATGGCAGTACCCGTCCTTTATGAATACTGAATATTGTTCTTAGGAGAAGTTCTTGTGTATAAAAATTTGTTAGTTATAAAACCATGAATTCGGAATTATACACTAATAAATTTTCCTGTTTGTAAAAAAACCTAGAGATTTAGATTTAAATAATGGAGAAGTACAATGTTTATTACAATACCAAGAAGGTGAAATTTAAAAAACCTGAGCCATTCAAAAAGTTGATAAAAAATGATGTTCCCTCTTTTAGAAAAGACCTAGAAGTTCAAATTTAAATAACACCATGAAGTCTTAAGTAAAAAATGAAGCTATTTAATGTTTATAGAAAAAAATCAAATTTCCCCAATACTAAAGATTAAAATCAAGAAGTTCAATTTTCAAAAACGGTGTAGTTCCATGTATATAAAAAATTCAGGTTTTCTCGTTACTAATGAGTACAACCAAGAAGTTCAATTGGAAAAAGCGGAGCAGTTTGATATTTATTTGAAAAAATTTATTTTTCAGTTACTAAAGAATAAAACCAATAAGTTCAATTCTAAATAACAAAGAAGTTTGATGTTTCTAAAAAAACTCCAATTTTCTCATTTCTAAAAAAACACAATGAAGTTTAAATAAAAAAGGTAGAGCGGTTCTGTGTCTATAACAAACTCAAATGTTTTTGCGTAACCGAGAGAAGTTCGGATTGATAACTCCCTAAAGTTCATGTGCTAAAGGGTGTGCATTTTGTATTTCAAGTGCTCGGCTCAGGAAAGTTCAAAAATTCTTGTGATAGAGGTTAAACAAAAATACATGATAGAAGTTCAAGGTGAAAACAGCGGGAAGTTCAACTACTACACAAAATGTATTTCACGTAAGAACATTTGAATAGAAAACAAAAGGCTTAACAGGTTTGTTGGAAGAAGTTCATGTGATCCTCCATAGTTAAAAATTTATGTGCGAGACGTCTGTCATTCATTTACATGTTGAAAAAAGCAAAAAACAACGTTGTTTTGCCATTTTAAAAACTGCTCTCAAATGGCAACGAATTTGTAACATGTGTCTACATGAAAAACTTACGGCGATTCAGATGCTTTCCACCGGGTATATTGTGTGCCACATTTCGATGAACGGTTTAAAATTTTCATGTATATCATTTAAAAGACGTTTTGATGTATTAAAAAAATTCTTACCCGTTGAAAGAAGTTCATAGTGAAAACAACGAGAAGTTCAAGTACTGCAAGGAATGCATTTCAGGTGAGAATAAAAGTATAGAAAAATAAAAGCTTAAAATGTTTGTTGAAAGAAGTTCAAGTGCTTTCTCCGGGGAGGTTCAAAAATCCTTGCAAGAGTGGTTCACCTTGTATTTCCATGCTCGATTTTTTTGTATAGAAATCGAATACAATTCTTTAATCAAAATATAAAAAGGTGGAGTTTAAATTGAAATAACACAGAAGTTCAGAGTTTATTAAAACCTAGAGTTTACCTGTTCAAAAAATAAAAAACACAACGCCATTTTTTGCACTTTTAAAAACAACTCATAAACGGAAAAATAGTTGCTAGAAGTTCAAGTGCTCGGCGAGGAAAAGTTCAATAAATTCTTGTGAGAGAGGTTCACCATGTATTTAGATGTCCAAAATACATAAAAAATGTAGTTTTGTGTGTTTTAAAATAATTCTCTCAAACAAGAGAGAAGTTCAAAGTGATAACAACCGGAAGTTCACGTACTACACGGTGTGTATTTCATATAAGAAAAAAAAATAAACTGAAACAGAGTGAAGTTCAAACGGACATGCCCCAGAAGTTTAACTACTTCACGCAGTGCAAAAAACAGCACGTCAAAAACATAGTGAAGTTCAAACAGACATGCCCCGGAAGTTCAACTACTTCACGCAGTGCATTTCCGTTCATGATGAACGCAGAAATCATGATCTCGCAATTTTCTAATTTACCTCAAAACGACAGGAATATCATTTGTGTAAGTTAAAGTGCTCGGTCAGAGTAAGTTAAAATAATATTGTGAGAGATGTTTGTACAAAAGAGATATCATTTGTGTAACACTTGACGAATGAATGAGAATATTACAAACGAAAAATACGTCACACAAGTTCAACGTGACAACAGCACGAAGTTCGACTACTATAGTGAATGAATTTGAGATGAAAAACTTCTAAAATTATCGCGAGTATTAAAAAACGATCAACACGGGAAAGTTGTGTGTTTACACCAACTTTCCATCGGTATATCACTTGCTCAATTCTGATGAGTGGATGGACAGCTACGAGCAGTGGATGGAGATCCACGAGAAAAAAAAGCACGTGAAAAATAGAGTGAAGTTCAAGTAGACATGCCGGGAAGTTCAGGTTCTTCACGTGGTGCATTTTCAAAAAATCTGTTTCGCGATAAAGGCAGAACGAATGATCTCTCCATTTTCCAAATTACTTGAAAACGGCTAGGAATCACAGAAAACCATCAACATGAAAAAGTTTCGCATTTTTCTTAACTATTCAACGGTAAAGTTTGTACAAATTACAACGAAAATACGTTTTTAGCCATTTTTAAAATTTACTTAAACCAGTAAGGAACTGGGAGAAACAAATATATACCAAAAAATTCGTATTTCCTCAAGCTTTCCAACGCCATAATATTTGCTACATTCGGATATACGGTTAAAAAAATCGAAAATACGAACACGGTGGAACTTGTACCATTTTATAAATTACTCTTAAACCGTTTAAAAGTTTGACTATTGGTCCTCGTGATCAGTTGTTGGATCTATTGCCTTGTCAAAAGTTTAACTTGAGTAAGGGCTATCGTCAGTCAAATCAGAACCAACGATGTTCGTAATGTTATCTTACTCCTGGTTGATCCCTCGAGCATACACCATTACATCTTTTGGTCTGACCAATACTATCACATTGTTCACATAATGGTGGACGTCCAGTGATATGGAAATCCCGATGTGTTGCTGCTGAGCCCATCAGCAGCATCTTGTCTCCACCATGATTCATATTGAACATCCAGCTAGTGTTGGAAACTTGTGTAAGCCTTCCCTTCATGCCCCGTTCATGAAGTATATGTTTGGATGAAAGTAGTGACTTCCTCTAAGGTCACGTGCAATCGATGCAAGTTGCCACCATGAATTCGAGGGAGCTTGTTTTTGTTTCCTTTGGAATCATCCCAAGTCAGTCATGCATTCGTGCGAAGTACTCTATGGTTTAGTAGATTAATTACCTCCACTCCATATGTGTTCCTAGCTGTCTGTGTCAAAACCGGCGGATCTCGGGTAGGGGGTCCCGAACTGTGCGACTAGGCGGATGGTAATAGGAGGCAGGGGACACGAAGTTTTACCCAGGTTCGGGCCCTCTTGATGGAGGTAAAACCCTACGTCCTGCTTGATTAATATTGATGATATGGGTAGTACAAGAGTAGATCTACCACGAGATCAAAGAGGCTAAACCCTAGAAGCTAGCCTATGGTATCATTGTATGTTGTCCTACGGACTAAAACCCTCCGGTTTATATAGACACCAGAGAGGGCTAGTGTTACACAAGGTCGGTTACAAAGGAGAAGATATGCATATCCGTATTGCCTAGCATGCCTTCCACGCCAAGTAGAGTCCCATCCGGACACGAGACGAAGTCTTCAATCTTGTATCTTCATAGTCTAATAGTCCGGCCAAAGAATATAGTCTGGCTGTCCGGAGACACCCAAATCCAGGACTCCCTCAGTAGCCCCTGAACCAGGCTTCAATGACGATGAGTCTGGCGCGCAGTATTGTCTTCGGCATTGCAAGGCGGGTTCCTCCTCCGAATACATCACGGAAGAATTTGAATACAAGGATAGTGTACGACCCTGCAAAATAAGTTCCACATACCACCATAGAGAGAATAATACTTCCACAAATCTAATCTGCTAACACGTCTTGGCAACACGACATTATGTCATGGCCCGGTGATTATTTGAACCGTTTCCTTTAACTAGCCCCGCACATAACGTGAGGCAGTTTTTTCACACGTCTTGTCAAAGCAGAGATCGGGTCCCCTTATGACGGGATTCTCATGAATAGGGGCGTGGGTAACCCAACCGCGCCATCGATTACGGCGCTTGGGGGATAAGCGAGTTTTACTAGGCTAGTGGGGGCGCATAGTTTCGACCGCCCATATAAAGGGACAAGGATTAACCTTTTCATCCACGCCTTCTTCCTCCTTTGCTCATCCACTTTCGCACACTCGAGCTCCAGCGCCTAAGTCCGCATTTCCCACCTCGACCTTCTCCAATCATGTCCGGAGCGGGAGGCAGGTGGATGGTCTCCTCCGTCATGGAGGGACACATCAAGAAGCTGAGGAGAGCCGGATACCTGCCCGACACCCCTAGGCCCCATGAGAGGGTAGTGTTCCTTACCCACTTCCTCCGCGGACTGGGATTCCCTCTCCACCCATTCGTCCGGGGGCTCATGTTCCACTACGACCTGGCCCTGAATTTCATCCTCAACATATCGGCGTTTATCATCGTTTGCGAGGCCTTCCTCCGCATCAAGCCCCACTTCGGCTTATGGCTGAAGACCTTCAACGTCAAGCCGAAGGTAGTGAGCGGCCGCCAGGCGGAGTGCGGAGGCGCCATGGTGGGCGAGATGCCCAACGTCACATGGCTCGAGGGATCCTTCATGGAGACCATAAAGGGGTGGCAATCGGGGTGGTTCTACATCACCGAGCTGCGCGACCCTAAATGGGTAGCGGCCCCCGAGTTCCGATCTGGCTTCCCCACGTGGCTCACCTCCTGGCAAGAGAAGGGCCTGTCCTTGGGTAGTTCGGGAGAGCTGACCAGACTCCAAACATGTATTCAAAACATGGTGAACAAGAAGCTCAAACTTGTCAACGTGGTCCAGGTCATGCTCATCCGCCGGATCCTCCCGTGCCAACAACGGGCTTTCAACTTGTGGGAGTTCGACCTGGCCCAGCACCGAACTCTGAACAGGCTCTTCGACACAACTCACGAAGATGCCTGGAAGATGCTGTTCAAGAGCGCCGAGGTTCCCCCTCCCACTACGGAGGGCCGCGGATTCTGCACGAAGCGCCAAGCCAGCGCGGTAAGCTGTTTTACCTCTCACAGGATACTTGTTTTCCATAGTTTGACTCTATGTGGGATCTAAGCTCCCGTACCTTTGACATGACTGGCAGGAGACGGCCGGACAGGTCGACTGTCCGGCTCCTTTGCCCGAAGGCCCAGCAGACGCTCTCCTGGCGAAGATGCTGACTCCGGCTCCTTATACGGTGCTGGAGAAGACCAAGAAGGCCCAGGGAACCCGAAAGAGTTCCCGACGCCAGGCGTCATCGGACTCACCATCTGATGACTCTACGGCACACTCCTCCCCCGAAGACGAGGAGGAAGAAGAAGATGCTCCCCCTCCAGGCAGGGGAGACAAGAAAAGGAAGGCCGCCCCATCAGGGGGGGGGCGAAGGGTCCAAGAAGGGAAGGACTCTCCTTCCGGACAGCTCCACCATCGCCGCCGAAGGCGAAGACGAGTGGTTGCCCAGGGCCAAGCCCCTAGGGAGGTCGTAAGTATTTGGATACTAGAGTAACTCATAGCATTCCTTTGTCGCACTGCTTTCCATAACTCCGAATATGATTATGCAGGCCGCCACGAGCCCGTATCGATGTATCGTTAGACGGCTCCCTGGGCTCGTCGGATATGGATAGCGATCCACTTCCGACCGCCACCTCCCCTTGCCCTACGATCGACGCCGAGGTGTTGTCTCAAGAGGCACCGGGTTGAGGGGAGACAGTCCCGGAGGCGCCTCAAGGCGACCTTCCGGACTCCGGGAGCCGAGGGGACAAGGTCCCTGAGGGCCCCGAGTTCGGCCCTCAGCCAAACACCGCGCCGAAACCTCCAGCGGTTCCAGACTCGGGCAGGCGGCCTCCTTCTAAGAGGGGCGTGACGCCTGTGCCGGTGACCTCTGTCCATCCAGAGGTGCCGTACAATCTGATGGAAGCGCTTCGAAGCGCTTCCATCGACGAGGAGCACCATACTATTATGAGTGCGGTGGTCCAGAAGGTTCAGTACGTCCGCCAAGAGCGGATTGACTGAAGCCTGTGCCATCCTTCTAACAGGATTTGAGGTAAGTGATTAGAATATAGGAAAAATATTACCGCATAGACAGTAGCCCCTGATGCTCTGTTCGGTGTTCATAAAGAAAAGCCGAACAGAGGATCAAACAACATCGCAGGAGTCTAATATAAGTATATCAATATGCATATGCAGGCTTCGCTGCTGGCATTGGCCGCACTAACTACGGAGGTCGCCGCACTGAAGCAGGACCTTAAAGTGTCCAAGGACGAGCTCGGCCTTGCCAAGAGGCAGCTCGAGGAGAACAAAGGTAAGTAATACCTAGTTTATGCATATGTATAAAAAGAATGCGATTGCGAAATGACAGGATCATCATGAATTTGCCAGGGGGCACGACCGAAGTGGCGACCCTAAGGCAAACACTGTCCGAGGCCGAAGATAAAGCGGCCAAGGAGCGCACCGAGTGGGAAAGGCAAGGGGCTCGGGTGGGCGAGGTGCAGCAAGAGCTCCAGGCTCTCGTGACGAAGCATGAGGTGTTGGAGCTTGACTCAAAGACGCGAGAGTCTGAGCTTGCCGCGGCCCTCGAGAGCGCAACAAATGCCAAGGCCGAAGCCCAAAAGGCCCTCTAGGAGATTGACGCGATGAAGAAAATAGCGGCGGGTAAGGCATTATATATGCGAAGCAAGCATGTGAAAGTAAATTACCTATTACTTACCCGAATCTGGAGCTCTCCAGGAGCATTCGCAGATTTGCCCCGCAGCGTGTCGAATGCCGCACAGTTTTACCAGGCCGAGGACGGAAGCTCAACGAAGAAGTTGTTCTGGTCTCAGTATACTGGGACCGAACACCCGGTGCCTATGAGCGACTAGCTGAAGCAGCTGGTTGAGCTACACAAAGCGGCCGAAAAGGCCATGAAGGGCTTTATAGTCCGGCTGTGGCCTGGCGACGCCCTTCCGAACAGCTACTTTGGCCTTGTGAGGCGGCTTGTGGACGCCTGCCCACGGCTGGAGGTCGTCAAGCGGTCTGTCTGCATCGAAGGTGCACACCGGGCTTTCGCCCGCGTGAAGGTGCAATGGGTCAAGCTAGACGTCGTGAAGCTGATCAAGGAGGGACCGCCGCAGGGCAAGGAGCATCGCACCCTCGAAATTTATTATGAGGGTGTCCTAAAGCGTGCCCGTCTTGTAGCGGACAAATGTTCAAAGGATGTAATATTTGAGTAAACTTGCTCGTGTGATCCTATATGATGAAAACTTGTTTCATATGTGCTATGCAATGCTTGTTTGAATTTAAAATATTACCTTCTGTTTGGCTGTTTATCCAATCTGAGAGATGGCTAGTCCTCGGCTTCTGCCCCCATGCCGCGAGTGCTGGGGTGTTCGGGATAAACCTGAGCACTCTTGTTCCCATTGTTGGGTCCTTCGAGGGAGGTGCTCAGCACATCGAACAAGGCAACCGGACTAATAATGCTTTATCACTCTCACTTAGCCATAGAATTCTATAATTTTAAATTTTGGCGAAGCCCCTGGTATTCGGAAGGCCGAATTCAGGGCGCGATACACGCCTTTAAGCCGGACAGGACCAACTCCTCGCTCTAAGCAGCATAAGTCTTTAGGCACTCGAAATCTCGCCGAATAGCGACCAGTCTCTCACCTTATCATGACAGTCAGTTTTAGCTTTCTCTACTGAGGTGCTTATCCCAACAGAATCGGGGCACAATCGCAGTAGTTCTCCTAGCGCTACCTTAGACGATAGAGTAGAACGTAAGGTACTAAAACATAGGAGCCGGGCAAACCCAACATTTGACCAAAGACACAATTCGGAGCTGATGCATATAATGCTATAAGTTCGGGGTGGCGCACTTGTGAAAGTGTTCGGACTTCTCACACCATATCTGTGGGGTACTTAAGCCCCTGGTGTGTTGACCTTACCAAAGTGTACTGTTGCAAGGCGTCATTAATGAACACATATATATATAATAAGAATGCAATAATAGTCGTAATATTATGCGTTGTTTATTCAAAGAGGTGCGTTAAAGCAGAATGATACAGATAGTGCGATAAGCAAAAAGTAGTACTATGTCCCTTCCAAGGGCCAGCTGAGGAATAGTATTAAAGCAAATATTTCACTCGTTATCGTAATCCACCTGGGAGTACCGTGGTGTGACGTAGCTTTCTACCTCTCTTGGTTGCTGCATCATGTGTTCGGCAATCATGCTGCCAGACAAGGTTTCCAGAGATTAAAGTCCTAAAAGAGAAAAATAACAAAGCGGGAAGCCCCTAGTGCGGTTTAGGCCGCGTCTTGGAGCGTGTCGTAGTTGTGCCCCCCTCCCCACCTGTGCCCATGGTATTTTTAATGCGTAATTATGTACGCGTGGCACAAATTTTGCCGTTTGGCTTGGGCCGGGGTGGGGGCCGCATTGCTACGCAAGCTCAGACCGTGCCAGGCGGTCTAGTTGTCGATTACTCCGAGCGTGTTTCAAGGTGTCCTGGTCTTGAAACGCCGAACTGGTGGATTGCCTTGAGAGGCTGCTTTGCGCTTCTGCTGCGAGGGCCGTAGTGTGCTCCTCCGTGCGGAGAGAGCGCTCTGTGTTTCCGTTAACTGTGATGACCCCCCGGGGTCCTGGCATCTTGAGCTTGAGGTATGCATAATGCGGTACCACATTGAATTTCACAAATGCGGTTCGCCCGAGTAGTGCATGATAGCCAAAGCGGAACGGGACTATATTGAAGATTAATTCTTCGCTTCGGAAGTTATCCGGGGATCCAAAGACCACTTCCAGTGTAATTGAGCCTGTGCAATGGGCCTCTACACCTGGAATGACGCCTTTAAAGGTTGTTTTTGTGGGTTTGATCCTTGAGGGGTCTATACCCATTTTGCACACTGTGTCCTGGTAAAGCCGGTTCAGGCTACTCCCGCCATCCATAAGGACTCGAGTGAGGTGAAATCCGTCAATGATTGGGTCTAAGACCAGTGCGGCGAATCCGTCGTGACGGATACTAGTGGGGTGGTCCCTACGATCGAAGGTGATCGGGCAGGAGGACCATGGGTTGAACTTTGGGGCGACTGGCTCCAACACACATACGTCCCTGAGCGCACGCTTCTGCTCCCTCTTGGGGATGTGGGTTGCGTATATCATGTTCACCGTCCGCACTTGTGGGGGGAACCTCTTCTGTCCTCCGGTGTTTGGCTGCCGGGGCTCCTCTTCGTCATCGTTGTGTGACCCCTTTTCTTTATCTTTGACAGTTAACTTGCCGGCCTGTTTGAACACCCAGCATTCCCTGCTGGTGTGGTTGGCTGGCTTATCAGGGGTACCATGTATTTGACACGAGCGATCGAGTATGCGGTCCAAACTAGACGGGCCTGGAGTGCTTCTTTTAAATGGCTTTTTCCGCAGACCGGGTTTAGAGCATTTGAATCCGGCATTAACTGCCATATCCTCAGTATTATCACTGTTAATGCGGCGCTTATGTTTGCGACGTGACCTGCTATTGCCGTCCTTGGTATCCGAAGTACCATGGTTTTTTTGATATGTTGTTACAGCGAGCCAGCCAGCTGTCTTCTCCCGCACAAAAGCGGGTCATGAGTGTCGTGAGGGCTGCCATAGATTTCGGCTTTTCCTGTCCAAGGTGCCGGGCAAGCCACTCGTCACGGATGTTATGCTTGAAGGCTGCTAGGGCCTCTGCATCCGAACAGTCGATGATTTGATTTTTCTTTGTTAGGAACCGTGTCCAGAATTGCCTGGCCGATTCTTCTGGCTGCTGAATTATGTGGCTCAAGTCATCGGCGTCTGGTGGTCGCACATAAGTGCCCTGAAAGTTGTCGAGAAATGCAGCTTCCAGATCTTCCCAACAGCTAGTGGACTCTGTTGGCAAGCTGTTAAGCCAATGCCGCACTGGTCCTTTGAGCTTTAGTGGGAGGTATTCGATGGCATGTAAGTCATTGCCGCGGGCCATGTGGATGTGGAGGAGGAAATCCTCGATCCATACCACAGGATCTGGTGTGCCGTCGTATGATTCAATATTTACGGGTTTGAAACCCTCTGGGATTTGATGATCCATTACTTCTTCTGTGAAGCATAGGGGGTGTGCGGCGCCTCTGTATTGGGCTATATCATGACGCAGCTCGAATGGGTCTTGCCCGCTGTGTTCGGCCCGGCCGGATTGACTTTTACTGTATCTGGCGTGACATTTATCGTCTCGCATAGTGGCGCGCCCTTGTGATCCGTAGATCGATCTTGCATGTTTTTCTTTGTCCTCCAATACATCTCGCAGGTCTGGCATATTTCCCCATGCCTTTTTATTTGAATGGCGTCGGGGTGCAGGCTGAGTTTTTGGCTGGAATGCCTTTTTCTTTTGTTGGACAATTTTCCATGGCCTATATTAATAATTTAAACAATTTTCATATGAATATTTACTTATATAAGAACATTATAGTTCGTTGTTTTCCCCAAATTTTGTGTTAGTACAATTATTTAATCAACATATTTTCCTAATAATGTCAACTATGTTTTTTATAGAGAAAATAGTTGTGTCAGTTTCACTTTTTTTCCAGATATTATATATGATTATACCCCCTCCAATCCCTTTTACTCTGCGCATAAGTTTTTCTTGTTTTTTCCGCAATACTCTGCGCGATCCTGATTTGTAGCGGTTTCTTCCAAGTCTATCCTAATCTTCAGCCCTGCATGCAACGCTACCTCCTCATGTGCATTAATTACTGACCGCGCATGCAGCGCATGCAAAGGAGAATGGGCCAATAACAGCCATGCAGAGGAAACGAGGAGGACGGGCCAATAACTGGCTCTGTTGGTCATAGCTTCTCATCTTTCCTGGTCGCTGCAATTCAACTAGCACAGGGGCAATTTCGTCCAAAAAAAGTTACAAGTAGGTCTCCTTGGTATGCGTGACGTGAGTTATGCGTAGACTAAAAAAATAGGAGGGAGTATTATGCAGTAGAAAATATCATTTATATTTGATCATATATATTTCATCGTAGATACAAAGGGATGGGTTTCGACATATGCACTGATGTAACGATGACAGACCGCACTGAAACACCACGAGAAAAGGTGCATATAGCTAACCTTCCTTGGTATGTATATTGTACATGCAAATACGAAAGGTATATTTTTGTATATTAATATTTTTTCAGAATATAGGATACATGGATATGGACTTTGGATATGCACAAAAAGAATCCATTGAGGGTTCCGATGCGAACTTGCTAAAAGGGACAGTAAATTCACCAAGTTTTTTACAACATAATGATGTCGAAGCGGTGATATCTCATAACAAACCAAAAAAGGATGACAATTTAAATGTTATCGCACAAGGTATTTCTTTAATGTTATTATCAATATTTTCTTTGTGAAATTGCCTTCTGTATTCAACTAATTTGGCTCATTTTGTTGTCAAAGTTGGCTCAATTTTTTATGAAGTCGACCGACTATGTTTGTACCCTAGAGATATTTCAGTCACCGCATCAATCATGTCTGCCCCCAAGAAAACCTTGTTCGTGGACATCTTGTTATCAACGGACGATTGGAATGCCTTTTGAAAGATGATATGTTCTTACACGATGCTGTAAGTCCAACTGCATAAACTTTGTAATTAATAATTGCAACGAAATATAATATTGTAATATATATATAGGGTGGCACTATTCTAATCCCAGGATTAGAATAGTTATTTGGATCACAACGCCCCTATATATAGCCCGACTAGGTTTTCCCGAACTAAAAAAACTCAAGCTGCCCCCGCAGCTCCCCCGACAGCCCCACGACCTTTCCCCGATCCTGCCGCGGCCTCCTCCCGGCACGCCGCCATGACCCGTGACCATCTCCCGCCACCGCGACCGCCCGCCGGACCGTCGGCCACGACGCGCCGCCCCGAGGCACCTCCCACCGTCGTCCCCCAGCTCCGACGCGCCTCCTATCGCTGTCTTCCCGGTCCCCGACGTGCCTCCCGCTGTCGGCCTCTGGATATGGCCGTCGCTCCGCCTTCGCTTGCCGGATACAGCCGATGCGCCATCCCCTCCGACGGATCTACCCAGGGACCGATCCCGACACCGCCTGTAGCCACCACGCACCGACGCTCGCCCCACCGAATCTGCTAGACGCCTCAGCTTCAACTGGACTGCCCTGCCTACTTCTGGTGCGCCGGTGCACCCCCTCTATGCATCATCGCCCAGATTGCAGACATGATCAGAGGACGTGGGAGGAAGTAGTGGGCGCCTGAAGACTGAAGATGTGCAGTTCGGGCAGTACAACTTGGTAGGTCAAGAGATTCATCTGCCCGCTATGATGCTGGCCAGTGTGTCGGGGAGCGATAGCCTCCCCGACCTGCAGCTTTCACCCACCATCGTGTGGTTGTGCTGCAGCCGCTGTTGTACAGTGGTTTAGGAGGATCCCCGCCAAAGCTGGCTCAGCTCATCCCCAACCTCATCGCGTCTGCCCTCTTGGTCCGCCTCACCTTCCAACGATGGCACAAGGAATGTGGCCAAAACGGGGGAGCTGCTGCAGCCGTACTACTACTAATGCAAATCTAGTGAAGAAGGAATATTAAGCACAAAGCTCAAAGATCCCTTTGCTGATATGTTTAGACAAAACACAGAGAGAAATTTCAGAGATCCCTCTGCCGAATATGAGCATGCCATACAAACTTCTATCAGACAACAAAAAATGTGTCAGGCCCCGTCTAAGTGGTAGTGGCTCCTTTGCTCACGGAATCTGTAGCCCTTTCTATTATGTCGAGCAATTCACTTGTTGTCAATATTCTGTATCCAATATTATGGGGCCTCATGGCGCCTAGTAGTTTACATTATTCACCGATGCACCTCTTTTCTCTGTAGCAGAAAGACAGAAGTTCATCCCGACAGCCTATATGGTTCAATGTGTATATTAAATGAAGGAAAAAGCAAGATTAGGTGTCCAGCAACATCAGTGTGTGGCTGCCTATAATTCTTCTGTGTGTGCGTGCACGCTGTGCACATGAGCATTAGTACGAGGAAAATGGAGACTGGCCGGAGCAAGTTAAAAAAGTTGACCAAGAAGTTCAAAATAAAAAAAGTACTTCAAAAATCTTCATGGATTTTTAACGTTTGTAAAAAATAAGGGAAGTCCAACCTAAAAAGAGGAACATATGAAAAGAATTTGTAAAAAAAGATTTTCCCCATTACAAAAAAAGTAGAAGTTCAAATTAGAATAAAAGGAACAACTAAAAAAGTGTTTAAAAAATTCCTGTTTCTTAAAAACTAGAAGTACAAATTTAGATAACAGAGCGGCTCGATGTTTATTACAAAATCAAGAAGTCCAAATTACAAAAAATAGAGCAGTTCGACATTTATTAGAAATACGTGATAGATGTTTAAGGTGAAAACAGTGGGGAATTTAACTACTAAAAGAATGCATTTTAGAAAAGAATATAAGAACAGAAAATTAAAAGCTTAAAAGGTTGTTGCAGGAAGTTTACGTGCTCCTTCTAGCATTGTTCAAAATTCATGCGTGAGACCTCCAACCATCCATTTAGATGTTGAAAAAGGGAAAAAATGATGTTGTTTTTGTGATTATTAAATAGTATATATATATATATATATTAAAATAAAATAATATTGTGGAGTGGATAATGCTTGTGCCCCTAGACGCTGGCCATGTGAGATTTTGATGACAGTGTAGTGATGACAAGTTCAGAAGATGTACTAATGAAAATAAAACAGATTAGTCGAGATGACTACCTTCTACTATTTTTCTTCTAGAATAATTCTTTCACTTCCTAGTGTTTTTCTATATGTACATTAAAAAGGCTTATATGTATGTAGCTACATGTGTTTCTAAATAGACCACGGCTATTTGTTTATCGCAACCGGCAAATTAAAAATATGGCAGTACTCGTCCTTTATGAATACTGAATATTGTTCTTAGGAGAAGTTCTTGTGTATAAAAATTTGTTAATTATAAAACCATGAATTCGGAATTATACACTAATAAATTTTCCTGTTTGTAAAAAAACCTAGAGATTTAGATTTAAATAATGGAGAAGTACAATGTTTATTACAATACCAAGAAGGTGAAATTTAAAAAACCTGAGCCATTCAAAAAGTTGATAAAAAACGATGTTCCCTCTTTTAGAAAAGACCTAGAAGTTCAAATTTAAATAACACCATGAAGTCTTAAGTAAAAAATGAAGCTATTTAATGTTTATAGAAAAAAATCAGATTTCCCCAATACTAAAGATTAAAATCAAGAAGTTCAATTTTCAAAAACGGTGTAGTTCCATGTATATAAAAAATTCAGGTTTTCTCGTTACTAATGAGTAAAACCAAGAAGTTCAATTGGAAAAAGCAGAGCAGTTTGATATTTATTTGAAAAAATTTATTTTTCAGTTACTAAAGAATAAAACCAATAAGTTCAATTCTAAATAACGAAGAAGTTCGATGTTTCTAAAAAAACTCCAATTTTCACATTTCTAAAAAAACACAATGAAGTTTAAATAAAAAAGGTAGAGCGGTTCTATGTCTATAACAAACTCAAATGTTTTTGCGTAACCGAGAGAAGTTCGGATTGATAACTCCCTAAAGTTCATGTGCTAAAGGGTGTGCATTTTGTATTTCAAGTGCTCGGCTCAAGAAAGTTCAAAAATTCTTGTGATAGAGGTTGAACAAAAATACATGATAGAAGTTCAAGGTGAAAACAGCGGGAAGTTCAACTACTACACAAAATGCATTTCACGTAAGAACATTTGAATAGAAAACAAAAGGCTTAACAGGTTTGTTGGAAGAAGTTCATGTGATCCTCCATAGTTAAAAATTTATGTGCGAGACGTTTGTCATTCATTTACATGTTGAAAAAAGCAAAAAACAACGTTGTTTTGCCATTTTAAAAACTGCTCTCAAATGGCAACGAATTTGTAACATGTGTCTACATGAAAAACTTACGGCGATTCAGATGCTTTCCACCGGGTATATTGTGTGCCACATTTCGATGAATGGTTTAAAATTTCCATGTATATCATTTAAAAGACGTTTTGATGTATTAAAAAAATTCTTACCCATTGAAAGAAGTTCATAGTGAAAACAACGAGAAGTTCAAGTACTGCAAGGAATGCATTTCAGGTGAGAATAAAAGTATAGAAAAATAAAAGCTTAAAATGTTTGTTGAAAGAAGTTCAAGTGCTTTGTCCGGGGAGGTTCAAAAATCCTTGCGAGAGAGGTTCACCTTGTATTTCCATGCTCGATTTTTTTGTATAAAAATCGAATACAATTCGTTAATCAAAATATAAAAAGGTGAAGTTCAAATTGAAATAAGACAGAAGTTCGGAGTTTATTAAAACCTAGAATTTACCTGTTCAAAAAATAAAAGAACACAACGCCATTTTTTGCACTTTTAAAAACAACTCATAAACGGAAAAATGGTTGCTAGAAGTTCAAGTGCTCGGCGAGGAAAAGTTCAATAAATTCTTGTGAGAGAGGTTCACCATGTATTTAGATGTCCAAAATACATTAAAAATGTAGTTTTGTGTGTTTTAAAATAATTCTCTCAAACAAGAGAGAAGTTCAAAGTGATAACAACCGAAAGTTCACGTACTACACGGTGTGTATTTCATATAAGAAAAATACAATAAACTGAAACAGAGTGAAGTTCAAACGAACATGCCCCAGAAGTTTAACTACTTCACGCAGTGCAAAAAACAGCACGTCAAAAACATAGTGAAGTTCAAATAGACATGCCCCAGAAGTTCAACTACTTCACGCAGTGCATTTCCGTTCACGATGAACGCAGAAATCATGATCTCGCAATTTTCTAATTTACCTCAAAACCACAGGAATATTATTTGTGTAAGTTAAAGTGCTCGGTCAGAGTAAGTTAAAAAAATATTGTGAGAGATGTTTGTACAAAAGAGATATCATTTGTGTAACACTTGACGAATGAATGAGAATATTACAAACGAAAAATACGTCACAGAAGTTCAACATGACAACAGCACGAAGTTCGACTACTATAGTGAATGAATTTGAGATGAAAAAATCTCAAATTATCGCGAGTATTAAAAAACGATCAACACGGGAAAGTTGTGTGTTTACACCAGCTTTCCATCGGTATATCACTTGCTCAATTCTGACGAGTGGATGGACAACTACGAGAAGCGGATGGAGATCCACGAGCAAAAAAAGCACGTGAAAAACAGAGTGAAGTTCAAGTAGACATGCCGGGAAGTTCAGGTTCTTCACGTGGTGCATTTTCAAAAAATCTGTTTCGCGATAAAGGAAGAACGAATGATCTCTCCATTTTCGAAATTACTTGAAAACGGCTAGGAATCACAGAAAACCATCAACATGAAAAAGTTTCGCATTTTTCTTAGCTTTTCAATGGTAAAGTTTGTACAAATTACGACGAAAATACGTTTTTGGCCATTTTTAAAATTTACTTAAACTAGTAAGGAACTGGGAGAAACAAATATATACCAAAAAATTCGTATTTCCTCAAGCTTTCCAACGCCATAATATTTGCTACATTCGGACATACGGTTAAAAAAATCGAAAATATGAACTCGGTGGAACTTTTACCGTTTTATAAATTACTCTTAAACCGTTTAAAATTAGAAAAAACTTTTTGCATGAAAAAGTAGCGCATTTTCATATGCTTTCCAACGCCATATCCTTTGCCTCAATTGGTTTAGCCGTTTAGAAATGACATCAAAAATACGAACTCGGGTGTTCCATTTGCGAAATTCTACGATTTTCCAAATTACTCTTTATCCATAGGGAATTACAGAAAACTTTCAACATGTGGAAGGAGCGGATTTACAGCAGCTTTCCAAAGCCATATTATTTGCCTCATTCCAATAAACGGTTTAGAAATGAGATCAAAAATACGATTCATGTTTTTTGTGTGATGAAAAGTTGGTTTTCAAAACTGCTCTTAAACCGCTTATAATTTGCCAAAAATTCAACTTGGGTCATGATACTGGTGTCTATAGCTTTCCAACGGTATATCGCAAGCCCCATTTGGGCAATGTTGTCGGAAGTTCAACCTAGCACTGGGAGAAGTTCAGGTCGAACAACTCAGACAGTAAAATTGCAACAGATACATGTTTCATCACAATCCAATGAGCGAGATTCCTATTTAAAATGTGCATTTAGTTGCTAAAAACCGTTTGTAGATTACACTTACATCACATAGAATATGAACTCGGTGGAACTTGTACCGTTTTCTAAATTACTTTTAAACCATTCAAAATTAGAAAACAATTTTAACATAAAAAGTAGCGCATTTTCATAAGCTTTCCAACGCCATATTATTTACCTTAATTGGATTAGCCGTTTAGAAATGGCGTCAAAAATACGAACTCGGGTGTTCGGTTTGCGAAATTTTATGATTTTCTGAATTACTCTTTAACCGTAGGGAATTAAAGAAAACTTTCAACATGTGGAAGGAGCGGTTTTGCAGCAGCTTTCCAACGCCATATTATTTGTCTCATTCCGATAAACAGTTTAAAATGCGATCGAAAATACGATTCACGTTTTTTGTATGAAGAAAGAACGGTTTTCAAAACTGCTCTTAAACCGCTTACATTTTGCCAAAAAATTAACTTGGGTGATGATACTGATGTCCATAGCTATCCAATGGTATATCGCAAGCACCATTTGGACACCGTTTAGCTGAAGTTCAACCTAGTACTCGGGGAAGGTCAGATGCGTTACTCGGGAAGTTCATGTTGTGATCAGAATATTATTCTGATCCCGTGATCAGAATAGTGTTTATGTTACTAGTAAAAGAATATATATAGGACAGGGCTATTCTGTTACTAGTAACAGAATAATATTCTATTACCCTCGGTCCCTATAAGGGCGCGACGCGCACACCAGTAGAATCTCCCTGACCCGCCCCCAACCTACCTGCCTCCTTCCGCCGGAGGCAGTCGTCGCGGGCGAGCGAGCGACGGCGGCAGCCGGAATGAGGGAGCCCGCGGCGCCATGACGGGTCGCTCCTCCAACCCACGTGTTGTCGCCGATTGGCCGTCTGCACGCCTCCCCGCCGATGGGCTCGCCGGCACCTCCCCGCGTGCCTTCCCTCCGACGGGCGCCGGCCCCTCCCCGCGCACCTCCCCATCGACGGGTGCCGGATCCTCCCCGCTCGGCCCCCCTCCGACGAGATGGCCGGCCCGTCCCTACCTCCGGTGGCTGCCGCGCACCATCCCAGCCTTCCTCTGCCGCCGCGCACCGCCATCCCCGCCCGACGGGGCCGTGATCCGCCGCCTCCTGCCTCCCTCCGTCACCGGGGCTCCTTCTCCGGGCAGTGATCCCCGCAAGACGCTGCATCATTGGTGCCGCCTCCCAAGAACATGCCAGTACGCCGACCATGAGAGGAAGAAGAAGAAGAAGTTCAACAACCATCGATGCAAGTTCAACTTGAGGTAATGTCTACACACTAAGTTCAATGATACGTAAACTAGGAGTACTTCTAGTGTAGTTGCATAAGTTATAGATGAACAAAAGAGAACACATGCATCAGTTTTATATATGCATATCCATACATCTCTGAAGTTCGATGTTCAGTTTACAAGCAGTGCTAAAAAATAGTACATCAGTGTGTAACATGTACGGTTATACTGTTCGACTGAAAACGGAACCAGATACAAAATAGAGAACAACAGTTTAAATAACAACCATCGATGCAAGTTCAACTTGTACAATGCCTTCAGTGCATGACATGTTACCCATAGCATGTATACGAGAAAAATGCAGAAAAGATTAATCACAAAACTGTTGAATGTCATTGCAGAAGCGAGCAATGGGGGATCGGGACCTACGGCTCGTTCCTCGCTCGGCATCGCCGGGATGGGGGAGGGGGGGGTCCCGACCCCCCCTCCCCCCTGGCTCGGCCTCGCGCTAACGCGGGAGTGCACTCGTTTGAAAGGCGCGGTGTTGTTATTCTGTTTCCCCCCCCCCCACACGCACCCACACACCCCCTAAAGATAGATAATGGGGGTAAGTCCATACAAGGAATATGTGTCAGTACAACTATGCACCACACCCCCTAAAGATAGATAATGGGGGCAAGTCCATACAAGGAAGATGTGTCAGTTCAACTATGCACCGAGGGGCAGTGCGGTTATTCTGTCCCCCCCACACACATGCACCCACACACCCCTAAGATAGATAATGGGGGCAAGTCATCTTACGGACTCGCCTCCGCATGCGACGCCGCAGCACGCCGCGTCGTCGCTTGCTACGGCTCGTTCCTGGCTCGGCCTCGCCCCCTCCCCCCAGCTCGGCCTCGCGCTAACACGGAAGTGCGCTCGTTTGACAGGCGCAGTGCGGTTATTCTGTCCCCCCCCCCCCCCCCGCACACGCACCCACACACCCCTAAGATAGATAATGGGGGCAAGTCATGTTACGGACTCGCCTCCGCATGCGACGCCGTGGCATGCCGCGTCGACGCCTGCTACGGCTTGTTCCTGGCTCGGCCTCGCCGGGATGGGGGCAAGTCATGTTACGGCTCGTTCCTAGAACAAAACTCGCAAGAACTAGAACAAAAAAGTATCAGTCCAATTTACTGGTGGAGTCAGGTAATAGATTCTAAAAAAATTGACGCCCCAACGATCATAAAAAGTATCAGTCCAATTTACTGGTAGAGTCAAGTACTACATTCGATCAAAAACAACAAAACAGAAAAAAAAATTGACCGCCCAAGGACAGGCCCAGGCCCTGACGCTGCTAGATAACTTGAACTCGAGCCCATAGGCGAATCCCTAGTAGTCCGCACAACGCGGAGCCCCACCGATCAGGGCCCACAGGTCAAAGAGAGAGCGCGCGCCGTGTATAAGCGCTCTGGTAAGTTTTCAGAGGAGTTCGACTGGTATGCCTCGCCTGCGCTTATAAACTGGTCTACAACCCCCTCGACTAGCGAGGTGGGACTAAACCCATAGAGCACGCGCACGCCGCGCTGTACAGCCGCGCGGGCGAGCTATCTGGGCCGAAAACAACGACTCAGTCCAGATGGCCCAACTCAGTACTTCGCCCCATTACAAAATTCCAGCCGACCACATACGACAAAAAATGCAGATATTTTAAAAAAACCTCACAAGAAATGAGTTCAAAAACAAAAAATGTAAAAAAGTTCAAACATATCTTAACTGTAAGAACTAAAAATATAGAAATACATATGTTTTTTTTGGAAAATTAAACGTAGAATTTGTAAATAAAAATTTCAGAAGGAAAATTATAAAAAGTTCAACTACTACAATTCATAAGGTTCAAGTAAAAAAATATTGTGCAGCAAAAGATAAAATCTTTTAATTCTAAAAAATACTAGAAATATCATTATTGAACTGTTAAAAAATGTGATCCAAAATTCATCTAAAAAACATAGAAAAAAATGTTATACAACAAACAAATTTGATTGGTAATTGACAACGTAAAATAGTTCAGTACTATCATTAACAGAATGTAAGTTCAGCAATCTAGAAACCAAAAAAGGGGTTCTACAAACATCATCAACGTATAGTTCCTTCTCCGAGCTATGTACATGAAAATATACCAGTCAAAACAAAGGATGCCCATCAGTTCAACTATAGAATTGTTCAAGTACTAATATAAAGAAATATATAAATAAAGCAGTTATTCTTGAGCAAAAAACAGATAGAAAAATTATACAAGCCATGCAGCTTTTGACCACAAATCAGTTCAACTTAAGATAAAACATCAGTTAAAAAACTACACATTTCAAAAACATATGCAGATAAAACAACACATTCAGAGGGGAGACAGTTGAATTCATTTATTCATGTCAAACATCTGCTCCCTCACAACACAAATCTTAAAAACATAACATTCACTACTTCAATCATAACGATCAAAGAAACGACGCCATTTAGCCCTAGTGGATGGATGTGGAGCCGTGGCTGCTCTAGCCCTAGCCCAACCGATGATCTGAACGTGGTTCCTTCCCCTGCCCTCTGGGAAAAGAAGCTCCAGTTCATTGGAGTTGCAGGTATCCATC
This sequence comes from Triticum urartu, assembly GCF_056163025.1. Taxonomy (NCBI): domain Eukaryota; kingdom Viridiplantae; phylum Streptophyta; class Magnoliopsida; order Poales; family Poaceae; genus Triticum; species Triticum urartu. Next base: position 16,935,702 of record NC_141878.1, on the reverse strand, counting down.
ACCTTGCGCGCAAGGAGTCTGTTGAACTCTGCATCCACTTCCTCCTCGGCAGCATGTTGTGCCATCTGCCTGCGCCTGCGCCTCCTCCTCCTCCTCTGCTCCACTGCTGCAGCCCTCGCATCGACGGCTTCCCCCTCCTCCTCTGTGACCTCTCCCAACTCAGGATCCATTCTGGCTTTTCTCTTTGGTTGCAGCTGGTGGAACAAAAGTGACAGAGGGCTCGGCCTTTATACTCAAAGTGCAGAGGGTATGGGGGGTAGGCAGCCAGTACAAGAAACTTGCTCCAATGTCAATTCACAGTAATTGCAAGCTTTGACATGGAGCAGTCCAACTACACATACGGCGGCAGTAATTCAAAACAACACTGAAAAACACACAACTTAATTACGCAATTTGACCAGATTACAAGAAATCGTAGGCTTCAGTCAGCCACCAAACACCACCTCCGCCAACGACCAATTCCTAGTCTACCGACCATGTTTGAGCTAACGGCCACGCTATTACACGAGAACGAACACTGCAACACTAGCTACTGCATGCAGAAAACATAGACTATGAACATGTACAAGAACGACTCCTGGTGCATTCTTATTCTGACGAAACTGAATAAATCGACACTTAGCTTAACTGAAAAAGGAAGTAGCAGGATTCTCTGTCTAACAGCAACGGAAGCAATAGGGGGCCACGACAGCGGCGGCCACAGGCACGCACATCAGAAGAAGGCATGGGTTTGCGCGCATGCGTAGTCTGGTGTGGTCGGAGCAGGCACGATGGGGCGACGCGACACGGGCAGAGAGCGCGGGCTGGATGGGGCGGCTGCAGGTGTGCGCGCAGGGCGCGACCAGAGGAGCGCGGGCACGGTGCAGTGAGCACGGGGAACGGGTCATCGGGTGTGGCCGGCGCACGATCACGTCGGCGATGATCTACGACTACCAAAGGAGAGCACGGGGAGAGAGGGAGGATGCGGGGCTCACTGCCGCGGCAGAGAAGGCCCAGGGACGACTTGAGACGGCCGGAGTCAACGACTGCGGTTGGCGGTCCGAGGAGGATGAGGGAGGTCGGGGACCAGGACGACGTGCGACGGGGCGGGGCCGATTAGGTGACAACGACGAGCAGCGCACGGCGACGGGGATGAACTCACGACGATGAGGAGCAACGAATGGCCCGCAGCATCGCGCCGGAGAACGCCCAGAAGCTCCACGTTGCATCCCCTGTCTCCGCCGTCGTACACACAGGAAGATCGGTTCAAGTAGAAAACCTCGTCGGTCCAACCTGTACACCACATCAGTTCACGAAGGGTAACAGAATATTATTCTGTTACGCGTAACAGAATAGCTGAGATGTATATATAGGGACCGACGAGGCTCCTGAACTCGTCTGAAGGAAACAAAAAGAAAAATAGCCCCGATCCCCACCGCTGCACAGCGCGCCGCCAACCGACCTCCCCGCCGCCGCCCAGCGCGTCACCAGCCAACCTCCTTGCCGCTGCCCAGCACGTCGCCGGCCAACTTCCCGGCCGCCGCCCAGCGCGTCGCCGGCCGACCTTCCCGCCCTTGCCCATTGCGCCGCCGACCGACCGGGAAAGGAAGAAAAAACGTGGCTTATACAATCGCCATGGTTGTCACCAACCTGGTTGCGTCTCTCCCGTCTCCCAACCCGGCCTTCTTCCCATTGTCGTTGGCTGCACGCCGCCCAACCTGCGTCGCTTCACCACCCGCCCTGTCGCTTCCTACCTTCTTTCCGTTGCCGCTGCCGTCGAATAGCACCTCTGCCTTGACCCATTGTTACCAGTGACAGCCACCACCTAAGCCTGGTGCCTCCCGCGCTACCCGCCATCGTTGCCGCCTACCTGCTTGGGCCCTACGACCCCCAATCTCTGGCATCCTGACAACATCACAAGCTCAGACGGTCAGACCTTCCTCCACATATGTGTTTGGACTGCAGCAGGGAATTTGAGCCGGCGCCGACCATCGAGGACCGGAGAGGCGTCCGGCATAGGCTTCGTGCCCGGCCACCCCAAACCGCCATCTTCCACAGCCCACAACGTCAGACATCTCCCAATCCTCGCGCATCGGCTGTTGCCTATCTCCTTCCCGACATTACTTCCTGAACTTCCTACTGCATAGTCATTTCCTTCATCGAGGCTCCTGGTGGTGAGGAGACATGCCCCAAGGGAAAAAGCAGATCCATAGTGGTGGTCAAGAGGGAAGTCAAGCTGGAGAAACAAGACCCACAGTTATCATTCGCCTCTACTTTCACCCATGGTGATGTTCTGGATGATGCCAGTGACAAGGGGAAGAAAACCATGGCAAGTGCTTATGGCGTTGCAAGTCAGGCAAGAGGGCATCGATGCCCTCATCCTTTGTGGATTTCGAGGACGACGACGGTGTCACTGAGGAGAAGGAAAACTGTGCCACTGATGAGGCGGGGAATGAACTATTGTCTTGCAAGACCCGCCATGATCAGTAGTTGCTGTTGCCATGTTATTTCCTGATGCTGTTGCCAGGATCGGACACCTATAAGAGGCTGTTGCCATGCTGAATTGCACGACCAGTAATCAGAAATTGCTCTGATGATACTATTACCTATAATTTTATCCTCGGAAAGAGATCTGCTTTAAATAATTTAGTACTTAGATTTACAACTTTTGTTTACCTCAATTTTTGATATGTCTGTCCGTCCGTCTGCATGACTGTATATCTGTGGCTGTTGATTGCCCCTTATGCTCCGCACCGACAGTTTTCTTTTGTCATAGTTTCCTAATTTTCTGGACTTGTATGCTAGACTCATACAGATACAGTGGTACTATTTATATACTCAATATTTTTTACCACATATAGCAGTACTGTTGGTTTGATTTGTACATGCATGCCCTGTTATTTATTGACTATTTCAAGATGTCGATCTCCGCTCATACTCTGTACTAGGAATGCTCCTTTTTGGAAGAAGAAACAAAATGTTTTACGTTATAGAATGAGATGGGTTTCATGATCAGTTAGATGTAGGCCAATTAAGCAGAGAGATTTATAATTCATAGGACAATGGGTTGCAGAGATAGTGTGCGGTTTAAATCACACCTGGAGGCAGACCGAGCATCCCGGTCGAGAGGTCACCGATGACGCCTCCGCTTGTACCTGTACTCCTGGGTGATCCTGACATCGGGCAGGTTGTCAATGGGCGCCCTCGATCTCGTAAAAGTCAACAGATTCAATGAACCATGGAAAGGTTCAGACCATCTCTAGCCTGAAGCCTGAATAGAAGAATAGAACTGCAGAATGTGGAAAGACTGCATGGGGATTTGATTCGCTGCGAGCAAGATAGAAAGAGCAACGTAAGGATTTAGTCAGCTCCACCGCCTTCTGCTTGAAGCGTCGGCATGCATTACGGATCGCGGATGTAGCCCCAAACAAGGTCATCCCCTCAATGATGTGAAGATGTATGAAGATGCGCAGACCGAAGCTCTTGTATTCAGGGTTTTAAACTCCATTTCCCCATGACTTCTAGAGTAGAGTGCTCTCTGTTCTTATTGTGCTGCTGCTGATTGTGACTTCATGAAAGGGCAAGTCTTTCCTGTTTCGATCACATGAATTTTAACACAAGTTGATATTTGAAAATAAGAGCCAATCCCAAAAGTAGTAGTAATTTGTTAACTGATCTTGTGGTCTGTCTCTCTGCTTTCCTCTGTATGCTTAACCATGGTTTTCATTTTCAGTTTCAGAAAAAATTCAGCACCAACCAAAATCATCGAATGAGGAAAAAAACCGAAGTCTAAAATATCTTATAAAAGAAATGTTAATGCAAGATTACATGTGAAAAATGTGTTTTGTGTGTGGGTGTGAGCCAACACCACAAGATCGGATGAGGAAAAGGTAATAAAATGAAACTGAAAATTGTTCATTCAACAAACAGAGTACTCTCATGTATACGAAAATCTCAAATTCATCCCGTTTCTAGGAAAAAAAGAAAAGAAACAAATATCATTTTTTTAAAGTTTATTTAAAAATTGTTTTTTCTTTCTGAGAATAAAACAAAGAACTTCAAATTAAAATAACAAAAAAGTTCAACTTATGCATTAAAAATAGATTTTCTGCGTTTCTAGGAAGACCTAGAAGTTCAACTTTAAATAACTAAGCAAATATAAGTAATGTAGCGATTACAGAACTCAAAATTCCCCATTAACTAAAAAATGAACTAAGAAGTTCAAATTGAAATAACACAGTATTGCAATTTTTATAATTCATGAAGAAACCAAAAAGCGTCACCTAAAAAATGTTTATTCAAATAATAAGAAGTTCAACTTTTAAAAATAGAGCGCTTGAAAATTTCATAAAAAAGATTAAGAAATAAAACCAGGAAGTCCAAATTAAAAAGATGGAGAAGTTCGATGATTATATAAAACTCAGCTTTTCCTCGTTATTAAAGAATGGAAACAAGAAGTTCAAAGATTAAATAATAAGAAGTTCAACTTTTAGAAATAGAGCGCTTCAAAATTTCATAAAAAAGATTAAGAAATAAAACCAGGAAGTCCAAATTAAAAAGATGGAGAAGTTCGATGATTATAGAAAACTCAGCTTTTCCTTGTTATTAAAGAATGGAAACAAGAAGTTCAAAAATTAAATAACAAGAAGTTCAACATTTAAAAATAGAGCGCTTCAAAATTTCATAAAAAAGATTAAGAAATAAAACCAGGAAGTCCAAATTAAAAAGATGGAGAAGTTCGATGATTATAGAAAAATCAGCTTTTTCTCGTTATTAAAGAATGGAAACAAGAAGTTCAAAAATTAAATAACAAGAAGTTGAACTTTTAAAAATAGAGCGCTTCAAAATTTCATAAGAAAGATTAAGAAATAAAACAAGGAAGTCCATATTAAAAAGATGGAGAAGTTTGGTGATTATAGAAAACTTAGATTTTTCTCGTTATTAAAGAATGGAAACAAGAAGTCAGAAATTAAATAACAATAAGTTCAACTTTTAATAATAGAGCGCTTCAAAATTTCATAAAAAGGGATTAAGAAAATCAGATTAAAAATCATAAAAAAAACTCAGATATATTCACGTAACCTAGAGAAGTTCAGATTGGTAACTGCCAGAAGTTCACGTATTACACGGTGTGTATTTTGTATTAAAAAGAATAAAAAACAAAGGCTAAAAGTTTTGTTGTTATAAGTTCAAGTCGTCGGTCGAAGAAAGTTAAAAAATTTATTGTGAGAGAGGTTTGTACAAAACGAATATTATTTGTGTAACACTGACGAAAATGGATGAGAAAATTACAAAGGAAAAATACGTCATAGAAGTTCACCGTGAAAACAGCAGAAAGTTCAACTACTATACTGAATGAATTTTAGATGAAAAACTTTTAAAACCATCGCGAGTATGAGAAAATAATCAGCACGGGAAAGTTGCGTGTTTACACCAGCTTTCCATCGGTATATCACTCGTTGAATTCCGAGGAGTGGATGGAGAACTACGAGTAGTGGATGGAGATCTATGAGCAAAAAAAGCACATCGAGAACATAGTGAAGTTCAGGTAGACATGCTGAGAAGTTCAGGTTCTTCACGCGGTGCATTTTCGAAGAATCTGTTTCGCGATAGAGGCAGAACGAATGATTCCGCCGTTTTCAAACTTACTTGAAAACGGCTAAGAATCAGAGAAAACCATCAACATGAAAAAATTTCACATTTTCCGTAGCTTTTCAATGGTATATTATTTGCCCAATTCCAATAAAGTTTGTAGAAATTACGGCGAAAATATGTTTTTCGCCATTTTTGAAACTGACGTAAAACCGTAAAGAATTGGGAGAAACAATACGTACCAAATTTTTTCGCATTTGTTCAAGCTTTCCAACGCCATATCATTCACTGCATTCGGTCGTACGGTTAAAAAATTAGCTCGAAAATACGAACTCGGTAGGACTTGGACCATTTTCTAAATTACTCTTAAACCATTCAAAATTAGAAAAAACTTTCCAGGTGAAAAAATAGCGCATTTTCATAAGATTTCCAACGCCATATCATATGCCTCCATTGGATTAGCCGTTTAGAAATGACATCGGAAAAACGAACTCAGCTGTTCGGTTTACGAAATTTTACATTTTTTCAAATTACTCTTTAACCATAGGGAATTAGAGAAAACTTTGTACATGTGGAAGGAGCGGTTTTGCAGCAGCTTTCCAACGCCATATTATATGCCTCATTCCGACAAACGGTGTAGAAATGCAATCGAAAATACGATTCACGTTTTTTGTGCGAAGAAAAAACGGTTTTCAAAACTGCTCTGAAACTGCTTATATTTTGTCAAAAATTTAAGTTGGGTCATGATATTGGGGTCCATAGCTTTCCAACGGTATATCACAAGCCCCATTTGGGCAATGTTGTCGGAAGTTCAACCTAGTTCACAGGGAGGTTCAACGTACTACTAGCGGGGCAGGTCAGGTTGTGAACAGAATATTATTCTGATCCCGTGATCAGAATAGTGATGCTATTCATCACCCAGGGTGTACAATAAGTTGTTCTTCACCCGAGGTAATCTTACGATCATTTCATAATTGAATTACGTTTCAAATTCAAATAGTTACATTCCTATTGATTCACTATGTAAAATTTGTCATAAAAAATAAAAATATAGATCATAAGACAAGAAAATTTGCAGTTTATGTATATTTTATACTATGTTTTTACGTTTGTAATTTTACATAATATAAAATATTTTTTACGGCGATTATATATTTTCTTACGGTCCCGTTTTCCGTCACAAATAAGACAAAACTTATGGAACGTAAAATTACGATGCATTGATGATAAAATAAAGGGGGTGAAGAATAACTATTCCTTACCCAGGGTGACGAATAGCGCGATTATATATAAAATCTAAATGTTAACTACAAGTGATAAATGCTTACATATATTGCATGCTTGCTCTAGACCATCTACGAGGCAGGTGATAAATGTCGTTAGTCTTTCTTTTTGGTATCAATTTTCATTGCAAAATGGACTTCAATTATTCATTAATTGTGTTTGTGTTATATTGTTTGTGCATGTGAAATTTAACATGTAACTCCTGTAAATTTTTTCAAGAGCCCGTGGCAACGCACGGGCACTCTACTAGTATAAATAAATGTATCACTTGGTCATAGATATTATTATTATTTTTACAAAATGCATAGAAGTGTGAGGAATTCTCATTCCATTGCAATGCACCAAGGCGTGATGGACTAAAAGGAGGATGGATGTAAATAGGTAGAGACATGAGACATATACTCCCTCCTTTCCCGTTTATAGGGCTTATATTAAAATTTTAGTTTTTCCATTTTATAAGGCTCAATTTGGTTGTTCCCCATCATATGTTCAGACTTCAAGGTGCATTAAATCATTGTATGCAAGTATTAAGAGAAAACTGACCAATGCATGCACTTTATGCATGCATGCATTGCAATTAATGCATTCGTAAACATAATTTTTTGAGGAAAACAAGAGCATTAGTTGGGTGCTTTTGCAAACTATAAAAAATATTCCACCACTCATCATTTACCTTGGTTGGTGAGATTTTTGAATTGAGCCTTATAAACCAAAAAGGAGGGAGTAACAATGTTTTCCGTTGCAACGCACGGGAATTTGCGCTAGTCTATATATACATTGATTGTTTTTGCCTTGCTGCTGAATCCATCGGGTACAGACGTCTCCACCAGTCCACGACACCACCATGGGCGACGGTGATTGCGAAATCGACTGCCTTGACTGCATCCACTACGACTGCGATTGCAACTGTCTTTGCTGCTACTGCTGCTGCATCTACAACGACTACGGCTGGGGCAACAACCACAATAGCACGAGCTCTGGCAATGGCACCGGCGACATCTTCTCCCACCACAATGGCAAGAGACGCCGCCGCCGTTGCTGTTAGAAATAAGCCAAGCCACGGTAGTGATCAACATGTGTGTACGTGTAGGTCGAGTCCGGACGCCGGTGCGTGGCCGTGTCCATAGCCGTGGTTAGTTAGCCGGGTTGTGTGCTGTAGAGCGAGGCGTGGAGGCCTAGGTCTCGCGTGAGCAGTGGCTCACGTTCACTGGAGACCGAGTCACTTACGTGCATGGTTTGCTCGTTCCGTTGTGATCTAGTTAGTCCAGATAAAATAGAGTCAAGGTTAGTTAGTGCATGCATGTGCATGGGTTAGCTGGTTACTGGCCGGCGTGTGTACGTGCATGGAGTTAGTGGCCGGTGTGGTGGCCGGATGGTGTGTGTACAGCCGAGTATAAAAAGCCCCCTGATGTATTGATCGAGGTGCGCCGGTATGAGCGGAGTTTAAGCCATGTAGCCATTGTAAAGAAGAAAAGATTGGAGCGTTTGAGCGCCCGTGACAGCGTTCGTCGCTGGCCAGAAAATCTTGTGTCCACCGTTCTTATTCTGCCATCTTCGTTCGAGTGAGAGGAGAGGTAGCAAGAGGGCTGTGGTTCCAACGGTTGTTTCAAGATCATCATCTCCTTCCTCTTCCTGGCTCCCGCTGTGACCGCCCTTTTCCTAGTCTTTGCCTTCGCCATCATCCGCCCCGTCCGCGTCACCGTCGAGCACGCCTCCCTCCCCCGCTTCGCCCTCGCCGGACCCAACGGCAGCGTGCTCGCCTACAACGTGTCGCTTGTCGTCGCCATGTGCAATCCCAACTGGGCCATGCGCGCCAGGCTCAGCGCGCCACTCGATGTTGAGCTTCTCTTCGTCGGCGAGCGTTTCGCCACCATCACGATGATGCAGGGGGCTCGCACGGGAATATCTAGCCGGGGAAGATGGAGGTGTGCAATGTCGCGACGGCGGGTGAGAGCGCCGCGCCGCTGGGGAGCACCGGGGTGTAGGAGTTCTTCAAGGAGAGCGCAGCCAGCAGGGGCATGTTCCGGCTCGAGCTGAAGCTTGCCGGCGAGGTCAAGTACCAGACCCACAATGGCGCGCACAAGATGGAGGCCACCTGCCCGCTGGAGCTGCCTTTGCCATCGTCCTCGGTGGCCCCGGCGAGGTTCAAGAATGTTAGAAGGGAGAGAGAGAGGTTTGGTGGAATAGTTCGTTCTATTGCTTGATCCTCGTGGGCATATATATATATGAGTACATGATCTACTTGGAGTACAAGGCAAGCCGGAATATTTTCTAGTCTAACCTATTTTTCCTAATACAATCACGTTACTCAACATCCCCCCGCAGTCACAACGGTAGCGACACAGATGGTGAGACTGGAGAAGAATCCGAAGGCAAGCCGACGGACACCCTCCCACAGTCGTAACGGTCGATGCATCGCAGAGTCGTGGCTGGAGTGGAAACCAATGAGGTTGCTCAAGCAGGCGGTAGCCCTTTGTGCCGTTTGTCGATGTAGCCGAGAGCGTGGGTGGTGGAGCCGTGGTCGAGGTAGCCATGCGAAGAATGCCGTGGTCGATGTCAAGTCGGGATGGCCGGTGTCGAGGAAGTCGCGTGGAGCCACGGGCGCAACGGGGTGCCGAGTTAGCGCGGGCGCAGTGGTGTCGAAGTAGGGGTGCGCCGGGAAGAAAATGTTGTTGACGACGCGTCGCGGCGGGTTTGCCAAGCCCGGGGACACATCATGAACGAAGGCACGCACCGGTGTTGCCAGCACCGGGCATGCGTAGAAGGACGAAGACGAAGTTGACGAAGCGCTGACCAGGCTTGCCAGGCCCGGGGACACGTCGTGGATGAAGGCACGCATCGGTGTTGCCAGCACCAGGCATGCGTAGAGGAGGGACCTGCACGAGCTGTACACCATGTTGGAGAAGTCGAAGGGGCCAGTGGAGAAGAACTCGACGACGATTGTGGCGTCCATTGGCGCGGGGCCGATGTCACCAACGGTGGTCGGAGTAGACGAAGTGGTCGGGGTAGATGACGGTGACGCTGGAGACAGGCTGGTGCTTGGACGAAGACAAAGGGGGTGGACGGGCGGCGGCGGCTATGAAGGTAGAGGCGGTGGCGGCCAAAGAAGAGCGGCGGCGGCTAGGTTAGGAGCGCGGCAGCGGTGCTCGAAGTAGGCGAAGAACCCTGACAGCGTGACAAAGACCGGCGCGGACGGTGGCGTTCCTGCGCCAAGGAAGACGGCGCGATGCATACCACGGGAGGTCGACGCGTGGTGACGGCGGAGCGACCGTGGGCTGCGGCGCTATGGCCCGAAGGGGCGACGCAGCGGCGGCAGGCGGGTCGGGACAACAACGGGAAGACCTCTGGGCGGCGGCGGGGACCGCGGGCCGCGATGCTGCAGCCCGAAGGGGCGACACAACGGCGATTCGCGAGTCGGTGCAACCGCGGGCACGGCCTCGGGGCGGCGGCCTCGGGGCGGCGACACTACGGCCCGAAGGGGCGACGCAGTGGAGACACACGAGTCGATGCAGCCGCGAGGAGAACCACGGGGCGGCGGCGCTGCGGCCCAATGGGGCGACGCAGCGGCAGCCCAATGCTCGATCGGTGGAGAGGCGCGCTGAACTCGGGGACGATCTTCATGGGACCTGCGGAGGCGCGCGTAACCAACGGGCCAGGTCGGTCGAGTGGCGGTGATGAGGCGGTCAGCAGGCGACTATGATTGGCCTCTGCATGACGTGAGGCCGCCGGGTCGGGGTGATGCAGGAGTCCCGGTCGGAGCAGGGCGGTGACGGCCGGCGTGCGAACGGCGGCGGTGAAGGGTCGCCGCATGACGCGAGGCCGCCGGGTCGGGGCGACCGGCGGGCCAACGCGCGGACGACGCACGAGGCCGCCGGGTCTGGGTAACCGACGGGCCGACGCGCGGACGACGCGCGATGCCGCTGGGTCGGGGCGACCGGCGGGCCGACGCGCGAGGCCGCTGGGTCGGTGAAGAAGCCGGCCGATCGCGCCGGTGTTGGAGTAGAGGCACACGAGGTCAACAGCGGCGGTGGGCGACGCAAACCGGATTACATAGACCGGAAAACCAAAAAGTAGACGCCGATAAAAGCGACCGGCGAGAGAGAGAAAATCCGGATCAAAGGATCGGAAAAAAAGACTGTCTAGGGCAGCCGGCCAACACGGCCGGTGGACGAACCCTAGGTACGTGCTGCGCGGCCCCTGGCGGCGGTCATGAAGGCCGACCGCCTCGGGGGCGGCGCGCGGCTGCGGAAGCGGCGGCTGCTAGGGTATGGAACGTGATTAGGCTGATATCATGTTAGAAGGGAGAGAGAGGTTTGGTGGAACAGTTCGTTCTATTGCTTGAGCCTCGTGGATATGAGACGTGTGTCAGTTTCTTTAGTTTGATAAACACGATCTTAGGTAAATATTGTATCAGTATTTTCATAAATACAGTATGGATTTATAATTTGTTTTGGTTCCATCATATAACAAATTATTTCAGAAAGGTATTTGTATATACCACTTTAACCAAAGTTCATGCGAATTAAAAAAAGAGACAAAAAAAGTTCACTTTTTTCTATATGTTAATATATTAACATTTTACATTTACAAAATGAATAATATAATGAAAAAAACATGCTTAGATCAATACATTATGATATGTTGGAAGCAAATGAGATGCACAGAAGCGCAACCGTCGAAACATGTACAGAAGCTCAACTACATTTTTCTATATAAATGATTTTATTATATTAGTTGGAGATTAGGCTTTTGTCTTTTTATGAGAAAATTTTGGAACAACTAAAATGTAATTACAAACAGTCTCTGATGCGTACATCTATTCCTTTTCTCTTTAATAAGGTCTAATTGTCTTTTTGTTAATTCTATGAGGCTCCTTCATCGTGTATTTAAATTTAACTTCTTAATTACTCTACAGACTGAGTATATGTGTCATTTCATATTCTATCATTTTAAATATTAAATTTTGACTATGATGGTCCTATGACAAGATGAAACTTTTCCAATAGAAATTTGGAGGAATTCTCGATTTCCTTACTCCGAGTAAATAAAACGTTGCCTCAAAATATCATCCCATTGTAGGTTATTAAACTAGCCCGTGCAAACGCACGGGTTGGCGACTAGTATAGTCCAATAATAGGCGTTATCCTTTGGCCTTGGGTCGTCGTGTATTAATAAAAGCCAGACAGCCTCGCTAGGGATCTCTAGGATCGCTAGGATCACAGAACAATCATGGCGTACAAGTTAGATTGGGTTTATATCATACCAAAGAGATTACAACGAACTATCTATTCTAGAACTTGCAAGACTTATCTCTTAACACCCTCCCTCAATTTCACTGTTGCGAGTGCCATTTTGTCCTTCCCAACCCCTTGGGTGGATTCATGGTAGAGATGACCTACCCCCGACCTGAACTGTCATTGCCAGTTGTTAGATCTGTGGGCAATCAGCGATGGAGATCATGATAGTGTGGGAGGGTCAAGCTTACCAAACAGAACCCACAAACGACTTGCCCGCGTATTACACTCGGCCAACTCCTTGTGTAGGACATAAAAAATATGTAACTTGTATACCTCAATACAGTGGGTTTCATTAACTCTTACGTTCTAACCTCCCATATGAAAAGAGGGGTAAAGAGGGAGCATGTTAAAATTGCTCACCTTGTATACCCAATACATTTTTTTATCTTATATACCTCAATACAATTTCAAATGTAATATACTACATATAAGCTGTTTTTAGGAGTTCTCATATAGTGTTTGAATTGATTTGATATTTAGAAGTTTAAAAGCATAGAAATGCACTAAATGGCTTAAATATAGCAAATGAGCCCCAAAAAAAGCAAATTCCGACATGTTACATGTAATGGTTTGTATTGACTGTAGAAAAAGTTTCAAGACCAACGAATGAAGCAACATAATATGAGCCATTCCATCCCGAAACCTAGATTCTTCGTTGGAGATGATCCGGTTTTGAAGCAGCCTATGAGCTAATTTCCTTTTTTGAAGCATGCTTAAATTTTAACCACAACCTCTAGGGGTCATATCATGACACTATGCAAATTTTCATGTTTTTCTGGCTTCAGTTGAAATTTTTAGAATTAAATAACCACTAAGGTCCATATTAGTGCCCGAGTCTCGGCCGGATGGTGTTTGCAACTACTTCTATTTCCTTTTATAAAGCCTAAACATAGACCAGAGATCATCAATAAGTTTTTCAACCCATTTGTAGCAACTAATTTATGTACCTCCAATTCAAATATGAATTATATCCATGAAATGCCTAGAAATGCACTTAATAGCTTATGTACCTCCAATTCAAATATGAATTATATCCAATCTAGCCCTTTTCCTAGTAGTGTCCGGATCTTAGGATATCGTTAAGTGTAATGATAGTCCCGAATCAACATTGAGGGTATGATGTTAGAAGGACAAACATTGAGGGTACTTGTCTGGTATACTATGTGATCATATCGTCTGAAATCATCTGTTATAACACGGAGTGTTAGCATGTGTTTTAGTTCCTCAGACCATGAGAGTGTTTCGGTCACTTCTTACCAGATGGTGGGCTTTGGGTTGCTCGAAAGTCATCTGTAACAAGGTGATCATAACGACAAATTTCATGCTCACCGGAAAGTTTGACAAGTGACTGGACAGCTCGAGAGTGGGATTTGCTGCTCCGGCGATGGAGAGATATTCTTAGGGCACTCTCGGTGTGAAGGTACCCATCATCATCTGTCAAGACACAGGTGACTACATCACAACGGATGTCGGAACATGTCAACGAGAAAGAAGAACAAAACCGGTAACGGGAGCAATGGTATAGTGAGCATGGTGATGACTCACGAGGATACCGATGCATACTGGATTTGGTAAAGTATCGCGAAGCAAAGGTAACAACACATGATAACCAAAGGTTCACTCGAATATCATTCGTGTAATCATAGGGACTAATATGGATGTCCACGATTCCGCTATCGGTCAATGAACGAAGGGGTTTTGTTCATGTCTATGGTTACCGAACCTAAGGGGTCACAAGATTAAGGTAATCATGATATGCTGAGTGTTAGTACGACGGGAGTGATGAGATTATATTTGTGGAATTGTTTCATTAATATCAGGAATAGTTCCGAGAGGTCCCGGAAGTGTTTCGGTGTTACCGGAAGGGTTTCGGTGAATATCGGGTAATACCAGATATTACCGATTAATATATATAGGTGTAAAATGTTTCTGGAGATGTTAAATTATATATATATTATGCTCTAAAAATGTTTAGAACACAAAACATATTTAATTTAATATCAACGGGCCAAATAAGGCCAAGAGGTGGAGAAGGAGTTGGGCCACAAGGGCCCACAAGGGAGGCGCCCCCCTTCCTAAATGGGGAGGGGGGGCGAATCCTACTTGGATCCCCCTCGCTTGGCCGGTACCCCAAGGGGGCTCTTTCCACCCGCCAATCCTATATATACTAGAGGATTTCCACCCTATGGGAATACAAGTTTTGGAGCCTCCTATAGTTGATCTAGTGCACGTTCTAGTTGGTCCTAGTTGACTAATTAGAACCGGCCCAAGCCACCTCTAATCCTCATAATTAGAAGCCCCGTGTGGTTCTAATCTTCTCCATCTAATTCTCCGGTGATGATTAGCTCTGGACGGCGAAGCACTGCCGGATCGTGAAGACCGTACGCTTGCAACCAAGTAGAGAGGTCGTGCTTTCGATCTTCCATTCGAGGGATCATTTGTGGGTGGTTCGCGGGTTGTCATCAATGTTCGAGGGACTTCAAGAACGACCTACACGGCTCATCTACTTCCGCTGCACTTCCGGAGCCGGTAACAATCATTGATCACAACACGTTATGCATCTTCATATTGTTCTTGGGTGTTCGTAGGGCGAATTTTTTTGTTTTCTACTACGTTTACCAACAGTTACAACAGTTACGTCTGCTCTGGGTTAGCAAGGCTTGTCTTGCATCATGTTTAAAGTTCTCTTAAACCTGAAAATGGGGATCAACAAACCCCAGCACCCCCCTGAAAATACCAGGTTCAACTGAAAAACATTTCAATGAACCCAAAATGCCCTTCACAAAAGTTCATCATTTTTGAATTGGTCTAGAACCTCTCCCAAAAATGGTGCACATTTTCTAGGCCATTCTCGGTTTTTGAATCAAATTATATAGTATTTGCATTTGGGCATTTAACTGCTAATCTCTCCCTAATAATAAAGCACGGATTGAGTCTCCGGGTTCACCGTCGCGGCAATTTTGCAAAACAAACCTTGACTTTGCGGCAATTTTGCAAATCAACCCGCAATCCAGATAAAACTCATTGATCCTGAACCGGTATGAGCGAGAGAAAAAAAGAAAAAAATGGACCCCTGCCTCTGAATTCCCGATCCCATCTCACCTCCAGCGCGCCGCCGACCGCCGCCTCGCCGCCAACTCCGCCGGCGCACCTTCACCCTCTGCCACGCTGCCGCGCACCGCCGCCTCGCCGCCAACACCGCCGGCGCACCTTCTCCGCCTACTCATCCGGCGCGCCAACTAGCTAGCCCTACCCCAAGTGCCCACCCCGTGGCCTTCCATCACTGACAACACTCGACGCCACAGCCGTTGCCGGCTCCTGCAACCCCTGCTACCACGGCGCCGCCGGGACTCCTCCCTATTGCTTCGACCTCTGATTAGTTCCCCCAACCCTGCCGGTTTCCTCACCAACAACTTCTTCCCTGCGCGCTCGGCCAGCCATCGGACCTGTCTTCCTGGCTCCCGTGGCCAACATCGCCGCCACCCTGTTGTTGCTTCCCACTCCAGCGGCTCACCTCCACCTGCGTGCCACCTCGACCTCCCCTTTCCGCGTGGAATGCTTCCCAATCTCCTGCATCACTTCCTGACACATGCCATGTCTAATATGGACAAGCAGGAGGAGCCAACCACATGCGCCCCTCTGGACGGCTTGCTTTCTGCATGATGCTTCTTGCTTGCCATGTGTGGGGTATATTTTTGTTGTAGTCTTAATTTGTGTTCATATACATGCAACAAACTGATTATATTAATTTTCAGGTACACAAATTATTTGTAGGAGTACAAAAAGAAATATAAGTTCTACGATTATTTAAATAGCCAGATAGATAAAACACAGTATGTGTTACACTGAATTTTCCTTATAAAGTTCATTTTTGTATTCTGCTTATTTATTCAACTGATGTTATGTTATATCCTATAATTGGCTTGCTTTATATAATATTTTAAATGCTCAAATAATCACAAACTGAAATGTTTGCTGTTGGAAATATTCCAAACAGTGACATTGAGCAGTTTCTTGATTTTTGGAAATACCCTGGCATTTTTAATAAAGCCAAACACAATTACAGAAAATAGAACAACAGAAATAAAAGAGAAAATAAACCTCACCTTGATCTTACCTGGCACTGTTGGCCTGCTGCCGTCTCGGCCCAGCCCACCAGGCGCTGCCCTGTCGTCTTCTTCCTGGCGCCAGTAGGAGCTTCTACGTGTCGACAGGCGCAGCCACCCCTGGCCACCTCATGCTTGCCACCGAGGCGCCCCGAGCCTACCCGACGCGTCTAGAGACGCCCCGCAGCCCTCTCTGCCTCTCCCTCTCCCCCTGGACCCCTTTCCCCTCCTCTGCTCTCTCTTTCGCGCAGCCCGAGCGGAGCTCGTCGCCACCGCTCACCGTTGCTGCACCCAGAGCCTCCCCCTCGACCCCTTGACGTGTCCAGTAGCTCGGCTACCTCGTCCTCGACATCCTCGCCAAGCCAAGCGATGCCGGACGCCGTCGAATGCCCTCACCGCCGTCTTCTTCAACCTCGGGCCACCGAGATCGCCGGCGACCGTGCGCCCGCTTCGACGCTTCCCCGAGCTCGCTGAGGCCACCGAACGAACCGCTGTGAGCTCCTGCATGGATCCCCTCCTTCCTCCCCTCCGATTTTGAGCCGTAGAAGTCACACCCTTGATGACCGTAGCCGCTGCCGCTTGAGCTCGTCGTCGGTGCAGCTCCAGTGACCAAATGGTCAACCCGGTGAGTCCAACTTGCTCCCCGCAACGTGTAGTGCCCCGCTAGACCTTCGCCTCACTCATTAGCACACCGCAGCGCTAACCCACACCAGCCCTGAACTCCGGCAGCCGCCACGGGTTCCACTCTAGCGAACTCCGGCCACCCCCGCACCTCCTGTTGGTCTCCCTAGATGTGCACGGGCATGGGCTATCCTCTGGTGCCCCTGGCACGTCGATCCATCGCCTCTGGTGAGTTCCGAGCGAACTCTGGCGCGGTTCGAGGTCACCGCCGGCGAGACTCCGGCGACTGTCGACGTGACCACCTAGTTAGCACTAATCACCCACTAATTAACCTCTTGACCCACTTACATGTGGGCCTAGTGCCTAAACTAATTAGTTTAACTCTCTGTTAGATTAGCACTAATTTCAGTGGGCCCCGCTTGTCAACTTTGACTTGGCCACGTCAGCTTTGACCGTGTCCCACATGTCAGCCTCTATAGCTGACTATGTGTCACTGACTAGTGGGCCCTACTGGTCAGGTTTGACCTGGAGGCGCCCAGTTGACTAGCTGACGTCACAGTGATGCAGTGCTGACGCAATAACTCATATTATGGATTTAACTTAATTCAGGAAATTCCAGAAAATGCCCCAAACTTCTAAATTCATAGTAATTCAACCGTAACTCCAAATCAAACAAATTATATATGAAAAATGATCAAAAATATCTAATCTATCCATCTGTACTGGTTTCATGCATGTTTAAACAACTTAACCTTGATGTTTAGATAAAAACATGATAATGCACTTTATAATTTCTTAGTTTGAATTTGAACCTTTGGTTCAAATCAACTCAAACCCTTCTGTTCTTAGCTGCATTAGCTCAAATCACAGCATGTTGACATGTCATGATCATGCATCATATTGTGCATTGCATTGATTGTGTTCTTTCTGTGTGTGCCGGTGGTTGTTCCCCCTTGGTAGACGATGTTTCCGACAATGAGATCGATGAAACTAATGAAGAACTATACTATCTTCAGAAGTGCTAGGCAAGCAAAACCCCCTTCCTCATTCCGATACAATCCCACTCTCTCGCTCCTACTCTCTTTTACCGCATTAGGACAACATCGATTCAACTGTTACATGCTGCGGTAGCTGAACCCCTTTTCCTCTGCATGACCAGTCATTGCCACAGTAAATAGATGAAACCCACTAGCATGAGTAGGAGTTGTTTGAGCCCTGATGTGCCTACTCATTCATGCTTGTTTTTCATGCCTTCTATTACTTAGAGTTGTGTCAGGTCTGATTCATCGGGGATGAATTGGAAAGTTGTGAACATGTCCTACTATGTATGAGCTAAGTGTGTTGAACACGATTTGGTAAAGGTATCAATGAGAGGCCATGTAGGAGTACATGGTGGGTTGTTTCATTGGAACCGTCCTTAAGCACCGAGATCTGTATGTGTGATTTAAGAAACATCTACTACCATGCATTGGGATCCTTAATTGACCGTCTCGGCTTCTTAACCACCCTAGTCCTCTGTGCAGGAGTTGCAACTAGTTTTTGGTGTTTATAGGATATGTGATGGCGGCCATGCGCAGCGCTGACCCTTGGGGTGGGCTATGATGCGGTAGATACACCGTGGCCGGGCATGCCGGGCGCCCGTTTGGTGTCTCGGAACCCTGTACACATCGTTCGGGGCCGTATTTGGAAACCTCGGCCGGACTCCCTGTGGATGGAACCTGGATAGGTGATAAACCTGTACTAGAGACTTGATTGTTTAGGTAGGCCGTGGCCGACACCCTCATTGGGCTTCCGCTTGAAGGTTCCGAGTACATGTCGTTTAAATGACGGTAAGTGGTGAGAGCGTGTATGAAGAAGTACACCCCTGCAGGGTTAACATCATCTATTCGAATAGCCGCGTCCGCGGTAAAGGACTACTTGGTTGCCTATACAGTTCATAGACAAGTGAAGGTGGATACTCTAAAATGCGCAAGATAAGCGTGAGTGCTATGGATGGCGTTCTCGTAGGGAGACAGGAGCGGATCCATAGTGGTGTATTGATTGGTGAATATGTGGACTCGTGTGCGCCACCTCAAAAGAGTTACTTGTAGTCATAGTTCAGGATAGCCAGTGAGTCAAAGCTGGCTTGCTGCAGTTAAACTCCACCACCCCCTTTATTGATACCGATGCATATGTAGATAGTTCTGATGTAAGTCTTGCTAGGTACATTTGTACTCACGTTTGCCTATTTTATGTTTTGCAGAGAGACGTCAGTCTCGCTAGTAGTTCCGTGTGGACTTCGACGTTTAGCTTGATACCTCATCTACGATCTTGTGCCCTCGGTAGGATCTGGTAGATAGTCAGGATTCTCAGCCTTTTCATTTGTAGATGTCTGTACTCAGACATGTTAAGCTTCCGCATGTGCTTGTTGCTTGTATGCTCTGTATGTTGGGGTCATGAGACCCATGTTTGTAATGCTTGGCTCCTCGGAGCCTAATGAATAAATACTTTGAGTCGTAGAGTCTTGTTATGATGCCATGTTGTATTTACACATATCGAGCATATTGTGTTTATGATTTGAAATGCTTGGTATGTGTGGGATCCGACAACCTAGTTGTTTATCCTTGGTAGCCTCTCTTATCGGGAAATGTAGTGTTGTGCTTCTATGAGCCATAGTAGTCCGCTACAGCCCGGTGCACCGGGGTCCTGCTAGCCCAGCACTACTGCTCCAGAACACTTGACTGGCCGGCATGTGATTCACTTTGTTCCTATGTCTGTCCCTTCGGGGAAATGTCACGCGGTGACATCCGGAGTCCTGCCTAGCCTGCTACAGCCCGGTTCACCGGTGTCCTGTTAGCCCAGTGCTACAGCCCGGATTCGCACACTGCTGACCGACATGCTCGATGTTGATTCATGTATGCCTGTCCCCGTAAGTTAGTGCCACTTTGGGTTCACGACTAGTCATGTCGGCCCGGGTTCTTTGTCATATGGATGCTAGCGACACTATCATATACGTGAGCCAAAAGGCGCATACGGCCCCGGGCTAGGTAAGGTGGCACCCGGGGGAATACCGTGCGTGAGGCCGCAAAGTGATATGATGTGTTACATGCTAGATCAGTGTGACTTAGGACCGGGGTCCTGACACTTTGCATGCAAACGTGACCTAAGAAGAAAGAAATAAATAAAGAAAGAAAAGATAAGATAAGTTAAGAAAGGAAAAAAGAAGGGAAAAAAAGAAAACAAGGCAAACCAAAGAAAGAAACAGGTTTACGGAGTGCTCTGTGACAGGCACTCAGCAAACATTTTTGGATGTAAAAAAGAAAAGAAAATTCTTTGCCAAGTGTCTATCTATTGACACCTGGCAAACTACGACTTGCCGCTACAATGCCGTCATTTGCGGCAGTAAAGGGAACATATCTCTGGGATTTGCCAAGTGCCCTATTCAGCTTTTGCCGTGTGTTTTCACTTTGCCGAGTCTTTTTCTTTGTGCCACTTAGTGAAGGCCCATGCTTGTCGTGTGTCTTGTGGTTTCCGAGTATTTTCTTTCTCGCACTCATGAAATGACGTGTTTGTCGAGTACTGGAGAAACGATACTTAGAAAATAGGCATACACTAAGAAAATAGCTCGATTGAGGTAGCGCTACTACTTACTGATATTTCGAGGTTATGTTTCTATTTGCAACCACATTATATGAATTTCAGCATCCATAATGTACTTGACACATGCTAGTGCATTTTATTTCATGTTCTTTGAAAATGGAAATCCTTTGAGCTGGATTTGTTCTAGAAAGGACTACATATATAAAGAGTGACTATGGTACACGATGTTGTAATTTTGCATATTATATACACTTCTCCTCTTGTCTGCTAGTTCTCCTAGGGTCCTGCAAATAGCAATAGGTGGGACACGCTGAGTGGGAATTGTTTTGGGGAAAAAATTTATAATACCCTTTCAGTCAGTCCAAAGTTCAGTAGGTGCCCAGCGCCTTCGACCTTTGCTGTTGCTGCTTTTGACCACCTCCCCAGAAAGTATCGCAGTGGAATGAACACATTTGGGTGCACCATCGGACTAATTATGTGTGCACAAATCCCACCATTCATTTTCAAAGTAGTGGAAACTGCATTCATATAACACATCTCCCATCACAGGATGCACCCAATAGAGTTTGGGGCTCTGATAGTAGCTTGAGTATAGCTCAAACACAATGCTCTCTCCGGAGTGGCATGGGACTTGATTAATGATGAAACTGGCCGAAACAGTCACCTGCTTGTGAAACTTTCCCAAGACGTTGCTGGTGTAGAGGCCAACGTCCTAGCACTCAATGTTATAATCACACGTTTCGAGAATGAAATGTAGTAGTGCAAATGTTTTAGTACACAAGAGGTTTGCGTCAAACTATACATGTGCTCACGTTTCCCTACAACTATTAAGGATCTGTAAGTAGCCGAGAGGTAACTCTTCATAGTTGGATCGCTTGATGCAGTGCTAAGAGTCAACAAAAAATTGAACTTGACAAAACAAGTTGACATAAAGAGTAGGTACAACCTCAACGTTGCAACTAACTCACGAAACAAATAGAGCATGGAAGAGATCCATAATAACAATAACCATGACTAAAATTGCCTTTACTAAAACAGGAACATTGAGACCAAATGTCTCATCTTATTGACGATATGTCATGTACACATCATATTTTTTGTAGGTAATCCATCCATCTTATTAGCCATTCCAAAACTAAATAAAAAAAGATGACACATGTAGCTGGTCATGCGCTACCTGTGGAATTCCTCTCCCTTCTTACATATTCATAGACGAGTATTGTGTCCATTGTAGATCTGGGTGCCGGGGTTCCCTTGGGACCTCGCCATGTCAAGCCATCCCTCCTGCTGCTATCGCAATGCCTGATACATCGGAGACCCCATGTCCATGCCGCCGGTGACATATGGCGCCTGGGCTTGGTAGACTGGCGGGTGCCCAGTTATTTTCGTGATGCGCTCCCTCAGGCTCTTAAGGATTAACTCTAACTTCCAGGCCATGGTTGTGAGCTCCTCGGTGTTTCGTGGGAGGTGTCCACTGACCATGGCCTTGTGCAAGAGAATCCTGGCCTCACGGTCCTCACGCTCGCACCTAATCTTCTCTACCTGATGTGGGAGTTGTATGAGGCGCCGGCTAAGAATGGTCTCCTGGTCCATCTTCTTCTTTAGCTGTGGCACCTCTGGCATGCTCTTGAACCGACTTAGGATAGCCATCGCCTCGGCATGGGATGGGAACACCTCTGGCACCATTGCGCCCTCACCATACACCAGCACGCAGGCCTTGGCGTTGCACAAGGTGGCCACCTCACCGGCCTTCTTCATCAGGTTCTTGGTACGCTTCTTCAAGGTATTGAGCCGCGTCAAGTCATTGCGGATATACCGGAGGGCCACCTTCTTGCGAGCCATTATCAGCTAAGGGGAAAATCTGCAAAGGAAGGAAAATTGCTAGTTTGGGTGAGTCAGAAGCAAGGAAGGTAGGGTGGATTTATAGTGGCGGGCTTGCTAGGATGAGGAAGCTGGAACCATGTCGATGGAGCATATGATAGATTTCGGGGCCAAACTTAATTGTGCCCAGCTGTAACTTTGGTATATATCAAAAACTTTTAGATTTACTTCCTAAGACCGCAGATTTCGTCAATCAATACGAAATTTCTCGTCAATCGCTGGAGAAAATATATGGAAGGTTTCTCTAAAGAGGCACATGCATCTTATTACTAGGACATCCCTATTTTACCAAAATGTATTGCCAAACTATTTTTGCAGTTTAATTCTATCCAAAATTGGATGTTTATTCAAAATATAGATCATCCCATCTACCACTGATTCCTTTGTATCTAAATTAAGAAAATATTTTTAGAGTAGATTCTGGTAGTCCTTGACTTGCATACTGCTACCTCTTGAGCTTGCGTTGATTTTTCCCTTGAAGAGGAAAGGGTGATGCCGCAAAGTAGAGTAAGTATTTTCCTCTGTTTTGAGAACCAAGGTATAAATCCAGTAGGAGACAACACAACAAGCCACCGAATACCTGCACAAACAAACACCAACTTGCACCCAACGCGACAAAGGGGTTGTCAATCACTTCACAGTTATTTGCAAAGTGAGATCTGATATAGATGGATCAACGGTAAAGTAATATTTTTGGTATTTTTGGTTCATGTATCGGAGAGTAAAAGATTGAAAGGAAGTAAATTGACTAAAATTATAGATCGGGAACTTATATGATGGAAAATAGACCTGGGGGCCATAGGTTTCACTATAGGCTTCTCTCAAGATAGAAATTATTACGGTGGGTGAAAAATTACTGCCGAGCAATTGATAGAAAAGCGCAAAGTTATGACGATATCGAAGGCAATGATCATGAATATATGCATCACGTCCGTGTCAAGTTGGCCTAAACGATTCTGCATCTACTACTATTATTCCACACATCGACCGACTCCTGCCAGCATCTAGAGTATTAAGTTCATTAGAACAGAGTAACGCGTGAAGTAATACGACATGATGTAGCGGGATTAACTCAAGGAATATGAGGAAAACCCCATCTTGTTATCCTCGATGGAAACAATATAATACATGCCTTGCTGCCCCTACTATCACTGGGAAAGGACACCGCAAGATTGAACCCAAAGCTAAGCACTTCTCCCATTGCAAGAAAAACCAATCTAGTTGGCCAAACCAAATCGATAGTTCGAAGAGACTTGCAAATATATCAAATCATGCATATAAGAATTCAGAGGAGATTCAAATAATATTCATAGATAAGTTGATCATAAATCCAAAATTAATCGGATCTTGGCAAAAACAACGCAAAAGAGTATTACTTCGAATATATCTCCAAGAACACCGAGGAGAACATGGTATTGAGAATCAAAGAGAGAGAAGAACCCATCTAGCTACTAACTATGGACCCGTAGGTCTGTGGTAAACTACCCATGCTTCATCGGAGGGGCAATGATGTTGATGTAGAAGCCCTCCGTGATCGAATCCCCCTCCGGCAGGATGCCAGAAAAGGACCCAAGATGGGATCTCATGGGTACAGAAGGTTGCGGCGGTGGAAAAGTGGTGTCGTGGCTCCCCTAGAAGTTTTCAATGTATTTGAGAATATATAGGGGGAAGATCTAGGTCAGGGGGTCAGTGAGGGGCCCACAAGGTCAGGGGGGCGCGCCCTACCCCTTGGGTGCGCTCTCCACCCTTGTGGCCGCCTCGTGGCTCTTTTGACTTGCACTCCAAGTCTCCTGGGTGTCTTCTGGTCCAAGAAAAATCATCGCGAAAGTTTTATTCCGTTTGGTATTCCATTTCCGTGGAACTCTAAAACAAGGAAAAATAAGAACTGGCACTGGGATCTAGGTTAATAGGCTAGTCGTAAAAATCATATAAAATAGCATATTAATGCATATAAAACATCCAAAACAGATAATATAATAGCATGGAACAATAAAAAATTATTACTTTGGAGACGAATCAAGCATACCCAAGCTTAATTACTGCTCGTCCTCGAGTAGGTAAATGATAAAAACAGAATTTTTGATGTGGAATGCTACCTAACATATTTACCCATGTAATTCTCTTTATTGTGGCGTGAATGTCCAGATCCATAAGATTTAAAACAAAAGTTTAATATTGACATAAAAACAATAATACTTCAAGCATACCAACAAAATAATTATGTCTTCTCAAAATAACATGGCCAAAGAAAGCTTATCCCTACAAAGTGATATAGTCTAGCTATGCTCCATCTTCATCATAACAAATATTCAAATCATGCACAACCGCGATGACAAGCCAAGCAATTGTTTCATACTTTTGATGTTCTCAAACCTGTTCAACTTTCACGCAATACATGAGCGTGAGCCATGGACATAGCACTATAGGTGGAATAGACAGTGGTTGTGGAGAAAAAGAAGAAGGAGATAGTCTCACATCAACTAGGCATATCAACGGGCTATGGAGATGCCAATTAATATATAT
Organism: Triticum urartu; assembly: GCF_056163025.1. Taxonomy (NCBI): domain Eukaryota; kingdom Viridiplantae; phylum Streptophyta; class Magnoliopsida; order Poales; family Poaceae; genus Triticum; species Triticum urartu. Next base: position 16,910,840 of record NC_141878.1, on the reverse strand, counting down.
CAATGTGAGTGGGTAGGGATTTCCATGCAACGGATGCACTAGATCTATAAGTTTATGAAAGCTCAAAAAAAGAAAACTAAGTGGGTGTGCATCCAACTTGCTTGCTTATGAAGACCTAGGGCATTTTGAGGAAGCCCATCGTTGGAATATACAACCCAAGCTCTATAATGAAAAATTCCCACTAGTATATGAAAGTGATATCATAGGAGACTCCCTATCATGAAGATCATGGTGCTACTTTGAAGCACAAATGTGGCAAAAAGGATAGTAACATTGTCTCTTCTCTCTTTTTCTCTCATTTTTTTATTTTTTGGGCCTTCTTATTTTTTTATTTGGACTTTCTCCCTTTTTTATTTCCTCACATGGGACAATGCTCTAATAGTGAAGATCATCACACTTTTATTTAGTTACAACTCGATACTAGAAAAAAATATGACTCTATGTGAATTCCTTTGGTGGTGTACCGGGATGTGCAATGAATCAAGAGCGACATGTATAAAAAATGATGAACGGTGGCTTTGCCACAAATACGATGTCAACTCCATGATCATGCAAAGCAATATGACAATGATGGAACGTGTCATAATAGACAGAATAGTAGAAAGTTGCATGGCAATATATCTCGGAATGGTTGTGGAAATGCCATAATAGGTAGGCATGGTGGCTGTTTTGAGGAAGGATATGTGGTGGTTGTATGGTACTAGCGAGAGTTGCGCGGTACTAGATAGGCTACCAATGACGGAAATGTGAGAGTGCGTATAATCCATGGACTCAACATTAGTCATAAAGAAATCACATACTTATTGCAAAAATCTACACTGGTAGAAAAAGGGCCTGTTGTCCCGGTTCATAAGCGCCTTTTGTCCTGGTTCATAAGGGCCTTTTGTCCCGGTTCCTGAACCGGGACTAATGGGTCGGTACTAATGCCCTGTCCCTTTAGTCCCGGTTCAATCCAGAACCAGGACTGATGGGCCTCCACGTGGCCTGTGCGCGGAGGCCTGGCAGGAGACCCTTTGGTCCCGGTTGGTGGCACCAACCGGGACCAATAGGCATCCACGCGTCAGCATTTCTGTGGCTGGGGTTTTTGTTTTTTTTTTTGAAGGGGGGGGGGTTTGGGGGTTTTGGGGGCTAATTTAGTTGTTTCATATATTGTGTTAGCTAGCTATAATTAATAGAGAGAAGTGCCCTCTCTTATGTCCGTGCTTGGTCGACGCTATGTACTATACATACATATAGAGAGGACTAGACACGCTAGCTAGCTAGTAAGCAAACGAAGGAAACGGAAGATCGTCATGAACATATATGTATATAGAGGGAAGTGATATCGACCACCTCCTTCTCCAAGAGATTGGTCGAACAACAAGTTCTCGTATATCTATCCGACACTACCGGCTACATATATACAATAATTATCTCTTACAAATATAATCGTACGGACTCATGGTCCACATAGTATTCTCCGTCTTCAGCGATCACGTGGTCAAGAAAGAATGCCGCCAATTCCTCTTGAATTGCTCGCATGCGAGCTGGTGCTAGGAGTTCATCCCGCTTCCGAAATATCTAATTTGAAGAAGGGGGTCAATACATATATATATGAATGAATGAAACTCAACACAAATGATGGTAATAAAAAAATTGTGAATGTTGTTATTTACGTACTTCATATTGTTCGTTAGTGTAGCCCCGCTCACAGGTCGTGTGGCCGATGGACTCGCAAACGTAGTATCCACAGAAATCATTCCCTTGTTCCTGCCACAACCACTTTACAAGAAATAGAGGTCAATCAAACTGATAAGCAAGAATGCCAAATCAATAGGAGATGCGCGGAACATGCTACTATAGTACTTACTTTCGGGTGTCTAAATTGCAGCTTCTTCGGGAGTCCTGGAGCTTTTTTGGAGAATTTTTTCCAAACCCTGCCAGATAAAGAAAACAATTACTTGATATATCAGGAAATGAACAAAGTTGCTGATATGGTGGATAATGATCGATTGAACTTACTTCACGAGCATTTGAGTCATGTCCGCATAGTCCTGGGGATCTTTTCGTCTTGAGTCTAAGACGATTACTAGTCCCTGCTCAAGCTTAATCTCTAGGAGAATATAGTGGTAACTGCACACGCATGCATAACTCATCAATTACATTACTATAACCTTGACTAATATATAAGGGAAACCGAATACACACAAGACAGTAACACTCACTTGAAGTTGTAAGGAAAGAGTATTATATCTTTGTTTTCATTTATTACCAATGATCGTAGCAAGTTGGCCTCGGTATCTACGGCATGAAATTTAACCTCAGTTGCATCTATGAGATATGTGTTACTGAACCCAATATCACCGACTTGTCTTTTCTTCAATTCGGCGATCTTCAATCTGCATATAATATAGTGAGGATGATTATAAATACATGCAATGAAAGAGATGAGCTATATAGAGAGACTTAATGACAGAAGTAGTACTACTTACAGACAGTAGCAGGTGACCGTTGTTTTATCGAGGGCCAATTGATTGAAAAACTGAAAGAACTCCTCAAATGGAACAGGCAACAGTTCAATTCCAACGAGGTCATGCTCCTTTTTAACTTTCACATACAAAGTACTCCTCCCCCCAGAGTCTATATAGATTTTCAAGTACCAATCATTCAATCTTCGCATCATCGTTGATAGAGATCTTTCATCTTTGACGAGAGGCTTCCCGTACTCGTATCTTTGTATCTGCACCACCATGGGTTCATAATGTACATTGTCGGGAAGGTAATCGCCAAGATTGCTACAACCGGGCACCATCCTCGGATCATTAGCGACGTTGTCGCTAGGAACCTTGAGCGGGGGGCACGATTGCTTCGCTTGTTCGCCGAGCTGGGCAATTTGTTTCCCAGCTCGTCGTTCTTTCAGCCTTTGATCACTGACAGTACTTCCCGACCGCTCTGCTTCGGCAAATTCCTTTCCAATAATGCGCTCATAGTTTCCTTTCGGCGGAGACTTGGGTGGTTTTGTCAGGGCAGCCAGAGTGCGCTTCGCTTTCACCGGATCTACCTTCTCCTCCGGAGGTGGATGTTTCTTTGCTTTCACCCCTTCAAAGTAGTTCCTCACTTCTTCTCGTGCGATCTCGGCGTTCTCCTCCGGGGTCCTCTCGTATGGTAACTTCTCTGGAGTCTTCAGAGAAGGACCGAATCTATATTTCCTACCGCCTCTAGATGTACTGCTATACACCGGCAGAGCAGACGGAGCGGTTGTCTTCTTTACTTGCTTACGAGGCGGAGGAGAAGGACTACGACGTGCTGGAGCAGCCGGAGCGGCGGCAGGTCTCTTCCGCCCTTGCTGACGAGGCAGAGAAGGAGGAGGCTGGCTGCTCGGGCACGTCGACGCGGGCGGAGAAGGAGGCGGAGTGCCGCCACGCGCCGGAGAAGGAGCCGGTCGAGTGACCTGATCGTCACTCACCGGAGGAGGAGGCGGTGGAGGAGGCGGAGTGCCCTGACTCGCCCGAAGAGGAGGCGGTGGAGGAGGCGGAGTGCCCTGACTTGCCGGAGGAGGAGGAGGAGGCGGAGGCGTCCAGTTCGGAAGGTTGATGAGCTCCTTCCGCCATAGGCATGGAGTCTTCAGAGCAGACCCCGGCCTAGTCTCCCCTTCACCGGTAGGGTGGTCAAGCTGGAGGTCCTCAAATTCCTCCGTTATTTCATCCACCATCACCCTAGCATATCCTTCTGGAATCGTCCGGCAGTGAAAAGTTGCGCCGGGTTCAGTAGGATAAACAGAGCCAACAGCCGCCTTGACCTTCAAATTCATCCATTGCGTCATAAGGTGGCAATTTTGAGACTCCCTGATAGCATCCACGGGTTAGTTGGCAGGAGCCGTCAAGGCATGCTCCAGCTGAAGCAGCTCAGTGGAAGCCACGCTGCTTCTCCGCTGAGATGGCAGGGTATCTTCGGGGGAAGCTTCGGTAGTACGTTTGCTGCGATTTGCTTCTCGTTCCTCTATCGCTTGTACCCTTGCTTGCAGCGCCTGCATTTGGGTCTGCTACAATTTTTTCCTCCTCTCCTGGGATTTGTAACCGCCTGCGTCCGGAAACCCAACCTTCCACGGAATGGAGCCTGGCGTGCCTCGTGTCCGTCCAGGGTGCTCAGGATTCCCGAGGGCCATTGTGAGCTCGTCGTTCTCTCTATCTGGAAAGAACGTCCCTTGCTGCGCTGCTTCGATATACTGCTGAAACTTCCTGATTGGTATGTCCATTTGATTGTTCGTCCAAATGCACTTCCCTGTTACAGGGTCCAAGGTTCCGCCAACCCTGAAGAACCAAGTCCGGCAACGGTCTGGCCAGTTAATTGTCTCTGGTTCGATCCCTTTATCAACCAGATCATTCTCAGTCTTGGCCCACTTAGGCCGGGCTACAAGGTAGCCACCTGACCCCGTGCGATGGTGATGCTTCTTCTTCGCAGCATTTTGCTTGTTTGTCGCCGACATCTTCTTACTCTTTTCCGATGTCTTGTGGGCCACAAATGCGGGCCAGTGATCTCTGATCTTCTCATATCTGCCCTTGAATTCTGGTGTCTCTTTATTTTCGACAAACTTATTCAGCTCTTTCTTCCACCTCCTCAATAGTTCTGCCATCTCTTAAGAGCAAAAGACTTGATTAATTGCTCTTTAACTGGCTTCTCTAGATCGTCCTCTGGAGGTAGGGTGAAATTTGACTTCAGCTCAGTCCAAAGATCATTTTACTGCATATCATTGACATAAGACACCTCAGAGTCTTCTGTAGCCGGCTTTAACCATTGCTGGATGCTGATCGGGATCTTGTCCCTAACCAAAACCCCGCACTGAGCAACAAATGCGCTCTTTGTCCAGAGGGGTTCAATCGGTTGGCCGTCGGGCGCGATTGCTATGATCTCAAACTTTTCATCCGAGCTCAACTTTTTCTTCGGGCCTCATCTCTTTACCGAAGTTGTGCTCGATCCGGAGGGCTAGAAAAAAGAACAAAGACTTAATTAATATGTGTACATACCAAAACAATGAATGCATCAATTAGCTAGTCAGCAGAAGCTTAACTAATATATATACCTGGCCGGACTCGGTTCGGTCACCGGAGACGTCATCACGGTCTCCTTCTTGCACCGGCATTGGGTCACCGGAGCCGTCCTCACGGTCTCCTTCTTGCACCGGCATTAGGTCACCAGAGCCATCATAATCATAGCCAGCTGCTTCCAGACCGTCGGTGTCATTGAGAAACAACAAGACGACGACATCACTTCCTCGTGCGATTATGTCCCCCAACAACTCTTCTTGTACTTCGTCCCGAGCGGTGTCCATAGTTTCTACAAATAATGACAACATGGCAATCATTATTCAAACATGACAGATGGATATATTAGTGGCAAACATAGAACTAATATTAATTAGTGGCCTCGACGCTTCTTCTCTATGGTTTGGGGTGGCCTCGACAACGCTTCAAGGATAAAATAAAGAGGAAGAAGAAAAAAAAAGAGGAGAAGAAAGAATAGGGGAGAAGAACTCCTCTATTATTTCTTCTCCTCTTTTTTTTCTTCTTCCTCTTCTTTTTTATCCTCTTCTTCCTCTCATGTTCGACGACCCTCGACCCCTCGGCGACCCTAGACCCCCTGTCGACCTCCTCATGTCGAAGTTATCGGGTAGGGGGTATATAGACAACGACATACCCGATACATACATACATACATACATATCACATGCATCCATACATATATGAACAAAATTAATATCTACTAATTAACAACCTAAATAAAAAAACTAATACATATAGGAAGAAGAAGAAAAAGAAGAGAAGAAAGAATAGAGGAGAAGACTTCCTCTTCTTCCTCTCCTCTTCTTCTCCCTCTTCTTCCCCTTCTTCCTCGCCTCTCTCATGAATGTCCGATGTTCTCGACCCCCCCCCCCACGTGTCGAAGAAAAAAAAGAAAAAAAAGAGGAGAAGAAGAAAGGAATAGAGGAGAAAAGAGAAAATAGAATATATATATTCTATTTTGTCTTTTCTCCTCTATTCCTTTCTTCTTCTCCTCCTCTTTTTCTTCATTTTCTTCTTCTTATTTATTTCTCCTCGTCTTCCTCTCCCCTCTCGGCGACCCTAGACCCCCTCTCGACCCTCGACCCCTAGGCGACCGTCGACCCCCTATCGACCTCGACCCTTCGGCGACCCTCGACGACCCTCGTTCCCAATAAAAAAAAGAGGAAGAAGAAGAAAAAAAGAGGAGAAGACATAATAGAGGAGAAGAACTCTTTTTTTTTTCTTCCTCTTCTTTTTTATCCTCTTCTTCCTCTACCGCTCGGTGACCCTCGACGACCCTTGTTCCCGATAAAAAAAAGAGGAAGAAGAAGAAAAAAAAAGAGGAGAAGAAAGAATAGAGGAGAAGCTCCTCTATTCTTTCTTCTCCTCTTTTTTCTTCTTCCTCTTCTTTTTTATCCTCTTCTTCCTCTCATGTTCGACGACCCTCAACCCCGATAACATTTTTTCCCCGATAACATTTTCTTCTCCGAGAGAGTTAGTGTTCCCGAGTGAACTGGAGGGGGACATTGGTCATATCGGATTCGTCATATTTTCTACGAATGTTCTATATACATACATCCATCGATATCATTACATACATACATAGACATCTACATTATATATGAACAAAAAATATCAAAATTCATCATACATACATCTACAGTACATATGAACAAAAATTATAAACTTTCTCCCCAACTCATACATACATACATACATCTACATCATATCAATATTTTGCAAATTAAGGAGCAGGGAAGGAAGGATGGGAGGAGGATGGGCGGTAGCTACCTCTCCTGGAGGGATCGGGGAGGAGACGCGGGCGGCCGGCGTCGGGGGCGACGACGACGAGGACGGGCTCAGGGTCGGCGAGGGCGAGGGCGACGGCGTGGCGCGCTCGCGGGCGGCGGACGGGCTCGGGGGCGCAGGGGGTGCTTGGGCGCGGTGGACAGGCGGCCGGCGACGACGGCGAGGTAGGGCGCGTTCGGGGGTGGGGCAGGGGCAACGACGGCGATGGCGAGGCGCAGAGGGTGCTCGGCGGCGGACGGGCGGCCGGCGACGACGACGAGGCAGGGCGCGCTCGGGGGCGGTGCAGGGGCAACGGCGGCGACGGCGAGGTGAGCAGAGGGGCAGCCTGGTGGCGTCGTCGGGGCGGGATTGAAGAACTGAACCAAAATTTTCACAAGGGATGTATATATAGACGGAGCATTGGTCATGGTTCGTGGCACCAACCGTGACCAATGCCCCCCTTTAGTCCCGGTTGGTGCCACCAACCGGGACCAAAGGCCTCTTTTCAGTAGCCAAAGGGCGGGAAGCGGCGGCCTTTGGTCCCGGTTGGTAGCACCAACCGGGACTAAAGGAGGGCATTGGTCACGGTTCGTATAAACTTTACTAAAAAATAGTTTTTTCCTGTTTTTTTGATTTGTTTTTTGTATTATTTATTTTCTTTTGTTTTTTGCTTTAATTTTTAATTCTGTTTTCTTTTAGGTTAGCAAAATTATAAACTTTCTGTTAGTGCCATTAGTTTTAGAAAAATTATAAACTTTCTGTTAGTGCCATTAGTTTTCAAATTTGAATAGTTAAAATTTGAATTCTTTGAAAATTGTTTGAATCACAAGTTTGTGATTAACTTACTAAAAAAATAAGAATAGATGCGCTTATAGAGAAAATTCAAGCTAAATTCATAGTAAATTTCTATGAATTTCAGACAAATTCACTATGAATTTAGGTTAAACTTTTCTCTATTAGGGCATCTATTTTCACTTTGAGAGGAGCTCAACAAGGCAGAGAGGGAAGGGCTTATAAACCGGTGTGAGCCCCCTTCGGTTGGCGAGGTGGGACTAAACTCTGGCCGCAACGAGGACCAACCCTTTAGTCCCGGTTTGTGGCAAAAACCGGGACTAATGGTCATTGGCCAGGCGCGAGGAGCAAAATTATAAACTTTCTGTTAGTGCCATTAGTTTTAGAAAGTTGAAAGTTGAAAGTTGGCATGGGCCAGGGACTAATGGTCATGGTATTATGAGGGCCGAACCATAAGACATGAAAGCATTTCAAATGAACTCTGAAAAAGTTGAAAGTTGGCATGGTATCATAATTTCACCCACATAGCATGTGCATGTACAAAACGGACAATGGTAGCATGTTCGTGTGTTACAAAGTTGGCATGGTATCATCATAATAGTTGCGGGAGAAAGTCTTCACTTTTTCTTCGCTTGTGTCATTTGCTTATTGTGCCGTAACCATGGATAATCTTCATTGTTTATCAGGATGCTTGGGTCAGCCTTGACATTAAAGGGAGGAATTTCATGAAACTTTTCATAATCTTCAGACATGTCTGTCTTGCCATCCACTCCCAGGATGCCCCTTTTTCCTGAAAGAACTATGTGGCGCTTTGGCTCATCGTATGATGTATTCGCTTCCTTATCTTTTCTTTTTCTCGGTTTGGTAGACATGTCCATCACATAGATAACCTGTGCCACATCATTGGCTAGGACGAATGGTTCGTCAGTGTACCCAAGATTTTTCAGATCCACTATTGTCATTCCGTAATGTGGGTCTACCTGTACCCTGCCGCATGACAGATTGACCCATTTGCACTTAAACAAAGGGACCTTAAAATCAGGTCCGTAGTCAAGTTCCCATATGTCCACTATGTAACCATAATATGTGTCCTTTCCGCTCTCGGTTGCTGCATCAAAGCGGACATGGCTGTTTTGGTTGGTGCTCTTTTGATCTTGGGCGATCGTGTAAAATGTATTCCCATTTATCTCATATCCTTTGTAAGTTAATACAGTCAAAGATGGTCCCCTGGACAACAAGTACAACTCATCACAAACAGTGTTGTCACCTCTGAGACGTGTTTCCAACCAACTGCTGAAAGTCCTAATGTGTTCACATGTAATCCAGTCGTCGCACTGCTCTGGGTGTTTGGAGCGCAGACTGTTCTTGTGTTCATCGACATACGGGGTCACCAAGGTAGAGTTCTATAGAACTGTGTAGTGTGCTTGAGACCAAGAATATCCGTCCCTTCATATTATTGAGTCTCTTCCAAGAGTGCCTTTTCCAGTCAGTCTCCCCTCATACCGCGATTTAGGGAGACCTATCTTCTTAAGGCCAGGAATGAAGTCAACACAAAACCCGATAACATCCTCTGTTTGATGGCCCATGGAGATGCTTCCTTCTGGCCTAGCGCGGTTATGGACATATTTCTTTAGGACTCCCATGAACCTCTCAAAGGGGAACATATTGTGTAGAAATACGGGCCCCAGGATGACAATCTCGTCGACTAGATGAACTAGGACGTGCGTCATGATATTGAAGAAGGATGGTGGGAACACCAACTCGAAACTGACAAGACATTGCGCCACATCACTCCTTAGCCTTGGTATGATTTCTGGATCGATCACCTTCTGAGAGATTGCATTGACGAATGCACATAGCTTCACAATGGCTAATCGGACGTTTTCCGGTAGAAGCCCCCTCATTGCAACCGGAAGCAGTTGCATCATAATCACGTGGCAGTCATGAGACTTTAGGTTCTGAAACTTTTTCTCTGGCATATTTATTATTCCCTGTATATTCGACGAGAAGCCAGTCGTGACCTTCATACTGAGCAGGCATTCAAAGAAGATTTCTTTCTCTTCTTTCGTAAGAGCGTAGCTGGCAGGACCTTTATACTGCTTCGGAGGCATGCTGTCTTTTTCGTGCAAACGTTGCAGGTCCTCCCGTGCCTCAGGTGTATCTTTTGTCTTCCCATACACGCCAAAGAATCCTAGAAGGTTCACGAAAAGGTTCTTCGTCACGTGCATCACGTCGATTGAAGAGCGGACCTCTAGGTCTTTCGAGTAGGGTAGGTCCCAAAATATAGATTTCTTCTTCCACATGGGTGCATGTCCCTCAGCGTCATTCGGAACAGCTAGTCCACCGGGACCCTTTCCAAAGATTACGTAGTGTAAATCATTGACCATAGCAAGTACGTGATCGCCGGTACGCATGGCGGGCTTCTTCCGGTGATCTGCCTCGCCTTTGAAATGCTTGCCTTTCTTTCGACATTGATGGTTGGTCGAAAGAAATCGACGATGGCCCAGGCACACATTCTTCCTGCATTTGTCCAGGTATATACTTTCAGTGTCATCTAAACAGTGCGTGCATGCGTGGTATACTTTGTTTGTCTGTCCTGAAAGGTTACTGAGAGCGGGCCAATCGTTGATGGTCACGAACAGCAACGCCTTAAGGTTAAATTCCTCCTGTCTGTGCTCATCCCACGTACATACACCATTTCCATTCCACAGTTGTAAAAGTTCTTCAACTAATGGCCTTAGGCACACATCAATGTCATTGCCGGGTTTCTTAGGGCCTTGGATGAGAACTGGCATCATAATGAACTTCCGCTTCATGCACATCCAAGGAGGAAGGTTATACATACATAGAGTCACGGGCCAGGTGTTGTGATTGCTGCTCAGCTCCCCGAAAGGATTAATGCCATCCGCGCTTAAAGCAAACCATACATTCCTTGGGTCCTTTGCAAACTCATCCCAGTATTTCTCTCGATTTTTCTCCACTACGACCCGTTAGTGGATGCTCTCAACTTCCCATCTTTCTTTCGGTTCTCACTGTGCCATCACATCAACTTGGCATGCTCTTCGTTTCTGAACAGACGTTTCAACCGTGGTATTATAGGAGCATACCACATCACCTTCGCAGGAACCCTCTTCCTGGGGGGCTCGCCGTCAACATCACCAGGGTCATCTCGTCCGATCTTATACCGCAATCCACCGCATACCGGGCATGTGTTCAGATCCTTGTATGCACCGTGGTAGAGGATGCAGTCATTAGGGCATGCATGTATCTTCTCCACCTCCAATCCTAGAGGGCATACGACCTTCTTTGCTGCGTATGTACTGTCGGGCAATTCGTTATCCTTTGGAAGCTTCTTCTTCAATATTTTCAGTAGCTTCTCAAATACTTTGTCAGCCACAGCATTCTCTGCCTTCCACTGCAGCAATTCCAGTATGGTACCGAGCTTTGTGTTGTCATCTTCGCAATTGGGGTATAACCCTTTTTTGTGACCCTCTAACATGCGATCGAACTTCAGCTTCTCCTTTTGACTTTCGCATTGCGTCCTTGCATCGACAATGACTCGGCGGGGATCATCATCATCGGGCACATCGTCTGGTTCCTCTTGATCTTCAGCAGCTTCACCCGTTGCAGCATCATTGGGCACATCATCTGGTTCCTCTTGATCTTCACTAGCTCCCCCCGTTGCAGCATCACCGTATTCAGGGTGCACATAGTTGTCATCGTACTCTTCTTCTTCGCCGTCTTCCATCATAACCCCTATTTCTCTGTGCCTCGTCCAAACATTATAGTGTGGCATGAAACCCTTGTAAAGCAGGTGGGAGTGAAGGATTTTCCGCTAGAGTAAGACCTCGCATTCCCACGTTCAGTGCATGGACATCACATAAAACCATTCTGCTTGTTTGCCTCAGCCGCATCGAGAAACTCATGCACGCCCTTAAGGTACTCGCAGGTGTGTCTGTCACTGTACAGCCATTGCCGGTTCATCTGCGTGCATTATATATAATTAAGTGTCCAAATTAATAGAAGTTCATCATCACATTAAAACCAAAGTTTATACATAGTTCTCATCTAACAACATATAGCTCTCCAGAGCATCTAATTAATTCAACCATACATTGAAACTATGTAAAACATTTCAATGCGAAAACAAATGCGATCATAATCGCAACCAAGGTAACAATTGATCCAACGGCATAATGATAGCAAGCCTCGGTATGAATGGCATATTTTCTAATCTTTCTAATCTTCAAGCGCATTGCATCCATCTTGATCTTGTGATCATCGACGACATCCGCAACATGCAACTCCAATATCATCTTCTCCTCCTCAATTTTTTTTTATTTTTTCCTTCAACAAATTGTTTTCTTCTTCAACTAAATTTAACCTCTCGACAATAGGGTCGGTTGGCATTTCCGATTCACATACATCCTACATAAATAAAATCTATGTCACGTTGGTCGGCATAATTTTCATAAACAATAAATGAACCAATAGTTATAAAGATAATATATATACCACATCCGAATCATAGACGGGACGAGGGCCGACGGGGGCGGATACCAAAACCATCGCACTATATAAGATGCAATAATAAAAGTAAGAAAATAATACAAGTATCAATGTAAACATACAAGTAAGAATATTTTCCTTTCAGAAAGAAGATAAGAACAAGAGGCTCAGCACGGTGGTGCCGGCGATGAGCTCGGCGCGGGTGATCGACGGCGGTGAAGACGGGGACGGGGCGTGACAGACCGCTAAACCTAGACATATATTATGGAAAATGGAGCTTGGAGGTCGAGCTTGGAGAGGAGAAAGCTTAAGTTGTGTGGCTCGGGCATTCCATCGAACACCTTGTGTGCATAGGAGGTGAGCTAGAGCACCACCAAGCCCTCTCCCCCTCTGCCAGAGAAAAACAGAGCACTGGGGTGCTCTGCTCGCGAGCGAGGGGTATATATAGGCACCTCATTGGTCCCGGTTGGTGACATGAACCGGGACTAAAGGGGAGCCTTTGGTCCCGGTTCAAGCCACTAACCGGGACCAATGGTGGTGGGCCAGGAGCGAGGCCCATTGGTGCCGGTTCATCCCACCAACCGGGACCAAAAGGTCCAGATGAACTGGGACCAATGGCCCACGTGGCACGGCCGGCCCCTGGGCTCATGAACCGGGACCAATGCCCACATTGGTCCCGGTTCTGGACTGAACCGGGACTAATGGGCTGACCCGGCCTGGACCAAAGCCCTGTTTTCTACTAGTGCTATTAGTCATCAAAACAAAGTACTACGCGCATGCTCCTAGGGGGATAGATTGGTAGGAAAAGACCATCGCGGTTCAACTTCGTTAAGGAAGACAATCAAAAAAACATCTCATGCTCCAACTTCATTACATAACGGTTCACCATATGTGCATGCTACGAGACTCACAAACCTTAACACAAGTATTTCTCAAATTCACAACTACTCACTAGCATGACTCTAATATCACCATCTTCATATCTCAAAACAATCACAAGGAATCAAACTTCTCATGGTATTCAATGCACTCTATATGAAATCTTTTATTATATCCCTCTTGGATGCCTATCATATTAGGACTAATTTTATAACCAAAGCAAATTACAATGCTATTCTAAAGGATCTCAATATAATAAATGTGAAGTACGAGAGTTCATCAAGTTCTATGAAATAAAACCACCATCGTGCTCTAAAAAGATATAAGTGAAGCACTAGAGCAAAATTGCCTAGCTCAAAAGATATAAGTGATGCACATAGAGCATTCTAATAAATCACGATTCATGCGTGTCTCTCCCAAAAGGTCTGTACAGAAAGTATGATTGTGGCAAACTAGAAAGAAACGAATCAAATAATATAAGATGCTCCAAGCGAAACACATATCACGTGGTGAATAAAAATATAGCCTCAAGTAAAGTTACCGATCGACGAAGACGAAAGAGGGGATGCCTTCCCGGGGCATCCCCAAGCTTAGGACGTTTGGCCTCCCTGAATATTACCTTGAGGTGCCTTGGGCATCCCCAAGCTTAGGCTCTTTCCACTCCTTATTTCATAGTCCATCAAATCCTTACCCAAAACTTGAAAACTTCACAACATAAAACTTCAACAGAAAATCTCGTAAGCTCCGTTAGTATAAGAAAATAAAGCACCACTTTTGGTACTATTGTGAACTCATTATTTATTTATATTGGTGTAATATCTACTGTATTCCAAATTTCCCATGGTTCATACCCCCGATACTAGCCATGGATTCATGAAAATAAGAAACAACATGCGAAAAGCAGAATCTGTCAAAAATGGAACAATTTGTAGCAATCTGGATATGTCGAATACTTACGTAACTCCAAAAATCCTGAGAAATTGGGAATTCCTAGGCAATTTGTTTATTAATCATCTGCAAAAATAATTAGTATTTTATCGCGCCTCTGTAAAAAATTAAAACTAATCTCCTGGGCACAATTTTTTTTGTTTTTTTAGCAGGATCAAGTCAACTATCACCATAAGCTATCCCAAAGGTCTTACTTGGCGTAGACACCAATTTAAACATAAAACCACATCTAAACAGAGGCTAGAAGAAATATTTATTGCCAAATAGAACCTAAAAAGAAAAAAGAAAAATAAAATTGGGCTGCCTCCCAACAAGCGCTATTGTTTAACGCCCCTAGCTAGGCATAAAACACGAATAGATCTAAGTATTCTCATCTTCGGTATGTAATTCTTCAATGAGAATCTTATGGTATTTTTTAGTTTTATAAATGATCAAACTCCTAGGCAAGAAATCAAGAAATTCATTCATGACAATAGGTTCCTTAATAATATCGAGAAAATTGGGGTGAATACTAATTGATTTGAGATCTTCATCGTTTTTACTAGAAGATACACCCTTATATTTAGGAACATAAGCAAGATTAGCAATCTTAGGAGGAAGATTTGGGGTAGTTTTAATGGAGGAAAAAGCGAAACCCAAGTTGGTAATAATATCTTCTAGTTTTCCAATTCTAGTAGAATCTTGATCTATCTCTTCATTAACTATGGGTTCCTTTACCTTAAGGTTCTTTAGAGTAACTCCTACCTTAGATCCGTATTGAGTAATCTGATTATGAATCTTTTTATCCAAATTTTCAATCAACTCTATGGTAGAAATTTTATTTTCAGTAATATCCAATCTTTGCATTACATGTTCCAAGGTTAACACACTTCCATTAACCAAAAGAGGTGGTGGGCCTAGCAAATCTATCATGGCATTGTAAGAGTCGAAAGTATGGCTCCCCAAGAAATTCCCCCAATAATGGTACCTATAACATATCTATTCCAAGGAGTAACGCCTACATAAAAATTGCGAAGAAGAACGGAAGTAAATTGCTTTTGAGTAGATCTATTTTGAGCACCTCATTATCGGGAGTGCTAACAAGGATGGGAGGACTAGCCATAGGAGCGAGAAAAGCAGGGGGAGAAGACGAACGAAAGAAGGGCGAAGAAAAGGCAAATCTTTAGAAGTGGGGGAGAGGAAAACAACAGTGAATGTGCGTTATATCGACTAGAGGGGGGTGAATAGGCGATTTTTATGAATTCTTCACTGAGGAATTTCAAGGTGAGGAAATTCCTATGCGAAGAACTACTTGCAGCGGAATAAGTACTCAGATGCATACATAACATAACATAAACAGAGATATCATGATGAAATGCAAATAGACACAGAGTACAAAAAGTGTAAGCATAGGATAAAACAGGATGAAGACAAACAGACTGAAGAAATTGAAGTGAGGAAATTGAGAAAGTCTTCAGTCAAAGTCTTCAAGCAGATATGAATAAGTACACAACATAGAAATGAGGAAATGAAAGGGTTGAGGAAATAGAACAAGTTAGCTTGGTGAAGACAATGATTTGGTAGACCAGTTCCAACTGCTGTGACAGTTGTACGTATGGTTAGGGCGGCTAGGTATTCAAACCTGAGGACACACAGCCCCGAACACCGAGTCCTGAACACGCAGCTCAGGACACATAGTCCTTACCATATTCCCCTTGAGCTAAGGTCAAACAGACCTCGCCCAATCACTCGTGGTAAGTCTTCATGTGACTTACGAACCTTCACAAACTCGGTCACTCGGTGATCCACAATTTCCTCTTGGATGATCTAGACCATGACGCCCAACCGTCCGGAAGATGCATAGTCTTCAAAGGTAACAAGCGTCGGATCCACGCAGGATCAATCTCTTCAGTGATTCTCAATCACTTTGGGTTTGTAGGTGTTTGGGTTTGGGTTTTCCTCACTTGATGATTTTCTCTCAAAGTCCTGAGAGGATGGGATGCTCTCAAATGACAAGTGTCAGTTTCTCTCGGAGCAGCCAACCAGCCAGAGGTTGTAGGGGGCCGCTATTTATAGCCTAGGGAGCAGCCCGACATGATAAGACATAAATGCCCTTCAATGATATGACCGTTAGGTGGGTAGATATTTTGGGACAGCTGGCGCATAGCACAACAACGGTCGGAATTCTGAGTATCAAATTCCTCAGGGCTATCATGTTCCTCACTATTTAGGAAATCCGCACTGGCGAATTCCTAACTCCTCAGTCAGATCAAATTCCTAAGAGACCAGAAAAACTTCGTCTCTCACACTGAAGAAATTGACTGAACTATATGAGATTTCCAATGGCTTCACTCGAAGGGATTGGTAGGTGTTGGATTTTGAGTTGAGCATAACTTGGAAATTTTCCTTAGTATTTCCTTGACCCCCTTTAACAGTACGGTGTTTTCTAAGACTCAAGAAAGAGAAAATGAAACTACGAAAACAAAAGTCTTCACGCTTCATGTTACTCAGATGAATGCCAAGTCTTCAAGATCACACCAATTTCTTCACTTTCAAAGCCTTAAGAAAGTCTTCAGAAAATCCAAAGTCTTCAGTCGAAGACATTCATTTTTAGGGGTCGACTTTCTTTGTAAATATCAAACTCTTCATAGACTTATAGACATGTGTACACTCATAAACACATTAGTCCCTTAACCTATAAGTCTTCAATACACCAAAATCACTAAGGGGCACTAGATGCACTTACAATCTCCCCCTTTTTGGTGATTGATGACAATATAGGTTAAGTTTTCAACGGGGATAAACATATGAAGTGTAAATACTGATATTGAGGAATTTGATTGCAAGATATAGAAGAACTCCCCCTGAAGATGTGCATAGTGAGGAATTTTCTTTTGAAGCAATGGACACTAGAAGAGTAGAATCATGGAGATCTCCCCCTATATCTTGTAATTCATACATGCATTTGACATATAATATGAAGAATTTGAAATGCATGATCAAATCTGGTGACTGATGAAATTCAGCATGCGTGCATTAACATTAATGAGGAAAAGCATGCGGAAAATCACAGCAAAAGTATCAGACCACCATAGAGTTTAAGATTACAACTCGATCCAGCAAAGACTTCAAAAGAACGAGAGTTGTAACTTAGAAAAAACGCCCCTATGGTACACCCGCTTGAAGACTAACTCAAATTTCTCCCCCATTTTCATCGAATGACCAAAAAGATCGAAAATGAGGACTAACGCCCTTGAAGAATATCAAGTTGATGGAGGAGCGCCAACGTTGTTGGGGTCGTTTGTCGTTGTAGGGCCTGCCGCAGTGTCGTCCAAGTCTTCATACTCATCGGTGTCGCGGGATGAAGAATATGAGCTAGCCACCAAGGGAGGAACTTTGACCTTCTTGAATTTCTTCGGTGGAGGTGCAGACCAGTCAAAGTTCTCCTTGAGACCCATTTGCTTCAGATCCTCTTCACCATACCGATGTGATAAGACAGCCCAGGTGCGACCGAAAACTTCATGGAGGTAGTAATGGTTTTTCTTCACTGCATTATGTGTAGCAGTCATGTTGTGAAGAATAGAACCAAACTGACGCTTAACCCATTTATGGTTGCGATCCACCTTCTGGTGAAGACTAAGAAGCAGCTCACGGTCAGTCATCACCCTGGGAGCTCTGGCTTGAGGATTTGACTTGGATGCATTTGCAACAGAGTCATGAGTGGTAGAGTCATCATTGGTGGAATAAGATGCAGCTTTGCGAAACTGACCATCCAATGGACGAATGCCTTCATCAATGACAACATGTGCCTTCCCCTTTTCATCAGTTGAGGTATAAGTCTGCTTGAGGACTTCAATCGGGGGCAGGTAGCTGAGGTGATTCTGAAAATCAGCCTTGTAGTTGAGTGAAGACCTTGTTCTGAGGAATCTCATTATCCAAGGAGCATAAGGCTTCAACTCAAATGGAGAAAGTGCAACATTTGCCAGAGTCCTCATGAAGAAATCATAGTAATTGACAGGAATGCTATGAATGATGTTGAATAGCAGATTCTTCATGATGCCAACTATTTCCTCATCAGATGAGGAAATGGCCTTTGATAGGACTCATTGTCCTTGTCAGAATGTGATAGAGTGTTCTGGGCCCATCGGGTAAGTCCTTCACAAGGAATTTGGTACTTGGGGCTTGGCCGGGCTTCAGAGGCTTCATTAGAACTTGCTTGTAATGAGCAGTGAGTTCAGGTTCTTGGTACAAGCAGCGAGCTCCTTCACTGGGTGGACTGATGGGCAGGGCATGAACTTATAATGAGTGTTATCGGTCATCCACTCCAAGACCCAGGTGTTGATATCTTCAGGATCACCTGTGATGTGCAGTGTCGCATAGAACTGAAGAATAAGCTCTTCATTCCAATCAACAATGTCAGAGCAAAAATTGAGGAGGCCTGCGTCATGAAGCACACTGAGGACATGAGAGAAACAAGGCAATGATTCCATGTCCATGTGAGGAATATGCTCATGGTAGAAGATTTTGTCCTTGTAGGAAAGCAGCGAAGAATAGAAGTTGGTCTGGCTGGTAGTCCAGAAGTGCTTCCTCCTTAGACGAGCATAGTCATAAGGATTGTAGTCAGTGAAGAATACATGCTCGCCAAAGAAGTCATCAGCCTTGAATTTTTGCTTCTTCGAAAGGGATCCTTTGGCTTGGGGTGAGGACTGTCAGTCAATTGCATCACAACCTCAGGGATCTCGATCTCAGGTTCCATAGACTGAGGAATTTCAGGTTCTTCTTCAGTGGCAACCTGGGGCTTCAATTCTTCATTTACATATGCTTCAGCACTAGTGGCTGGAATCTCTTCATGGACGGATGGTGTGGCACAAGGTTCTTCCAATCCCATTTGAACATCAGTAGTGATAGGGGACTGAGGAATTTGTTGTAGTGGTGTGAACAGAGGAGAATTGGGATTCTGACTTTCCGGAAAGTCGTCGTTCGACACTGGAGTGGTGCATCCAATGTCCACATCTTCTTCATTCATTTATTCAATGCCAGCCTCTTCAGCAGTGAACTGAGGCATGGGCGATGAGATTATTGGGGTTGAAGGGATTTTATCCACTTCAAGTTCTTCATCCAACTGCTCTGACAAAGAAGCAGAAGGAATGTCATCATCTGATCTGCTTGGGATCACATATTCTTCATCAAAAGGAACAAGGTCCTTTGATGGCATGGATGAGACAGGAACAACATCAATTGGATTGTCATAGGAACTTGTCAGTGGCTTCATTATCTTCGGAGTTGAAGAATCTGATGCAGTTGATGCCTTCCTTTTCTTCACAGCTGCACGCTCTGCAGCCTTGGTCTTCTTCACATCTGATGCAGATGGAAGGTTCGGAGTTGGTGTAGGCGCAGGAGGAGCAGAGGAATTTGGTCCAAGATCTTCAGGCACAACTGATGCAGTTGCCCTAACTACTTCATTTTCTTCAAGCACAACACTAGTGGTTGCCCTAGCAATTTCTTCAGCAGTTGAAATGTAGTCATCAGCCTTGGAATTAGCATTTTCTTCAGTAGGCTGAGCCGATGCCGCAACCTGAGGAATTTCTTGTTGCATTTGTGCTGCAACAGTGGAGGTGAAGTTGTCAGCAAGTCTCACAAAACGAACCTTGGCTCCCAGCCAATTAGCGCGGTATGCGTCAAATTCATCATTGAGTTTCTTGATCTTAGATTGAATAGTGACAAGTTCTTCCGGTGTAGAGATGATGTTTTTCTTCAGGAAGCGCTCCTTTTTATACTTCACTTTCTTGATCTGCCTGGCCTTTTCAAATTTCCATTTCTCTTCTTGAATGAAGTGAGTCAAATATGACTTTGGCCAGGAGTCAACTTGAAATCAGGCATGGGAGTGTTGCGGTCCTTGTGCCAGAGATCAATGTAATCAAGGATCAACTTTGGATCCAAAAGCAGAGGTACACTTGTGCCTTTGGCTCTAGCGGCCCTGACTTGCCTGTCCCTGATGATTTCAGCAAGGTCTTCATCATCAGCTTCGTCTTCATCAGACGACACTTGAAAAGTGACCTGCTTCTTTTGAGGACTTGATTGAGAGCCTCGTCCAGCAATTGCCTTTGTCTTCAGCAGAGTGGGGCCAATTGAAGAATGCAGTGGAGCTGAAGAACTAGCAGAGGCGCCTGAGGTAATAGAGATGCCTGTTATCCGTTGGCAAGATGCAAGATGCGCAGGTGCGGAGGACTTTGACGGAGGAGCTGAGGACTTTGAAGGTGCTGGTGTGGGTTGAGGAATTGGCCGTGAGGGCTTTGAAGATACTGGCCGTGAGGGCAATGCTGAGGAACTTGGCCATGAGGGCATTTGGGTAGAAGCACTTGGCTTATGAGCCGACTTCTTTGGCATTGCCTTCTTGGGCTTACTTGCAGAGGCCTCAACAGTGGCAGCAGCAGCAGCAGAGTCTTCATTGAATTTCCTCACTGCTTCCTTAGCTACTCTGGCAAGCTTGGCCTGGAGCTTGGCCCATTCATCTGGATAATCCTCACCACGCTTGAGGCTGGTGGGATCAGCTTCTTGGCCAGGTTCCAAAGGAGGTCTTGGGCATGGAGGATTTAGAGCAAATTTCTTCATATACTTGGGAGTAACATATCTGTACTCCCTCCATTCTCATGTCCATCTCCTCTCAATCTTTTGAATCTGCACCTTGCCCTGATTTTTATCCTCCTCAGGGGGTGTGCAGTACCCAGCATAGATGTCATCAGGGATCTCAAATGCAGTGTTGACCTCAGGCCTTTTTCCTCCCTTCTAAGGTTTCTTGCCATCTACCATTTTCTTTAGCTGAGGGTATTTAACGATCGAGTTCTCTGAAGAGGTATGCTACTTTTCTTCGAGGAACGCTGCAAATGAATTAATTTGATGAGAACCTAATGATTCAGCAGCGGACATGTGTACCTGTGAACAGAGTATAGGTGCGAAGAATTTGGGGAGGTCATATGCATTCTCAGAAGTTTTTGCAAAAAGAACAAGTTTGAGGAAATTGACCAGATGAGTCTTGAAGAATTTCACTAAGCATTCTTTGACTTAGGTTCCAGAGTTGTACAGATTTGAAAATCCACACAATTGAGGAATCTTGAAGAAAAATGCACTTGCTTAGTGAAACAGATCAAGAACATATGATATGTGAGGTGTTTAGTGTGCGAAGAGTTGAGGAATAAACACCTTTTAAAGATTTGAAGAAAACATCAGAATCAACAAGGGCAGTAAAAGTAACTTTTAATTACCCTTGACGAAGAACACGACGAACTAGGAAGTGTAGATTTGAAGCTCGTCGGTTCAGATCTTCCACGCCCTAACTTGGCTGAGGAAGACAGCTACGGCGGTGGTGGAGTGAAGAAATCCGCGTCCGGCGTGAGTACGGCGGTGACGAAGTCGAGGTATTGAAGCTCTTCCTCACCAGCGACGATGGAAGTAGAGGGGTATTTATAGCCAAAGTGAAACACCGTTCGCCCGAGCAAATAGGACGAACTTGCCCCGGACCTTTCTCATTCGCTTGACATGTGTTACCCACGTATAGAGAGGTGGCGATCGTGCGAGATCATGGGTGAATAGATAAACATCGCATAGAATGCGGAATGGTTTGAGCAGCAAAGCTGAAAATTTCGATAAGACAGGTTTTAAAGTTCCATTCGCAATTTCTTCAGCTGAGAAGCACACAGTAAAGATTTTGAACGAGATTCAAATAGAACGCACATGAAGAATTTGTGAATAGACAGGGTTGAGTTTAGCATAGTGGCGGAAGGTGTTGGGGATCGTAACAGAATTTTAAAAATTTCTACGCATCACCAAGATCAATCTATGGAGTAATCTTGCAACGACGGGAAGGGGAGTGCATCTACATACCCTTGTAGATCGCTAAGCGGAAGCGTTGCAAGAACGCAGATGAGGTAGTCGTAATCGTGGCGATTTAGATTGCGGTCGATTCCGATAGAAGCGTCAAACAACGGCGCCTCCGCGTTCAACACACGTGCAGCCCGGTGATGTCTCCCATGCCTTGATCCAGCAAGGAGATAGGGAGAGGTTGGGGAAGACTCCGTCCAGCAGCAGCACGACGGCGTGGTGGTGGTGGAGGAGCATGGTACTCCAGCAGGGCTTCGCCAAGCACTACGAGAGAAGAGGAGGACAGAGGTAGGGCTGCGCCTTGGGAGAGAGAGACTTGTGTCTTGGGCAGCCA
Source organism: Triticum urartu (assembly GCF_056163025.1). NCBI lineage: Eukaryota > Viridiplantae > Streptophyta > Magnoliopsida > Poales > Poaceae > Triticum > Triticum urartu. Next base: position 16,888,715 of record NC_141878.1, on the reverse strand, counting down.
CAAAACCTCCACTATATATAGGGGGAGGGGAGGGGCTGTGCCCCCACCTAGGGTTCCCTCCCTAGGGGTGGCGGAAGCCCCCAGATCCCATCTGGGTGGCGGCCAAGGGGGAGATAGAGGGGGGCGCACCTAGAGTGGGCCTTAGGGCCCATCTGCCCCTAGGGTTTGCCCCCTCTCCTCTTGAGGGCGCCTTGGGCCTTGGTGGGAGGTGCCCCGGCCCACATAGGGGCTGATCCCTTCCTACTCTTGGCCCACGCAAGCCTCCGGGGCTGGTGGCACCTCCCGGTGGACCCCCGGAACCCTTCCGGTGGTCCCGGTACAATACCGGTGAGGCCCGGAACACTTCCGGTGGCCAAATCCACACTTCCTATATATCAATCTTTACCTCCGGACCATTCTGGAACTCCTCGTGACGTCCGGGATCTCATCCGGGACCCTGAACAACATTCAGTAACCACATACATACTTTCCCTATAACCCTAGCGTCATCGAACCTTAAGTGTGTAGACCCTACGGGTTCGGGAATCAAGCAGACATGACCGAGACATCTCTCTGGTCAATAACCAACAGCGGGATCTGGATACCCATGTTGGCTCCCACATGTTCCACGATGATCTCATCGGATGAACCACGATGTCAAGGATTCAATCAATCCCGTATACAATTCCCTTTGTCTACTGGTATGATACTTGCCCGAGATTCGATCGTCGGTATCCCGATACCCCGTTCAATCTCGTTACTAGGAAGTCTCTTTACTCGTTCCGTAACACATCATTCCGTGATCAACTCCTTGGTCACATTGTGCACATTATGATGATGTCTTGCCGAGTGGGCCTAGAGATACCTCTTCATTACACGGAGTGACAAATCCCAGTCTTGATTCGTGCCAACCCAAGAGACACTTTCGGAGATACCCGTAGTGCACCTTTATAGCCACCCAGTTACATTTTGACGTTTGGTACACCCAAAGCATTCCTACGGTATCCAGGAGTTGCACAATCTCATGGTCTAAGGAAAATGATACTTGACATTAGAAAAGCTTTAGCATATGAACTACATGATCTTGTGCTAGGCTTAGGATTGGGTCTTGTCCATCACACCATTCTCCTAATGATGTGATCCCGTTATCAACGACATCCAATGTCCATGGTCAGGAAACCGTAACCATCTATAGATCAACGAGCTAGTCAACTAGAGGCTTACTAGGGACATGGTGTTGTCTATGTATCCACACATGTATCTGAGTTTCCTATCAATACAATTCTAGCATGGATAATAAACGATTATCATGAACAAGGAAATATAATAATAACTAATTTATTATTGCCTCTAGGGCATATTTCTAACAGTCTCCCTGAGGGAGTCCAGGATTAGGGGGTCTCCGGACAGCCGGACTATCTCCATTGGCCGGACTGTTAGACTATGAAGATACAAGATTGAAGACTTCGTCTCGTGTCCGGATGGGACTCTACTTGGCGTGGAAGGCAAGCTAGGAAATACGGATATCGATATCTCCTCCTTTGTTACCGACCTTGTGTAACCCTAACCCTCTCTGGTGTCTATATAAACCGAAGGGTTTTAGTCCGTAGGACAACAATCACAACATACAATCATACCATAGGCTAGCTTCTAGGGTTTAGCCTCTTTGATCTCATGGTAGATCTACTCTTGTATTACCCATATCATCAATATTAATCAAGCAGGACGTAGGGTTTTACCTCCATCAAGAGGGCCCGAACCTAGGTAAAACATCGTGTCCCCTGCCTCCTGTTACCATCCGGCCTAGACGCACAGTTCGGGACCCCCTACCTGAGATCGGCCGGTTTTGACACCGACATTGGTGCTTTCATTGAGAGTTCCTCTGTGTCGTCACCGTTAGCCTTGATGGCTCCTACTATCATCGATAGAGATGCGGTCCAGGGTGAGACTTTTCTCCCAGGACAGATCTTCGTATTCAGTGGCTTTGCACTGCGGGCTAATTCGCTTGGCCATCTGGAGCAGATTGAAAGCTACGCCCCTGGCCATCAGGTCAGATTTGGAAGTTTGAATTACACGCCCGACATCCGCGGAGACTTGATCTTCGACGGATTTGAGCCACCGCCGGGCGCGCCGCACTGTCGCGATGGGTATGCCCTAGCTCTGCCGCCGAACAGTACCCCAGAGGCCGCGCCCGCATCAGCTCCGACCCTTAGCTCGGAGACAACTGCGCCAGTCGAGGACGGGTGGTTAGACACCTCCCCAGGGGCTGCAGTCTCAACGGCGATCGAGCCGAACACCAGCATAATCCTCTGCGCAGCCCGTGACTCCAAGGTGCCGGACTCTTTTTCTGACTCCGAACCGCCCGCGCCCCTGCCAATCGAATCCGATTGGGCGCCGACCATGGAATTCACCACCGCGGATATCTTTCAGCACTCGCCCTTCGGCGACATTATGAATTCACTAAGGACTCGCCCTGGCCGGATTATGGCCAACAGGATTGGGATGCGGACAACGAAGAAACTCGACGCCCACCCACCACCCACTTTGTAGCCACTGTCGATGGTTTAACCGCATGATCTACTTCGACTCTGAAGACATCGATGGTATGGACGACGATGTAGGAGACGAACATGAACCAGCACCTATAGGGCACTGGAAAGCCACCTCGTCATATGACATATACATGGTGGATACACCCAAAGAAGGCAATGGCGACGGGATAGCGGAGGATGACCCCTCCAAGAAGCAACCCAAACGCCGACGTCAGCGGCACCGCTCTAAGTCCCGCCAAAGAAAAGGTGGTGATGCCAGCACAGGAGATAATAACACTCCGGATAGTGCCGAAGAAAACAACAAACCCCTCTAGCAAGATTTAGAGCAGGAGGATGGAGGAGCCGGCTCTCCTGAGAGAGCGGCAGATGGAGAGGAGGAGGATGACAATTACATCCCCCCCCTCCGAAGAGGAGGCAAGCCTCGTTGACGATGAGTTCGCCGTCCCAGAGGATCCCGTCGAACAAGAGCGCTTCAAGCTGATCAAGATCTGCTAGCTGACAAATGGACTGAAGTCCTCGCGGCCGAGGAATATAAACTCGAGCGCCCCGCCAAGAGATACCCAAGGCGCAGGTTACTACCCCAACTGGAGGAAGAAGCGTATGATACGGCTGATCGGCCACCTCATGGCCACGATAGAGAGGCATTCCAGCTAAAAGCTCAGCCTCCACCCCAATGCCATTCATATAAAAAGGCATGGGGAGATACGCCAGACCTGCGAGACATATTGGAGGACAAGGCAAAGCATTCAAGATCGATCTACGAATCACGAGGGTGCACTACTCTGCGAGACGACAAACGTCACGCCGGATACAGAAGCAAATCCGACCAGGCCGAACACAGCGGGCAAGACCCATTCGAGCTGCGTCGATATAGCCCAATACAGAGGCGCCGCACACCCCTTATGCTTCACATACGAAGTAATGGAACATCAATTCCCAAAAGGTTTCAAACTTGTAAATATTGAATCATACGACGGCACAACAGATCCTGCAGTATGGATTGAGGATTTCCTCGTCCACATCCACATGGTCCGCGGCGATGACTTACACGCCATCAAATACCTCCCACTAAAGCTCAAAGGACCAGCGCGGCATTGGCTTAACAGCTTGCCAGCGGACTCCATTAGCTGTTGGGAAGATTTGGAAGCCGCATTCCTCGACAACTTTCAGGGCACTTATGTGCGACCACCAAATGCCGATGATTTGAGCCACATAATTCAGCAGCCAGAAGAATCAGCCAGGCAATTCTAGACTCGGTTCCTTACAAAGAAAAATCAAATCGTCGACAGTCCGGATGCGGAGGCCTCAGCGGCTTTCAAGCACAACATCCGAGACGAGTGGCTAGCCCGGCACCTTTGTCAGGAAAAGCCGAAATCTATGGCAGCTCTCACGACACTCATGACCCGCTTTTGTGCGGGAGAAGACAGCTAGCTGGCTCGCAGTAATAACATATCAAAGAACCATGGTACCTCAGATACCAAGGACGGCAATAGCAGGTCACGTCGCAACAAGCATAAGTGCCGCATTAACAGCGAAAATACTGAGGATACGGCAGTCAATGCCGGATTCAAAGGCTCTAAGCCCGGTCAGCGGAAAAATCCATTCAAACAAAGTACGTCGGGTCCGTCCAGCTTGGACCGTATACTCGATCGCTCGTGTCAAATACACGGCACCCTAGACAAGCCAGCCAATAACACCAACATGGATTGTTGGGTGTACAAGCAGGCCACCAAGTTAATTGCCGAAAACAAGGACAAGGGGCCGCATAGCGATGACGAGGAGGAGCCCCGGCAGCCGCACACTGGAGGACAGAAGAGGTTTCCCCCACAAGTGTGGACGGTGAACATGATATACGCAACCCACATCCCCAAGAGGGAGCGGAAGCGTGCACTCAGGGACGTATATGCGTTGGAGCCAGTCGCCCCAAAGTTCAACCCGTGGTCCTCCTGCCCGATCACCTTCGATCGCAGGGACCACCCCACTAGTATCCGTCATGGCGGATTCGCCGCACTGGTCCTAGACCCAATCATCGACGAATTTCACCTCACTCGAGTCCTTATGGACGGCGGCAGCAGCCTGAACCTGCTTTATCAGGACATGGTGCGCAAAATGGGTATAGACCCCTCAAGGATCAAACCCACAAAAACAACCTTTAAGGGCATCATTCCAGGTGTAGAGGCCCGTTGCACAGGCTCAGTTACACTAGAAGTGGTCTTCGGATCCCCGGATAATTTCCTAAACGAAGAGTTAATCTTCGATATAGTCCCGTTCCGCAGTGGTTATCACGCGCTACTCGGGCGAACCACATTCGCTAGATTCAATGCGGTACCGCATTATGCATACCTCAAGCTCAAGATGCCAGGACCTCGCGGAGTTATTACAGTCAATGGAAACACAAAGTGCTCTCTCCGAACAGAGGAGCACACCGCGGCCCTTGCAGCAGAAGCGCAAAGCAACCTCTCAAGGCAATCAACCAGTTCGGCGCTTCAAAGCCCGGACACCTTCAAGCGCGCTCGGGGTAATCGGCAAATAGACCGCCTAGCGCGATCTGAGCTCGCGTAGCAATATGCGGCTACCCCAATCCCAGCCCAGCGGCGAAACTCGTGTCGCGTGTATATAATTACGCATTAAAAATACCATGGGCACAGGTGGGGAGGGGAACACAACTGCGGCACGTCCCAAAACACGGCCTAAACCGCACTAGGGGCTTCCTGTTTGGTTATTTTTCTTTTTCTTTTAGGACCTTAATCTCTGGAAACACTGTCCGGCAGCACTGTTGCCCAACACATGATGCAACAACCAAGGAGGCAGACAACTACGTCATACCATGGAATTCCCAGGTTGATTACAGTAACGAGTGAAATATTCAATTTAATATCATTCCTCAGCTTGCCCTTGGAAGGGACATAGTCCTACTCTTTGCTTATCGCACTATCTGTAACACTCTGCTTTAACGCAATTTTTTAATAAACAATGCATGACATTACGACTATTATTGCATTATTGTTATATATATATATCTATGTGTTCATTAATGACGCCTTGCAACCGTACACTCCGGTATGGCCAATACACCAGTGGCTTACGTACCCCACAATGCGGTGTGAAAAGTCTGAACACTTTCACAAGTGCGGCACCCCGAACTTATAGCATTATGTGCATCAGCTCCGAATCATGTCTTTGGTCAAATGTTGGGTTTGCCCGGCTCCTATCTTTTGGTACCTTACGTTCCGCTCTATCGGCTAAGGTAGCGCTAGGAGAACTACTGCGATTGTGCCCTGGTTCTGCCGGGCTTAGCACCTCAGTAAAGAAAGCTAAAACTGACTGTCATGATAAGGCGAGAGACTGGTCGCTGTTCGGCGAGGTTTTTCGAGTCCCTAAAGACTTATGCCACTTAGGGCGAGGGGCCGGCCCTGTCCGGCTTACAGGCATGTATCGCGCCCCAAATTCGGCCTTCCGAATACCAGGGGCTTCGCCAAAATTTAAAATTATAGAATTCTATGGCTAAGTGAGAGTGATAAAGCATTATTAGTCCGGTTGCCTTGTTCGTTGTGGTGAGCACCTCCCTTGAAGGACCCAAATATGGGAACAAGAGTTCTCAGGTTTATCCCGAACACCCCAGCACTCATTGCATGGGGGCAGAAGCCGAGGACTAGCAATCTCTCAGATTGGATAAACAGCCAAACAGAAGGTAATATTTTAAATTCAAACAAGCGTTGCATAGCGCATACGAAACATGTTTTCATAAATACAGGATAAAACGAGCGAGTTTACTCAAATATTACATCTTTTGAACACTCATCCGCGATAAGACGGGCACCCGGCAGAACACCCTCGTAGTACATCTCGGGGTGGCGGTGCTCCTTGCCCTCCGGCGGCCCCTCCATGATCAGCTTCACGGCGTCTAGCTTGACCCACTGCAATTTCATACGGGCGAAAGACCGGCGTGTGATACGTCTCCAACATATCTATAATTTTTGATTGCTCCATGCTATATTATCTACTGTTTTGGACTATATTGGGCTTTATTTTCCACTTTTATATTATCTTTGGGACTAACCTATTAACCGGAGGCCCAGCCCAGAATTGTTGTTTTTTGCCTATTTCAGTGTTTTGAAGAAACAGAATATCAGACGGAGTCCAAACAGAACAAAATCTTCAGGAACGTGATTTTCTCACCAAACGTGATCCAGGAGACTTGGACCCTGCTCCAAGGAACAAAAGAGGCGGTCACGAGGGTGGGAAGCGCGCCCCCCTAGGGCGCGCCCCCTTCCTCGTCGGCCCCTCGTTGCTCCTCCGGCGTACTTCTTCCTCCTATATATACACACGTACCCCCAAACGATCAGAACAGGAGCCAAAAACCTAATTCCACCGCCGCAACTTTTTGTATCCACAAGATCCCATCTTGGGGCCTGTTCCGGGGCTCCGCCGGAAGAGGGCCGTCATCACGGAGGGCTTCTACATCATCCTAGCCTCTCCGATGAAGTGTGAGTAGTTTACCTCAGACCCTCGGGTCCATAGTTAGTAGCTAGATGGCTTATTCTCTCTTTTTGGATCTCAATACAATGTTCTCCCCCTCTCTTGTGGAGATCTATTCGATGTAATCTTCTTCTTTTACGGTGTGTTTGTTGAGACCGATGAATTGTGGGTTTATGATCAAGTCTATATATGAACAATATTTGAATCTTATCTGAATTCGTTTATGTATGATTGGTTATCTTTGCAAGTCTCTTCGAATTATCCGTTTGGTTTGGCCAACTAGATTGGTAGTTCTTGCCATGGGAGAAGTGCTTAGCTTTGGGTTCGATCGTGCGGTGTTCTTTCCCAGTGACAGAAGGGGCAGCAAGACATGTATTGTATCGTTGTCATCGAGGATAACAAGATGGCATTTATTTCATATTGCATGAATTTATCTCTCTACATCATGTCATCTTGCTTAAAGCGTTACTCTGTTTTTAACTTAATACTCTATATGCGTGCTGGATAGCGGTCGATGAGTGGAGTAATAGTAGTAGATGCAGAATCGTTTCAATCTACTTGTCACGGATGTGATGCCTATATACATGGTCATGCCTAGATATTCTCATAACTATGCTCAATTCTGTCAATTGCTCAACAGTAATTTCTTCACCCACCGTAGAAAACATATGCTCTCGAGAGAAGCCACTTGTGAAACCTATGGCCCCCGGGTCTATTCTCATCATATCAATGTCCATCACTTTAATCTTGTTTTGTTTTTACTTTGCCTTTTACTTTTCACTTTGCATCTTTATATCAAAAATACCAAAAATATTATCTATCGGATCTCACTCCGTAAGTGACCGTGAAGGGATTGACAACCCCTAATCGTGTTGGTTGCGTTGAGCTCTTTGTGTTGTGTAGGTACAAGGGACTTGCGCGTGGCCTCCTACTGGATTGATACCCTGGTTCTCAAAAACTGAGGGAAATACTTACGCTACTCTACTGCATCATCCCTTCCTCTTCGGGGAAAACCAACGCAAGCTCAAGACACCTAATCGCGTTGGTTGCGTAGCAAGAAGGATTTCTGGCGCCGTTGCCGGGGAGTCTACGCAAAAAGTCAATATACCAAGTACCCATCACAATCCCTATCTCCCGCATGACATTATTTGCCATTTGCCTCTTGTTTTCCTCTTCCCCCAATTCACCCTTGCCATTTTATTCGCCCTCTCTCTGTCTATCCTCCCTCTCTATTTGCCTCCTTTTGCCCTCTTGCCTTTTTTGTTTGCTCGTGTGTTAGATTGCTTGTTTGTCGCGATGGCTCAAGATACTACCAAATTGTGTGACTTCACCAATACCAATAATAATGATTTCCTTAGCACTCCGATTGCTCCTCTTACCGATGCTGAATCTTGTGAAATTAATACTGCTTTGCTGAATCTTGTTATGAAAGATCAATTCGCCGGCCTTCCTAGTGAAGATGCTGCTACTCATCTGAATAGCTTCGTTGGTTTATGTGATATGCAAAAGAAAAAAGATGTCGATAATGATGTCGTTAAATTGAAGCTATTTCCTTTTTCTCTTAGAGATCGTCATAAAGCATGGTTTTTGTCCTTGCCTAAAAATAGTATTGATTCTTGGAACAAGTGCAAAGATGCTTTTATCTAGAAGTATTTTCCTCCCGCTAAGATCATGTCTCTTAGAAACGATATTATGAATTTTAAGAAACTTGATCATGAACATGTTGCACAAGCTTGGGAGAGAATGAAATTAATGATACATAATTGCCCTACTCATGGTTTAAATTTGTGGATGATTATACAAAACTTTTATGACGGATTGAATTTTGCTTCTAGAAATCTTTTAGATTCGGCCGCAGGAGGCACTTTTATGGAAATCACTTTAGGAGATGCTACTAAACTCCTAGATAATATTATGGTTAATTATTCTCAATGGCATACTAAAAGAACTTCTAACAAAAAAGTGCATGCGATAGAAGAAATTAACGTGTTGAGTGGAAAGATGGATGAACTTATGAAATTATTTGCTACTAAGAGTGTTTCTTCTGATCCTAATGATATGCCTTTGTCTACCTTGATTGAGAATAAAAATGAATCCATGGATGTGAATTTTCTTGGTAGGAATAATTTTGGTAACAAGGCTTATAGAGTGAATTTTAATCCTAGGCCTTATCCTAGTAATCCTTCTAATAATTATGGGAATTCCTACAACAACTCTTATGGAAATTATAATAAGATGCCCTTTGATTTTGAATCTAATATTAAAGAATTTATTTCTTCGCAAAAGAATTTTAATGCTATGATTGAAGAAAAATTGCTTAAGATTGATGATTTGGCTAGGAACGTTGATAGAATTGCTCTTGATGTTGATGCTTTGAAACTTAGATCTATTCCACCTAAGCATGATATTAACGAGTCTCTAAAAGCCATGAGAATTTCAATTGATGAGTGTAAAGAAAGAACCGCTAGGATGCGTGCTTCCAAAGATGCCTTTATTAAAGCGTGTTCTTCTAATTCTTATGAAAATCAGGATGAAGATCTAAAAGTTATTGATGTGTCCCCTATCAAATCTTTGTTTTGCAATATGAATCTTGATGAAACTGAATATGATCTTCCTTTACCTAGAAGGCGTTCCAAAAATTCAGAGTATTTAGATCTTTATGATGAAATTGACGAAAGTGGGATTGAAAGAAATAAAAATTTGGATGTTGCTAAACCCACTATATTGGATTTCAAGGAATTTAATTATGAAAGTTTCTCTTTGATTGATTGTATTTCTTTGTTGCAATCCATGCTAAATTCTCCGCATGCTTATAGTCAAAAAAAAGCCTTCACCAAACATATTGTTGATGCCTTGATGCAATCTTATGAAGAAAAACTTGAGCTGAAAGTCTCTATCCATAGAAAACTCTATGATGAGTGGGAACCAACTATCAAAATTAAAATAAAACATCATGAGTTTTATGCTTTGTGTGATTTGGGTGCTAGTGTCTCCACTATCCCCAAAACTTTGCGTGATTTGCTAGATTTCTGCGATCTTGATGATTGCTCCCTAACTTGCATCTTGCGGATTCCACTATTAAGAAACCTATGGGAAGAATTAATGATGTTCTTATTGTTGCAAATAGGAATTATGTGCCCGTAGATTTCATTGTTCTTGATAAAGATTGCAACCCTTCTTGCCCTATTATTCTTGGTAGACCTTTCCTTAGAACGGTTGGTGCGATTATTGATATGAAGGAAGGGAATATTAGATTCCAATTTCCATTAAAAAAGGGCATGGAACACTTTCATAGAAAGAAAATAAAATTACCATATGAAACTATCATGAGAGCCACTTATGGATTGCGTGCCATAGCTGGCAATACCTAGATCTATCCTCGCTTTTATGCCTAGCTAGGGGCGTTAAATGATAGCGCTTGTTGGGAGGCAGCCCAATTTTATTTTTATTCCTTCATTTTTTCTCCTGTTTAGTAATAAATAAATTATTTATCTCTGTTTTGGATGTGTTTTTTGTGTTTAATTAGTGTTTGTGCCAAGTAGAACCGTTGGGAAGACTTGGGGAAAGTCTTGTTGAACTTGCTGTAAAAAACAGAAACTTTAGCGCTCACGAGAACTGCTGTATTTTTTATTTGAAGAGTTCTATTTAGTTAATTATTTTTTAAGATGATTAATAGATAAATTCCTCAAGTACAGCAATTTATTTTAGAATTTTTGGGGTTCCAGATCTTGCGCTAGCTACAGATTACTACAGACTGTTCTGTTTTTGACAGATTCTGTTTTTCGTGTGTTGTTTGCTTATTTTGATGAATCTATGGCTAGTAAAATAGTTTATAATCCATAGAGAAGTTGGAATACAGTAGCTTTAACACCAATATAAATAAATAATGAGTTCATTACAGTACCTTGAAGTGGTCTTTCGTTTTCTTTCGCTAACGGAGCTCACGAGTTTTCTATTTTGAGTTTTGTGTTGTGAAGTTTTCAAGTTTTGGGTGAATTCTTTTGATGGATTATGGAACAAGGAGTGGCAAGAGACTAAGCTTGGAGATGCCCATGGCACCCCCAAGATAATCCAAGGACACCAAAAAGTCAAAGCTTGGGGATGCCCCGGAAGGCATCCCCTCTTTCGTCCACTTCCATCGGTAATTTACTTGGAGCTATATTTTTATTCACCAACATGATATGTGTTTTGCTTGGAGCGTCTTGTATTATTTGTGTCTTCGTTTGTTAGTATGCCACAATCATCCTTGCTGTTCACACCTTTTGATAGAGCCATACTTGAACAAAAATTTGATAGAATACTCTATGCGCTTCACTTATATCTTTTGTGCTATGTACTTTTGCTCTACGTACTTCACTTATATCTTTTGAGCATTATAATTTTGCTCTAATTGCTTCGCTTAGATATTTTAGAGCACGGTTGTGGTTTGTTTTAAAGGAACTATTGATCTCTCATGCTTCACTTAAGTTATTTTGAGAGTCTTAATAGCATGGTAATTTGCTTAATACAAATATGCTTGGTGTTCAAGATATGTGAAATTTTCTTTTGAGTGCGTTAAATAGTAAGAGAAGATTGAAGCATGATAATTGTTTTGAGATATGGAGGTGATAATATTAGAGTTATGCTAGCTTAGTAGTTCTGAATTTAAAGAATACTTGTGTTAAAGTTTGTGATTCCCGTAGCATGCACGTATGGTGAAACGTTATGTGATGAAGTCGGAGCATAATTTATTTATTGATTGTCTTCCATATGAGTGGCAGTCGGGGACGAAAGATGGTCTTTTCCTACCAATCTATCGCCCTAGGAGCATGCGCGTAATAATTTTCTTTGATAACTTCTAGATTTTTGCAATAAGTATATGAGTTCTTTATGACTAATGTTGAGTCCATGGATTATATGCACTTTTTCCCATCCTTCCACCATTGCTAGCCTCTCTAATACCGCGCACCTTTCGCCGGTATCATACACCCACCATATACCTTCCTCAAAACAGCCACCATACCTACCTATCATGGCATTTACATATCCATTCCGAGATATATTGCCATGCAACTTTCCACCTTTCCGTTTATTATGACACGCTCCATCATTGTCATATTGCTAGCATGATCATGTAGTTGACATCGTATTTGTGGCAAAGCCACCATTCATAATTCTTTCATACATGTCACTCTTGATTCATTGCATATCCCGGTACACCGCCGGAGGCATTCATATAGAGTCATAATTGTTCTAAGTATCGAGTTGTAATTGTTGAGTTGTAAGAAAAATAAAAGTGTGATGATCATCATTTTCTAGAGCATTGTCCCAAGTGAGGAAAGGATGATGGAGACTATGATTCCCCCATAAGTCGGGATGAGACTCCGGACGAAAAAAAAGAGGCCATAAAAAAGAGAGAAAAGGCCCAAATAAAAAAATGAGAGAAAAAGAGAGAAGGGACAATGTTACTATCCTTTTACCACACTTGTGCTTCAAAGTAGCACCATGATCTTCATGATAGAGAGTCTCTCGTTATGTCACTTTCATATACTAGTGGGAATTTTTCATTATAGAACTTGGCTTGTATATTCCAATGATGGGCTTCCTCAAATTGCCCTAGGTCTTCGTGAGCAAGCGAGTTGGATGCAAACCCACTTAGTTTCTTTTGATGAGCTTTCATATACTTATAGCTCTAGTGCATCCGTTGCATGGCAATCCCTACTCACTCTTTTTGATGGGCCTCTCGATAGCCCGTTGATACACCTAGTTGATGTGAGACTATCTTCCCCTCTTTTTGTCTTCTCCACAACCACCATTCTATTCCACATAGTGCTATGTCCATGGCTCACGCTCATGTATTGCGTGAAGATTGAAAAAGTTTTGAAAAAGTTAGAGTATGAAACAATTGCTTGGCTTGTCATCGGGGTTGTGCATGATTTAAATACTTTGTGTGGTGAAGATAGAGCATAGCCAGACTATATGATTTTGTAGGGATAACTTTCTTTGGCCATGTTATTTTGAAAAGACATAATTACTTTATTAGTATGCTTGAAGTGTTATTATTCTTTATGTCAATATGAACTTTTGTCTTGAATCTTTCTAATCTGAATATCCATACCACAATTAAGAAATTTTGCATTGAAATTATGCCAAGTAGCACTCCGCATCAAAAATTCTCTTTTTATCATTTACCTACTCGAGGACGAGCAGGAATTAAGCTTGGGGATGCCTGATACGTCTCCAACGTATCTATAATTTTTTATTGCTCCATGCTATATTATCTACTGTTTTGGACTATATTGGGCTTTATTTTCCACTTTTACATTATTTTTGGGACTAACCTATTAACCGGAGGCCCAGCCCAGAATTGCTGTTTTTTTGCCTATTTCAGTGTTTCGAAGAAACAGAATATCAGACAGAGTCCAAACGGAATAAAATCTTCGGGAACGTGATTTTCTCACCGAACGTGATCCAGGAGACCTGGACGCTGCTCCAAGGAACAAAAGAGGCGGTCACAAGGGTGGGGGACGCCCCCCCTAGGGCGCGCCCCCTGCCTCGTGGGCCCCTCGTTGCTCCTCCGGCGTAGTTCTTCCTCCTATATATACACACGTACCCCCAAACGATCAGAACAGGATCCAAAAACCTATTTCCATCGCCGCAACTTTCTGTATCCACGAGATCCCATATTGGGTCCTGTCCCGGAGCTCCGCCGGAAGAGGGCCGTCATCACGGAGGGCTTCTACATCATCCTAGCCTCTCCGATGAAGTGTGAGTATGTCACACCCTAGCTAGTTCAAGCATTAGAGTGTGCATCATGTTAAATTTCTCTTAAATTTGAAATGGGGAAAGCAGAAACCCCCAACACCCCCTGGAAACAACTAGGGTTTACTAAAATTATTTTCAATGAACCTGAAATGCCCTTCTAAAAAGTTCACCCTCCTTGTCTTGGGTTAAAACCTCTGGCAAAATTGGTGCACAATTTTCTAGGTCAACAGAAGGTCATTGAATTAAATCATAAGTATTTGAATTTGAATTAAATGCTCAAATAATCCTGGAAATAAATGTTCTGTTGGAAATAATCTAAACAGAGCCCACAATTATTTTCAGGATTTTTGGAAACGTTTTAGTATTTTATTTAAAGCCCAACAGTTGCAGTTAATTAGAAAAACAGAAACAAATAAAGAGAGAGAGAGAGGGAAGCCCACCCGGGCCTTACCTGTGCTGGACGAGCCACCTGGCTCGGCCCAGCCTACTGGCTCTGCCTGTCATCGTCCTCCTCGCGCCAGAAGGATGCGGAGCGTGTGGCCGGCGCCCGCGGCCACACGCCAGCCACCTCCTGCTTCCGCCGACGCCTGGAGACGCCTAGGGGTGCCACGCGACCCCCACGTCCCCCTCTCATCCTCGCTCACTCTCCCCTCGTCTCCCTCACCCTCTCCCGCACCATGGCCGACGAGCTTGTCGCCGTCTCACCGCCGTAGTCGCGCTCTCCGTCACCCCCTCGCCTCTCTGACCTGTCCAGAAGCTCCGCCGCGACGCCCTCACCCTCCCCACCGAGCCACGCATCGCCGGAGGCCCTGCATCGCCGCCATCGGATCGTCTTCAACCTCGGTACCCGACGGACGCCGTTCATCTATTCGCCTCGCTCCGGTCGCCCCCGAGCCCACTGAGCTGCTCATCGACCCCCCTATGAGCTCCGCCGCCTTTCCCCTCTTTTTTCCCACGCGTTTGCACCCTCTAGGCCATAGTTCCACCATGGCCGAAGCTCGTCTCCGCTCGAGCTCGTCGCCGGCGTCGCTCCGGCGACCATTTGGTCCTCCCGTGCTATGCAACGTGCTTGCTGCATCGCGTAGTGCCTCGCTAGCGCTTCAGTTTCCGTGTTTGCATGCCACAGCCCACTCCCAACACATGGCCGAACTCCGGCCGCCACCTTGGAGCTCGCCGTCGTCGTCTCCAGCCACCGTAGGCCCGGCCTCCACCACCACTAGATGCGCAACTGCAAGAGCTCTCCAACGAGCCCAAGAACGGCCGCGCCCGTGCCCTGTGGGCGTTTTCCGAGCTGCGCCACCGTCTCGGGCCTCGCCGGCGTCGAGTCGCCGGCGAGTTTGACCCAGTTTGACTCCTAGGTGGGCCCAGGTAGACCCCCTGAGTCTATGACAGGTGGGGCCGGTCTGCTAACTAATTTAGGATTAGTTTTAGTTAATTTTAATTAAATCAGTCACTGACATGTGGGCCCAGGCCCCACTGACAGCTAATTAGTGTTAATCTAATCCTGCTAATTAGCTGAGAGGCTGACAGAAGGGGCCCACCAGTCAGGTTTGACCTGGGCTGGCGCCTTTGACCTGCTGAGGTCAGCATGACACAATGCTGATGTAGTAATGCATTTTCTGGATTTATTTTTATTCAGGAATTTCCAGAAAATAGTTAAAACTTCTAAAAATCATAGAAAATCAACCATAGCTCCAAATGCAAAGATTTATATATGAAAAATGATCAGAAAAATTCAATCTATCCATCTGTAATGGTTTCATGCATGACAAAACAAGTTTACCTTGCTGTTTAAGCAGAATAAGGAAATGCACTATTAAGGCCATGTTTAATGAGCTAATATTTGAATCTTTGATTCAAATGAGTTCATTCCTTTCTGTTATAGCTTGCATTAGGCCAAGACACATTCATATTGCCATGTCATAGAATGCATCATATTGTTACATATCGTCATGTGTTGATTGTGTTCCGATGTGTTCTTCGTGGTAGGTTCAACTACTACCATGCATTGGGATCCTTAATTGACCCTCTCGGCTTCTTAACCACCCTAGTACTCTGTCCAGGAGTTGCAAATAGTTTCTGGTGTTTGTAGGTTATGTGTTGGCAGCTGTGCGTAGCGCTGACCCTAGGGGTGGGCTATGTTGCGGTAGATACACCGTGGCACGGTGTACCGAGTCACCCGTTTGGTGTCTCGGGATCCCTGTTCACATGGTTTGGGGCCGTATGTGGAAACCTCGGCTGGACTCCCTGCGGATGGAACCTGGATAGGCGATAAACCTGGACTAGAGACTTAAGTGGTTAGGTAGGCCGTGGCCGACACCCTCGCTGGGCTTCCGCTTGAAGGTTGCCGAGTACATGTCGTGTAAACGGCGGTAAGTGGTGAAAGCGTGTATGAAGAAGTACACCCCTGCAGGGTATAAAACTATTCGAATAGCCGCATCCGCGGTAAAGGGTTACTTGGTTGCCTATAGAGTTCATAGACAAGTTAATGGGTACTAATAAAAGACTCAAGATAAGTGTGAGTACCAAGGATGGCCCTCTCGTAGGATGACGAGGGAGGATCCCCGGTGGAGTATTTTGTTGGTAAATAGTGGACTCGTGTGCGAAAACTATTTTACTGGTGAAGTTCCGTAGGATAGCTTAGCCAAGAGTCAAAGCTGGCTTGCTGCATTAACCCCACCACCTTCTTGAGAATAAGCATGTATAGTAGGTTCTGATGTAAGACTTGCTGAGTACCTTTGTACTCATGTTTGGTTAATTACTGTTTTTAGACGACAACACCGCCCCCTCCGATGGGTTCTACGTAGACCTTGACGTCGACGAGTGACTAGCCACCCAGGTGGTGATCCTGGCCATGGAGGGCCCTATGTAGATAGACAGGCTTCGAGAAGCCTTCTTTCTTTCTAGAGTCTGTACTCAGACTAGTTGCTTCCGCATGTGCTTGTATGTTTGTATGACTTGAGTGTCGGGTCATGTGACCCCTATCTGTATGAACATGTTATGTATGGCTCCCTGGAGCCTTTAAATAAAGTACTTGAGTTATAGAGTTTTGTTGTGATGCCATGTTGTATGTACTCATATCGGGCATATTGTGTGTATGATTGAAATGCTTGGTATGAGTGGGATCCGACAATCTAGTTGTTTATCCTTGGCAGCCTTTCTTATGGGGAAATGTAGTCTAGTGTTCCTCGAGCCATAGTAGTCCGCTACAGCCCGGTTCACCGGAGTCCTGCTAGCCTAGCACTACTGTTCAGGACACTTGACTGGCTGGCATGTGTTTCACTTCGTTCCTATGTCTGTCCCTTCGGGGAAATGTCACGCTATGACTTCCGGAGTCCTGCCTAGCCAGCTACAGCCCGGGTTCCCTGGAGTCCTGTTAGCCCAGTGCTACAGCCCGGAATCAATCGCTGATGACCAACATGCTCGATGAGATTCATGTATGCCTGTCTCCATAGGTCTGTGCTGCTTTGGGTTCATGACTAGCCATGTCGGCCCGGGTTCTCTGTCATATGGATGCTAGCGACACTATCATATACATGAGCCAAAAGGCGCAAATGGTCCCGGGCCATGGTAAGGCGACACCCGTGGGATACCGTGCGTGAAGCCGCAAAGTGATATGAGGTGTTACCGGCTAGATCAATGTGAGTTGGAATCGGGGTCCTGACAGAGTAGTTTACCTCAGACCTTCGGGTCCATAGTTAGTAGCTAGATGGCTTATCCTCTCTTTTTGGATCTCAATACAATGTTCTCGCCCTCTCTTGTGGAGATCTATTCGATGTAATCTTCTTCTTTTGCGGTGTGTTTGTTGAGACCGATGAATTGTGGGTTTATGATCAAGTCTATATATGAACAATATTTGAATCTTATCTGAATTCTTTTATGTATGATTGGTTATCTTTGCAAGTCTCTTCGAATTATCCGTTTGGTTTGGCCAACTAGATTGGTAGTTCTTGCCATGGGAGAAGTGCTTAGCTTTGGGTTCGATCTTGCGGTGTTCTTTCCCAGTGACAGAAGGGGCAGCAAGACACGTATTGTATCATTGCCACCGAGGATAACAAGATGGGGTTTATTTCATATTGCATGAATTTATCTCTGTACATCATGTCATCTTGCTTAAAGCGTCACTCTGTTTTTAACTTAATACTCTAGATGCATGTTGGATTGCGGTCGATGAGTGCAGTAATAGTAGTAGATGCAGAATTGTTTCGATCTACTTGTCTTGGACGTGATGCCTATATACATGATCATGCCTAGATATTCTCATAACTATGCTCAATTCTGTCAATTGCTCAACAGTAATTTGTTCACCCACCGTAGAAAACTTATGCTCTCGAGAGAAGCCACTAGTGAAACCTATGGCCCCAGGGTCTATTCTCATCATATCAATCTCCATCACTTTAATCTTGTTTTGTTTTTTACTTTGCCTTTTACTTTTCACTTTGCATCTTTATATCAAAAATACCAAAAATATTATCTATCGGATCTCACTTCCATAAGTGACCGTGAAGGGATTGACAACCCATAATCGCGCTGGTTGCGTTGAGCTCTTTGTGTTGTGTAGGTACAAGGGACTTGCGCGTGGCCTCCTACTGGATTGATACCCTGGTTCTTGAAAACCGAGGGAAATACTTACGCTACTCTGCTACATCATCCCTTCCTCTTCGGGGAAAACCAAATCAAGCTCAAGACGTAGCAGCGTGCACCTTCAATGCAGACGGATCGCTTGACGACCTCCAATCGTGGGCAGGCATCCACAACCCACCTCACCAGGCCGAAGAAGCTGTTCGTAAGGGTGTCGCCAGGCCACAGCCAGAATATAAAGCCTTTCATGGCCTGATCGGCTGCCTTATGTAGCTCGACCATCTGCTTCAGCTGGTCGCTCATTGGCACTAGATGTTCGGCCTCAGCATACTGAGACCAGAACAACTTCTCTGTCAAGCTTCCGTCCTCGGCCTGGTAAATTGTGCGGCATCGGACACACTGTGGGGCAAATCTGCGACTGCTCCTGAACAGCTCCGGCTCCGGGTAAGTAATCGGTAATTTCCTTTTACATGCTTGCTTTGCATATAGAAAGCCTGACCCACCGCTATCTTCTCCATTGCGTCGATCTCCTGGAGGGCCTTCTGGGCCTCGGCCTTGGCACTCTTTGCGCTCTCAATGGCCGCGGCAAGCACAGACTCTCACCTCTTTGAGTCAAGCTCCAACGCCTCGTGCTTTGTCACAAGAGCCTGGAGCTCTTGCTGCACCTCGCCCACCCGAGCCTCGTACTTCTCTCGCTCGGTGCACTCCTTGGCCACTGTATCTTCGGCCTTGGTTAGCGCTTGCTTCAGGGTCGCCACCTCGGTCATGGCCCCTGACAAACATACGATGATCCTGTCATTTTGCAATTGAGTCCTTTTTTACATATCTATAGACAGGGTATTACTTACCCTTGTTCTCCTCGAGCTGCCTCTTGGCAAGGCCGAGCTCTTTCCTTGACCCCTCGAGGTCCTGCTTCAGTACGGTGACCTCCGCAGTCAGTGCGGTGGACGCCAGCAGCAAAGCCTGCATACGCATATTGACACACCTATATTAGACTCCTGCATTATTATTTGATCCTTTGTTCGGCTTTTCTTTGTGAACACCGAACAAAGCATCAGGGGCTACTGTCTATGCGGTAATATTTCTACTACATTTTAAAACACTTACCTCAAAGCCTGTTAGAAGGCTGGCACAGGCTTCAGTCAATCCGCTCTTGGCGGACTGAACCTTCTGGATCACCGCATTCATGATAGTGCGGTGCTCCTCGTTGATGGAAGCGCTGCGAAGCGCTTCCAGCAGATTGTCCGGCGCCTCTGGATGGACAGAAGTCATCGGCACAGGCATCTTGCCCCTCTTAGAAGGAGTCCGCCTGCCCGAGCCCGGAACCGCTGGAGGGTCCGGCGCGGTGTTCAGCTGAGGGCCGAACTCGGAGCTCTCGGGGGACCCGTCCCCTCGGCTCCCAGAGTCCGGAAGGTTGCCTTGAGGCGACTCCGGGACTGTCTCCCCTCGATCCGGTGCCTCTTGAGACAACACCTCGGCATCGTCGGCAGGATGAGGGGAGGTGGCGGTCGGGACTGGATCGCTATCCATGTCCGACAAGCCCAAGGAGCCGTCCGACAATACATCGATACTGGCTCGGGGCGGCCTGCATAATTGTGTTCGGCGTTAGGGAAAACTGTGCGACAAAGGAATCCTATGGGTTACTTTGGTATCCAAATACTTACGATCTCCCCGGGGGCTTGGCCCTGGGCAACCACTCGTCTTCGCCTTCATCGTCGGCGGTGGAGCTGTCCGGAAGGAGAGTCCTTCCCTTCTTGGACCCTCCGGCCTCCCTAGTTGGGGCGGCCTTCCTTTTCTTGTCTCCCCCAGTTGGTGGGGGAGCATCTTCTTCTTCTTCTTCCTCGTCTTCGGGGGAAGAGTGCGCCGCAGAGTCATCGGACGGTGAGTCCGACGACGCCTGGCGTCGGGAACTCTTTCGAGTTCCCTTGGCCTTCTTGGTCTTCTCCGGCACCTTATAAGGGGCCGGAGTCAACATCTTCGCCAGAAGAGCGTCTGCGGGGCCTTCGGGAAAAGGAGCTGGACAGTCGATCTGTCCGGCCATCTTCTGCCAGTCCTGTCAAAGGTACGGGAGTTTAGATCCCGCATAGAGTCAATCTATATGAAAAAATAAGTATCCTGTGAAAGGTAGAGCAGCTTACCGCACTGGCTTGGCGCTTCGCGCTGAATCCGCGACCCTCCGTAATAGGGGGGGACCTCGACACTTTTGAACAGCACCCTGCAGGCGTCTTCATGAGTCGTGTCGAAGAGCCTGTTCAGAGTTCGGTGCTGCGTCGGATTGAACTCCCACAAGTTGAACTCCCGTTGTTGGCACAGGAGTATCCCGCGGATGAGCATGACTTGGACTATGTTGACAAGCTTGAGCTTCTTGTCCACCATGTTTTGAATACATGTTTGGAGTACGGTCAGCTCTTTCGAATTACCCCAGGACAGGCCCTTCTCTTTCCAGGAGGTGAGCCGCGTGGGGATGCCAGATCGGAACTCGGGGGCCGCTGCCCATGCAGGGTCGCGCGGCTCGGTGATATAGAACCACCCCGTTTACCACCCCTTTATGGTTTCCACAAAGGAGCCCTCAAGCCATGTTATGTTGGGCATCTTTCCCACCATGGCACCTCCGCACTCCGCCTGGCGGCCGCCCACCACCTTCGGCTTGACGTTGAAGGTCTTCAGCCATAAGCCGAAGTGGGGCTTGATGTGGAGGAAGGCCTCGCACACGACGATAAACGCCAAGATGTTGAGGATGAAGTTCGGGGCCAGATCGTGGAAATACATGCCGTAATAAAACATGAGCCCCCGGACGAAGGGATGGAGAGGGAATCCCAGTCTGTGATGGAAATGGGTGAGGAATACGACCCTCTCATGGGGCCCGAGGGTGGGGATGAGCTGCCCCTCGGCAGGGAGCCGGTGCGCGATGTCGTCGGGAAGGTATCCGGCTCTCCTCAGTTTCTTGATGTCTCCCTCCGTGACGGAGGAGACCATCCACTTTCCTCCCGCTCCGTACATGGTTGGAGAGGGTTGAGGCGAAAGTGTGGGCTTGGGCGCTAGAGCTCGAGTATGCGAAAACGGATGAGCAAAGGAGGAAGAAGGCGTGGATAGAAAGGTGAATCCTTATCCCTTTATATGGGCGAACGAAACTAAGCGTCCCCACTTGCCTGGTAAAACTCGCTTATCCCTCAAGCGCCGCAATTGATGGCGCGGTTGGGTTACCCACGCCCGTATTGATGAGAATCCCGTAATAAGGGGACACGATCTCTGCTTTGACAAGACGTGTCGAAAAACTGCCTCGCGTTATGTGCGGGGCTGGTTAAAGGAAATGGTTCGAATAATCACTGGGCCATGACATAACGTCATGCTGGCAAAACAAGCCAATAAATTAGATCTGCGAAAATATTATTCTCTCTACGGTGGAATGTGGAACTTATTTTGCAGGGTCGGACACTATCCTCGTATTCGAATTCTTCTGTGAAGGAACCCACCTTGCAATGCCGAAGACAATACTGCACGCCGGACTCATCGTCATTGAAGCCTGGTTTAGGGGCTACTGAGGGAGTCCTGGATTAGGGGGTCTCCGGACAGCCGGACTATCTCCATTGGCCGGACTGTTAGACTATGAAGATACAAGATTGAAGACTTCATCTCGTGTCCGGATGGGACTCTACTTGGCATGGAAGGAAAGCTAGGAAATATGGATATCGATATCTCCTCCTTTGTAACCGACCTTGTGAAACCCTAACCCTCTCCGGTGTCTATATAAACCGAAGGGTTTTAGTCCGTAGGACAACAATCACAACATACAATCATACCATAGGCTAGCTTCTAGGGTTTAGCCTCTGTGATCTCGTGGTAGATCTACTCTTGTATTACCCATATCATCAATATTAATCAAGCAGGACGTAGGGTTTTACCTCCATCAAGAGGGCCCGAACCTGGGTAAAACATCGTGTCCCCTGCCTCCTGTTACCATCTGGCCTAGACGCACAGTTCGGGACCCCTACCCGAGATCCACCGGTTTTGACACCGACACTCCCACTTGCACTAGAGTCAATAATCCAGTTCACATCGCTATGTGATTAACACTCAAGGTCACATCCCCATGTGACTAATACCCAAAGAGTTTACTAGAGTCAATAATCCAGTTCACATCATTATGTGATTAACACTCAATGAGTTCTGGGTTTGATCATGTTTTGCTTGTGAGAGAGGTCATAGTCAACGGGTCTGCAACAATCAGATCCGCATGTACTTCACGAAACTTTATGTCATATCGTAGATGTTGCTACCACATTCCACTTGGAGCTATTACAAATGGTTGCTCCATTATACATATCTGGTTTTTTACTCATAGTCATCCAGATAGGTGTTAAAGCTTGCATCGACTTAACTCTTAACGTCGAACTCTTTATCACCTCCATAACCGAGAAACATTTCCTTATTCCTCTAAGGATAATTTTGACCATTGTTCAGTGATCCACTCCTGGATCACCTTTGTACCCTCTTGCCAGACATGTGGCAAGCCACAAATCAGGTGCGGTACTCAGCATGGCATAACGTATAGAGCCTATGACAAAAGCATAGGAGACGACCTTCGTCCTTCCTCTTTCTTCTGCCGTGGTCAACCTTTGAGTCTTACTCAACTTCACACCTTATAACTCAGGTAAGAATCCCTTCTTTGACTGATCTATTTTGAACTCCTTCAAAATCATGTCAAGGTGTGCGTTCTTTGAAAGTATCATCAGGCGTGTTGATCTATCTCTATAGATCTTGATGCCCAATGTGTAAGAAGCTTTATCCAGGTCTTCCTTTGAAAATCACTGTTCGAACAACCGTTTATGCTTTCTAGAATTTCCGATCAACAATATGTCATCCACATATACTTATCAGAAATGTTGTAGTGCTCCCACTCACTTTCTTGTAAATACAAGATTCTAGCAAACATTGTATAAACCTAAAAGCTTTGATCACTGCATCAAAGCATATATTCCGACTCTAAGATGCTTGCTCTAGTCCGTAGAAGGATTGCTGGAGCCAGCATACCTTTTAGCATCCTTAGGATCGACAAAACCTTTTATTGTATCACATACAACTTACGAAAACTGGTAAGAAAACTTGTTTTGACATCCATCTGTTAGATTTCATAATCGAAAAATATAGCTAAAGCTAACATGATTTCGACGGACTTAAACATCGCTACGGGTGAGAAAATCTCATCGTAGTCAACTCCTTGAACTTGTGAAAAAACTCTTTGCCCCAAGTCGAGCTTCATAGACGGTAACATTACCATCCACGTCCGTCTTCTTCTTAAAGATCCATTTATCTCAATGGCTTGCCAATCAACGGGCAAGTCCACCAAAGTCCATGCTTTGTTCTGATACATGGATCCTATCTCGGATTTCATGGCTTCTAACCATTTGTCGGAATATGGGCCCACCATCGCTTCTCCATAGCTCGTAGGTTCATTGTTGTCCAGCATGATATTTATCTAAGACAGGATCACCGTACCACTCAGGAGTAGTACATATCCTTGTCGACCTACAAGGTTCCATAGAAACTTGATCCGAAGCTTCATGATCACTATCATTAACTTCCTCTTCAACCGACGTAGGCGCCACAGAAACATTTTTCTGTGTTGCACCACTTTCCGGTTGAAGTAGAGGTTCAACAACCTCATCAAGTTCTATCTTCCTCCCACTCAATTCTTTCGAGAGAAACTCCTTCTCGAGAAAGGACCCGTTCTTAGCGACTAACACTTTGCCCTCCGATCTGAGATAGAAGGTATACTCAACTATTACCCTTGGGTATCCTATGAAGATGTATTTGTCCGCTTTGGGTTCGAGCTTTTTCGGCTGAAGCCTTAAGCATCGCAGCACCAAATATTAAGAAACGACAACTTTGGTTTCTTGCCAAACCAATGTTCATACGACGTCGTCTCAACGGACTTAGATGGTGCCCTATCTAAAGTGAATGTAGCTGTCTCTAACGCATAACCTCACAATGATAGTGGTAGATCGGTAAGAGACATCATAGATCGCACCATATCTCATAAGGTTCGATTACGATGTCCGGACACGCCATTATGCTGTGGTGTTCCAGGTGGTGTCAACTGTGAAACAATTTCACAATGTGTTAAGTGACTGCCAAACTCATAACTCAGAAATTCTGCATCGATCAGATCATAGGAATTTGATCTTCTTGTTATGATGGTTCTTAACTTCACTCTAAAATTGCTTGAACTTTTCAAACGTTTCATACTTGTGCTTCATTAAGTAAATATACCCATATCTACTCAAATCGTCAGTGAAGATGAGAAAATACCGATGTCCACCGCACGCCTCAATTCTTATTGGATCACACACATCAGCATGTACAATTTCCAACAAGTCACTTGCCCGTTTCATTGTATCTGAAAACGGGGTCTTAGTCATCCTGCCCATGAGGCATGGCTCGCATGTGTCAAGCCATTCAAAATCAAGTGACTCCAAACATCCATCGACATGGAGTTTCTTCATGCATCTTACACCAATATGACCTAAGCGGTAGTGCCACAAGAAAGTGGTACTATCATTATTAACACTACATCTTTTGGCGTGAACATGTGTAACACCACGACCGAGATTCAATGAACCATTCACATAGGGTGCATGACCATGAAAGGTATTATTCATGTAAACAGAATAACCATTATTCTCTAACTTAAATGAATAACCGTATTGCAATGAACATGATCTAATCATATTCTTGCTCAACGTAGACACCTGATAACATTTATCTAGGTTCAATACTAATCTAGAAGGCAGATGGAGCGTGCGATGGTGATCTCATCAACTTTGGAAACACTTCCCACACACATCGTCACCTCGCCCTTAGCCACTCTCCGTTTAGTCCGTACCTTTTGCTTCAAGTCACCAAAAATAGCAACTGAACCGGTATCCAATACCCAGGTGCTACCAGAAGTACTAGCAAGGTACACATTAATAACACGGATATACTTTGTTGAAGTTGCCAGCCTTCTTATCTACCATGCATTTGGGGTAATTCCGCTACCAGTGACTGTTCCCCTTACAATAGAAGCACTTAGTTCGGGTTTGGGTTCAACCTAGGGTTCCTTTACTAGAGCGGCAACTGGTTTGCCATTCATGAAGTTTCCCTTCTAGCCCTTGCCCTTCTTGAAACCAGTGGTCTTGTTAAACCATCAACAGTTGATGCTCCTTCTTGATTTCTACCTTTTGCGGTCTTAAGCACCACGAACAGCTCCGGGATCATCTCCATCCCTTGCATGTCATAGTTCATCATGAAGATCTAGTAGCTTAGTGATAGTGACTAGAGAACTCTATTAATCACTATCTTATCTGGAAGTTTAACTCCCACATGATTTAAGTGATTGTAGCACCCAGACACTCTGAGCACATGCTCACTAGCTGAGCTATTCTCCTCCATCTTGTAGGCAAAGAACTTGTCAGAGGTCTCATACCTCTCAACACGGGCATGAGCCTGAAATTCCAATTTCAGCTCTTGGAACATCTCATATGTTCTATGGCGTTCAAAACGTCATTGGAATCCCGATTCTAAGCCGTAAAGTATGGTGCACTTAACTATCAAGTAGTCATCAGGACGTATCCGTCAGATGTTCATAATATCCACAGACGACGCTGGAGGGGTTGGCACACCGAGCGGTGCATCAAAGACATAAGCCTTCTGTGTAGCAGTGAGGACACTCCTCAGGCAACGGACCTAGTCCACATCATTGCTTACAATATCTTTCAACTTAATCTTTCTCTAGGAACGTATTGAAACAGGGAGCTACAGCACGAGCTATTGATCTACAACCTTTTTGCAAAGAAAACTTAGACTATTGTTCATGATAATTAAGTTCATCTAATCAAATTATTTAATGAACTCCCACTCAGATAGACATCCCTCTAGTCATCTAAGTGATAAATGACCCGAGTCAACTAGGCCGTGTCCGATCATCACGTGAGACGGACTAGTCATCATCGGTGAACATCCTCATGTTGATCGTATCTGCTATACGACTCATGTTCGACCTTTCGGTCTTCCGTGTTCTGAGGCCATGTCTGTACTTGCTAGGCTCGTCAAGTCAACCTAAGTGTATTGCGTTTGTAAATCTGGCTTACACCCGTTGTATTCGAACATTAGAATCTATCACACCCGATCATCACGTGGTGCTTCAACACAACGAACCTTCGCAATGGTGCACAGTTAGGGGGAACACTTTCTTGAAATTATTGCGGGGGATCATCTTATTTAAGCTACCGTCGTTCTAAGAAAATAAGATGTAAAACATGATAGACATCACATGCAATCAAATAGTGACATGATATGGCCAATATCATTTTGCTCCTTTTGATCTCCATCTTTGGGGCGCCATGATCATCATCGTCACCGGCATGACACCATGATCTCCATCATCGTGTCTTCGTGAAATTGTCTCGCCAACTATTACTTCTACTACTACGGCTAACGGTTAGCAATAAAGTAAAGTAATTACATGACGTTTATGTTGACACGCAGGTCATAAATAAATTAAGACAACTCCTATGGCTCCTGCCGGTTGTCATACTCATCGACATGCAAGTCGTGATTCCTATTACAAGAACATGATCAATCTCATACATCACATATATCATTCATCACATCCTTTTGGCCAGATCACATCACACGACATATGCTGCAAAAACAAGTTAGATGTCCTGTAATTGTTGTTGCAAATTTTACGTGGCTGCTATAGGTTTCTTAGCAAGAACGTTTCTTACCTACGCCAAAACCACAACGTGATATGCCAATTTCTATTTACCCTTCAAAAGGACCCTTTTCATCGAATCTGATACGACTAAGGTGGGAGAGACAGACACCTGCTAGCCACCTTATGCAACTAGTGCATGTCAGTCGGTGTAACCTGTCTCACGTAAGAGTACGTGTAAGGTCGGTCCGGGCCGCTTCATCCCACGATGCCGCCGAATCAAGATAAGACTAGTAACGGCAAGTAAATTGACAAAATCGACGCCCACAACAACTTGTGTTCTACTCGTGCATAGAAACTACGCATAGACCTAGCTCATGATGCCACTACTGGGGATCGTAGCAGAATTTTAAAATTTTCTATGCATCACCAAAATCAATCTATGGAGTAATCTAGCAACGAGGGGAAGGGGATTGCATCTACATACCATTGTAGATCGCTAAGCAGAAGCGTTGCAAGAACGCAGATGAGGTAGTTGTACTCGTGGCGGTTCAGATCGCGGTCGATTCCGATCTAAGCGCCGAACAACGACGCCTCCGCGTTCAACACACATGCAACTCGGTGATGTCTCCCATGCCTTGATCCAGCAAGGAGAGAGGGAGAGGTTGGGGAAGACTCCGTCCAGCAGCAGCACAACGGCGTGGTGGTGGTGGAGGAGCGCGGTACTCCAGTAGGGCTTCGCCAAGCACTACGAGAGACGAGGAGGGAGAGAGGTAGGGCTGCGCCTTGGGAGAGAGAGACTCGTGTCTTGGGCAGCCACAAAACCTCCACTATATATAGGGGGAGGGGAGGGGCTGCGCCCCCACCTAGGGTTCCCTCCCTAGGGGTGGCGGCAGCCCCCAGATCCCATCTGGGTGGCGGCAAAGGGGGATAGAGAGGGGGGCGCACCTAGGGTGGGCCTTAGGGCCCATCTGCCCCTAGGGTTTGCTCCCTATCCTCTTGAGGGCGCCTTGGGCCTTGGTGGGAGGCGCCTAGGCCCACCTAGGGGCTGGTCCCTTCCTACTCTTGGCCCACGCAAGCCTCCGGGGCTGGTGGCACCTCCCGGTGGACCCCCGAAACCCTTCTGGTGGTCCTGGTACATTACCGGTGATGCCCGGAACACTTCCGATGGCCAAATCCACACTTCCTATATATCAATCTTTACCTCAGGACCATTCCGGAACTCCTCGTGACGTCCGGGATCTCATCCGGTACTATGAACAACATTCAGTAACCGCATACATACTTTCCCTATAACCCTAGTGTCATCGAACCTTAAGTGTGTAGACCCTACGGGTTCGGGAATCATGCAGACATGACCGAGACATCTCTATGGTCAATAACTAACAGCGGGATCTGGATACCCATGTTGGCTCCCACATGTTCCATGATGATCTCATCGGATGAACCACGATGTCAAGGATTCAATCAATCCCGTATACAATTCCCTTTGTCTACTAGTATGATACTTGCCCGAGATTCGATCGTCGGTATCCCGATACCCTGTTCAATCTCGTTACTGGCAAGTGTCTTTACTCGTTCCGTAACACATCATCCCGTGGTCAACTCCTTGGTCACATTGTGCACATTATGATGATGTCCTACCGAGTGGGCCCAGAGATACCTCTTCGTTACACGGAGTGACAAATCCCAGTCTCGATTCATGCCGACCCAACAGACACTTTCGGAGATACCCGTAGTGCACCTTTATAGCCACCCAGTTATGTTGTGACGTTTGGTACACCCAGAGCATTCCTACGGTATCTGGGAGTTGCACAATCTCATGGTCTAAGGAAATGATACTTGACATTAGAAAAGCTTTAGCATACGAACTACACGATCTTGTGCTAGGCTTAGGATTGGGTCTTGTCCATCACATCATTCTCCTAATGATGTAATCCCGTTATCAACGACATCCAATGTCCATGATCAACAAGCTAGTCAACTAGAGGCTTACTACGGACATGGTGTTGTCTATGTATCCACACATGTATCTGAGTTTCCTATCAATACAATTCTAGCATGGATAATAAACGATTATCATGAACAAGGAAATATAATAATAACTAATTTATTATTGCCTCTAGGGCATATTTCCAATAGAAGGGTCCGATCACATTCACTTAGGAGTAAGAGCAAGTAGAATAAATAGCAATGAGTGAATGATGAAGAGGACATAAACTCATATATATACATATATAGTCAAAGAAGAAAAACGACAAAAATAATGAAGACAACGCAAGTTTAAAAACAACTAAGGAATTTCAAAGAACTGAGGAAAAACTCAACTGAAGATTTTCAACTTTTGGTGGTAGCGTGACCCACCGTATAAGAATGATGATTTCAGACACCACGTACAATTGTCGTAGGGTTCTGAGAATTAAATTCTTCGTTAATTTCTTCACACTTAGAGGGTTAGTATTCATTGATTGAAGAAAAATGTTACTTCGTGTGTTGCACATCTAAGTCATCAATTTTGCATAAGTGTTAGGATGTGTGTCCTTTTCAAAGGACATTCGAAGATTCTAAGATATTTAGCTCACACGGCAACTTGCTAAATCTCTTATCATCCAAGGGCTTAGTGAAGATATCGTCTAGCTATTCTTCAGTCTTCACATGCTCAATAGAGATGTCGCCCTTCAACACATGATCACGAAGAAAATGATGACGAGTATGAATGTGCTTTGTCTTCGAGTGCTGAACTGGGTTATGAGCAATCTTGATGGCACTCTCATTGTCACAGTTGAGTGGCACATTCTTCACGTTGACGCCTTAGTCCTTGAGTGTTTGCTTCATCCATAGTAGTTGAGAACTGCAAGAACCAGCATCAATGTACTCAGCTTCAGCAGTAGACAGTGATACGTAGTTCTGTTTCTTCGAGGACCAACAGACCAAAGATTGTTCGACGAAATGGCATGTGCTAGATGTTGACTTGCGGTCCACACGTTCACCAGCATAGTCAGATTCTGAATATCCAATGAGATGAAAAGCCGAGCCCTTTGGGTACCATAATCCAAGTGTTGGTGTGTGAGCTAGATATCGAAGAATATGCTTCACAGCCTTATGGTGTGATTCCTTCAGTGTAGCTTGAAATGAGGTACACATGCAAACACTAAGCATAATATCTGGCCTACATGCACATAGGTACAATAAAGAACCAATCATGGAGCGGTATACCTTTTGATCGAAGTCAATACCATTTTCATCAGTGCATAGATGACCATTTGTGGGCATAGGGATTTTGACTCCTTTGCAATCTTGCATGCCGAATTTCCTCAGTACATCCTTGAGGTATTTCTCCTGAGATATGAATATGCCATTGCGCTATTGACGAATACGAAGACCTAAGGAGAATCTCAATTCTCCGATCATAGACATTTTATATTCTTCACTCATCATATAGGCAAATTCATCACTGTAACGTTGGTCAGTAGAGCCGAAAATGATATCATCAACATAAATTTGGCACACAAACAATTCACCATCATAAGATTTAGTGAAAAGAGTTGGGTCAAGTGAACCGGGCTTGAAGCCTTTCTTCATGAGGTATTCCTTCAAAGTATCATACCACGACCGAGGGGCCTGCTTGAGGCCATAGAGGGCCTTATTGAGTCTGAAGACTTTGTCAGGATGTTTTGGATCTTCAAAACCTGGGGGTTGAGCAACATATACTTCTTCCTCAAGCTTACCATTGAGGAATGCACTTTTCACATCCATTTGATATAAGATGATATCATCATGGTTACCATAAGCAAGAAATATGCGAATAGCTTCAAGTCTAGCAACAGGAGCAAAAGTTTCATCGAAGTCAATTCCTTCAACCTGTGTGTAGCCTTGAGCTACAAGCCGTGCCTCATTCCTCACCACAAGGCCATTTTCATCTTGCTTGTTGTGGTAGATCCACTTAGTACCGATGATATTGTGCTTGCGAGGATCTGGACGTTCTACCAGTTCCGAGACGTTGTTGAGCTCGAATTGATGTAATTCCTCTTGCATAGCTTGAATCCACTCAGGCTCCAAAAATGCTTCATGGACCTTGGTGGGCTATTGGGTTTCTTATCAGTGAGGAGTTCATATGCAGCCTTCTTGAAGAATTTGTGAAGATATACCCTGTTGATGATGTGGCATGCAGTATCAATTGCCTCAGGCCAAAAGCGAGTAGGCGTCATGTACTCATCAAGCATAGTGCGAACCATCTCAACAAGAGTCCTGTTCTTGCGCTCCACGACGCCATTTTGGTGAGGAGTATAAGGAGCAGATAACTCGTGAGTAATACCAAGTGCATCAGTATAGTCATCGAGACCAGAATTCCTGAACTCGGTTCCATTGTCACTTCTGATGTGCTTGATCTTCACACCAAAGTTGGTTGAAGCCCTCGGGGAAAATCGTTTGAAGACTTCCTACACTTCAGTTTTGTAAATGATGATATGCACCCATGTATATCGAGAATAGTCATCAACAATGAAAAAGCCATATAAAGAAGCAGCATTAGTAAATGTGGCATAGTGAGTAGGTCCAAACAGATCCATGTCAAGCAATTCAAATGGACGAGTAGTAGTCATGATAGTCTTCGCTGGATGCTTGGCCTTGGGTCATTTTTTCAGCTTCACAGGCTCCGCATAAGTGATCCTTGAGGAATTTGACATTTTCAATGAAAATGACATGCCTCTTCTTCGCGAGCGTGTGCAAATTCCTCATGCCAGCATGACCAAGTCGTCGATGCCATAGCCAGCCTTCTGAAGCTTTTGCAAGTCGACATGTAGCAGGTTGTGGTCCTCTAGAGAAATCAACAATATACAAATCTTGTCTCCTAAAGCCTTCGAAGACTTTGGAATTGTCAGCTTCCATGATCACAACACATCGATACTTGCCAAGGACAACAACCATATCAAGATCACAAAGCATTGAGACACACATGTGGTTGAACCCTAAGGAATCAACAAGCATGACTTTGTCCATGTGTCGATCCTCTGAGATTGCAACCTTACCTAGACCCAATACCTTGCTTTTCCCTTTGTCAGCGTAGGTGATATACTTTAGAGGTGATGGAGATAAAGCAGTGTTCATCAATAAGCTCCTGTCACCAGTCATGTGATTTGTACATCCACTACCGAGGACCCACTCAGTGGCTTTGGTTTGATCATCTAGCAGATGAATTAGTGCAACTTACGAACTCATATACTTCATCAGTGAAGAATATGGTATCAATTTCATCGAGCAATAGAACAGATAAAGGAGTATAAGGCCGTGAGAAATGAAAATTCATTTCATCATGATTAGCTTGCGTCCTTTCAAGCATATTCAGGTCTCTAGCAAATTCTTCAAACGATTAAGTTTGTCTGGAGACCTGATCCTGCATAAGAGATTAGTTCTTTTTCCTCACCACCCACATCTGAAGGGGTGGCAAAGAGTTCATCATTTTGTGAGCTCCATAAGAGAAAGGTGGCATAGATGCCAATCCACTTCGTTTCACATAAGAGGGGTTAGGGTAAGCATAAGAGTAAGTAGAGAAATTCTTCGAGGACTTATGAACATAATGATTTGAAGAATAATGCTCATATCCATAATCCTTAGATCTTCCCTGCGAAACAGACGGGTTAGCACGATGATGTTCATATGAGGACTTTGATCCTTTTAAGGAATTCGATCCATGTGACAAGTTTGGTCCATATGAGGACTTGCATCCATATGAACAATTTGATCTGGGGTTCCTATTCTTCACAGGTGGTGTCATGATGACATTCACCTGAACAATTTCAAGGCACCTTTTGGGAACCCATATTTTCTTCATTGGAGGACCTTCCTGCAGTTAGTGCCAACATATCTAGCAAATACTTCACCATTCTGATTTTTGAACAGTTTATAGTTGGAGTCAATTGACTCATCAGAAGAATATGAAGATTTACATGTAAAGCCAGATAAAGTAGATGGATCCACTTAAGGTCCCTTTGCAGCAACCCATGAGGTTTTGGGATACTGCTTAGGTTTCCAGTAGGTCCCATCTGCATTGAGTTTCCTCTAAAAGGCAATACCCTCTTTTCAAGGGTTCCTGTTGAGGATCTACTTTTTAAGCACATCACAAAGAGCCTGATGCCCTTTGAGGCTGTTGTACATGCCTGTTGATGAAGCTATGTACCTGGGGTAGGGTCATAGGCTTGACCTAGACACCCTCCCCTAGGACATCACCCTAAAGCCAGGATCATTCAAAGGGTACCATCATCCACTCGACCAGAGACGTTCCACTCGGAAGAATCAATGTCACTCGACCGTCGCAGAAGTCACTCGACGGGCAGAAGAGCTAAAGCCACTCTGCACGAACAACGGTCGAGCATTTGCTTATAGGCTTAATTGTCATTTATAGCACTTTAGTGTGGGCGTTACCAGTAACGTCCCCTCTTCAATGTACCTTAAACCCTTTGTAACGTGGACTGGCTGGGGACCTGGCACACTCTATATAAGCCACCCCCTCCACAGGCACAAGGGTTCACATCTTTTGTAAAGTCACACACACATAATCCAGTCGACCGCCTCAGGGCACCCAGATGTATGGTTGTTACCTCCTCCGAGAAGGGCCTGAACCCGTAAAACTCGTGTGTATAACTACTCCATAGCTAGGATCTTGCCTCCTCATACCTACCCCCACTCTACTGTCAGTCTTAGATCCACGACAGTTGGCGCCCACCATGGGGTAGGTGCCTTAGCAGTTTATTGGAGAAGTTGCAATTCTTCCGATTCCCATCATCATGGTTTCCGGCGGAGCATTGGCTGATGGCCGCGAGATCCGTCGCGGCGCGCTCGTCTTCATTGCCGACGACTCCGCTTGGCTCCATGAGGCTCTGAAGGAAATATGCCCTAGAGGCAATAATAAAGTTATTATTTATTTCCTTATTTCATGATAAATGTTTATTATTCATGCTATAATTGTATTAACCGGAAACATAATACATGTGTGAATACATAGACAAACAGAGTGTCACTAGTATGCCTCTACTTGACTAGCTCGTTAATCAAAGATGGTTATGTTTCCTAACCATAGACAAAGAGTTGTTATTTGATTAACGAGGTCACATCATTAGTTGAATGATCTGATTAACATGACCCATTCCATTAGCTTAGCACCCGATCGTTTAGTATGTTGCTATTGCTTTCTTCATGACTTATACATGTTCCTATGACTATGAGATTATGCAACTCCCATTTGTCGGAGGAACACTTTGGGTGCTACCAAATGTCACAACGTAACTGGGTGATTATAAAGGAGCATTACAGGTGTCTCCAAAGGTACATGTTGGGTTGGCGTATTTCGAGATTAGGATTTGTCACTCCGATTGTCGGAGAGGTATCTCTGGGCCCTTCTCGGTAATGCACATTACATAAGCCTTGCAAGCATTGCAACTAATGAGTTAGTTGCGGGATGATGTATTACAGAACGAGTAAAGAGACTTGCCGGCCACGAGATTGAACTAGGTATGGGATACCAACGATCGAATCTCGGGCAAGTAACATACCGATGACAAAGGGAACAACGTATGTTGTTGTGCGGTCTGACCGATAAAGATCTTCGTAGAATATGTAGGAGCCAATATGGGCATCCAGGTCCCGCTATTGGTTATTGACCGGAGACATGTCTCGGTCATGCCTACATTGTTCTCGAACCTGTATGGTCCGCATGCTTAAGGTTACGATGACAGTTATATTATGAGTTTATGCATTTTGATGTACCGAAGGTTGTTCGGAGTCCCGGATGTGATCACGGACATGACGAGGAGTCTCGAAATGGTCGAGACGTAAAGATTGATATATTGGAAGCCTATGTTTGGATATCGGAAGTGTTCCGGGTGAAATCCGGATTTTACCGGAGTACCGGGAAGGTTACCGGAACCCCCCGGGAGCTAAATGGGCCATGATGGGCCTTAGTGGAAAAGAGAAGAGGAAGCCCTACATGGGCTGCGCGCCTCCCCCTTCCCCTAGTCCTATTAGGACTAGGAGAGGTGGCCGGCCCCCTCTCTCTCTTTTCCACCTCCGCGAATCCTATTCCAACTAGGATTGGGGGGGGGGAATCCTACTCCCAGAGGGAGTAGGACTCTCCTGGCGCGCCACACCTTGGCCGGCCAGCCTCCCCCCTCTAGTCCTTTATATACTGAGGCAGAGGCACCCTAGAACACAGAAGTTGATCCACGTGATCTATTCCTTAGCCGTGTGCGGTGCCCCCAGCCACCATATTCCTCGATAATACTGTAGCGGAGTTTAGGCGAAGCCCTGCTGCTGTAGTGCATCAAGATCTTCACCATGTTGTCGTGCTGACGGAACTCTTCCCCGACACTTTGCTGGATCGGAGTCCGGGGATCGTCATCGAGCTGAACGTGTGCTCGAACTCGGAGGTGCCATAGTTTCGGTGCTTGATCGGTCGGATCGGGAAGACGTATGACCACTTCCTCTACGTTGCGTCAACGCTTCCGCAGTCGGTCTGCGTGGGTACGTAGAAAACACTCTCCCCTCTCGTTGCTATGCATG
Source organism: Triticum urartu (assembly GCF_056163025.1). NCBI lineage: Eukaryota > Viridiplantae > Streptophyta > Magnoliopsida > Poales > Poaceae > Triticum > Triticum urartu. The sequence goes on along the minus strand of NC_141878.1, from coordinate 16,853,132 downwards.
ACCATGATCTTGCGTGTGCGTAGGAAATTTTTTGAAATTACTACGAAACCCAACAGTGGCATCCGAGCCTAGGTTTTATGGTTTGATGTTATATGCACGAGTAGAACACAAGTGAGTTGTGGGCGATATAAGTCATCCTGCCTACCAGCATGTCATACTTTGGTTCGGCGGTATTGTTGGATGAAGCGGCCCGGACCGACATTACGCGTACGCTTACGCGAGACCGGTTCTCCCGACGTGCTTTGCACAAAGGTGGCTAGCGGGTGACAGTTTCTCCAACTTTAGTTGAACCGAGTGTGGCTACGCCCGGTCCTTGCGAAGGTTAAAACGGAGTCTATTTGACAAACTATCATTGTGGTTTTGATGCGTAGGTAAGATTGGTTCTTGCTTAAGCCCGTAGCAGCCACGTAAAACTTGCAACAACAAAGTAGAGGACGTCTAACTTGTTTTTGCAGGGCATGTTGTGATGTGATATGGTTAAAACGTGATGAGATTAAAGTTGTTGTATGAGATGATCATGTTTTGTTGAAGTTATCGGCAAGTGGCAAAAGCCTTATGGTTGTCTCTTTATTGCATAAGATGCAAGCGCCAAATAATTGCTTTACTTTATCGCTATGCGATAGCAATAGTTGCAAGAGTAATAGTTGGCGAGACGACCACGTGACGACACATTGATATAGATCAAGATGATGGAGATCATGGTGTCATGCCGGTGACGATAGAGATCATGACAGTACTTCAGAGATGGAGATCACAAGCACTAGATGATGATGGCCATATCATATCAATTATATTGATTGCATGTGATGTTTATCTTTTATGCATCTTATCTTGCTTTGATTGACGGTAGCATTATAAGATGATCTCTCACTAAATTATCAAGAAGTGTTCTCCCTGAGTATGCACCGTTGTGAAAGTTCTTCGTGCTGAGACACCACGTGATGATCGGGTGTGATAGGCTCTACGTTCAAATACAACGGGTGCAAAACAGTTGCACACGCGGAATACTCAGGTTATACTTGACGAGCCAAGCATATACAGATATGGCCTCGGAACACGGAGACCGAAAGGTCGAGCGTGAATCATATAGTAGATATGATCAACATAGTGATGTTCACCAATGAAACTACTCCATCTCACGTGATGATCGGACATGGTTTAGTTGATTTGGATCACGTAATCACTTAGAGGATTAGAGGGATGTCTATCTAAGTGGGAGTTCTTAAGTAATATGATTAATTGAACTTAAATTTATCATGAACTTAGTCCTGGTAGTATTTTGCAAATCATGTTGTAGATCAAGAGCTCGCGTTGTTGCTTCCCTGTGTTTACTTTGATATGTTCCTAGAGAAAATTGTGTTGAAAGATGTTAGTAGCAAAGATGCGGATTGGATCCGTGATCTGAGGTTTATCCTCATTGCTGCACAGAAGAATTATGTCCTTGATGCACCGCTAGGTTATGGACCTATTGCAGGAGCAGATGAAGACGTTATGAATGTTTGGCTAGCTCAATATGATGACTACTTGATTGTTTAGTGCACCATGCTTAATGGCTTAGAATCGGGCCTTCAAAGACATTTTGAACGTCATGGAGCATATGAGATGTTCCAGGAGTTGAATTTAATATTTCAAGCAAATACCCGAGTTGAGAGATATGAAGTCTCCAACAAGTTCTATAGCTAAAAGATGGAGGAGAATCGCTCAACTAGTGAGCATGTGCCCAGATTGTCTGAGTACTACAATCGCTTGAATCAAGTGGGAGTTAATCTTCCAGATAAGATAGTGATTGACAGAATTCTCTAGTCACCATCACCAAGTTAGTAGAACTTCGTGATGAACTATGATATGCAAGGGATAACAGAAATGATTCCCAAGCTCTTCATAATGCGGAAATTGACGAAGGTAGAAATCGAGAAAAACATCAAGTGTTGATGGTAGACAAGACCACTAGTTTCAAGAAAAGGGCAGAGGGAAGAAGGGGAACTTCAAGAAGAACAGCAAGCAATTTGCTGCTCAAGTGAAGAAGCCCAGGTCTGGTCCTAAGCCTGAGACTAAGTGTTTCTACTGCAAAGGGACTGGTCACTGGAAGCGGAACTACCCCAAGTGATTGGCAGATAAGAAGGATGGCAAAGTGAACATAAGTATATTTGATATACATGTTATTGATGTATACTTTACTAGTGTTTATAGCAACCCCTCTGTATTTGATACTAGTTCAGTTGCTAAGATTAGTAACTCGAAACGGGAGTTGCAGAATAAACAGAGACTAGTTAAGGGTGAAGTGACGATGTGTGTTGGAAGTGGTTCCAAGATTGATATGATCATCATCGCACACTCCCTATACTTTCGGGATTAGTGTTGAACCTGAATAAGTGTTATTTGGTGTTTGCGTTAAGCATGAATATGATTTGATCATGTTTATTGTAATACGGTTATTCATTTAAGTAAGAGAATAAATTGTTGTTCTGTTTACATGAATAAAACCTTATATGGTTACACACCCAATGAAAATAGTTCGTTGGATCTCGATCGTAGTGATACACATAATCATAATATTGAAACCAAAAGATGCAAAGTTAATAATGATAATTGCAACTTATTTGTAGCATTGCCGTTTAGGTCATATTGGTGTAAATCGCATGAAGAAACTCCATACTGATGGGATTTTGGAATCACTTGATTATGAATCACTTGATGCTTGCGAACCATGCCTTATGGGAAAGATGACTAAAACGCCGTTCTCCGGAACAATGGAGCGAGCAACAGATTTGTTGGAAATCATACATACTGATGTATGTGGTCCGATGAATATTGAGGCTCGCGATAGGTATCATTATTTTATGATCTTCACAGATGATTTGAGTAGATATGAGTATATCTACTTAATGAAACACAAGTCTGAAATATTTGAAAAGTTCAAAGAATTTCAGAGTGAAGTGGAGAATCATCGTAACAAGAAAATAAAAGTTTCTACGATATGATCGCAGAGGTAAAATATTTGAGTTACGAGTTTGGCCTTCAGCTAAAACAATGTGAAATAGTTTTACTACTCACGCCACCTGGAACACCACAGCATAATGGTGTGTCCGAATATCATAACCGTACTTTATTAGATATGGTGCAATCTAAGATGTCTCTTACTGATCTACCACTATCGTTTTGGGGTTATGCATTAGAGACAGCTGCATTCACGTTAAATAGGGCACCATCTAACTCCGTTGAGACGACACAATCTGAACTGTGGTTTGGCAAGAAACCAAAGTTGTCGTTTCTTAAAGTTTGGGGTTGTGATGCTTATATGAAAAGGTTTCATCCTAATAAGCTCAAACCCAAATCGGAGAAATATGTCCTCATAGGATACCCAAAGGAGACTGTTGGGTACACCTTCTATCACAAATCCGAAGGCAAGACTTTTGTTGCTAAATTCGGAGTTTTTCTAGAGAAGGAGTTTCTCTCGAAAGAAGTGAGTGGGTGGAAAGTAGAACTTGATGAGGTAACTATACCTGCTCCCTTATTGGAAAGTAGTTCATCACAGAAATCTGTTCCTGTGACTACTACACCAATTAGTGAGGAAGCTAATGATGATGATCATGTAACTTCAGATCAAGTTACTACCAAATCTCATAGGTAAACCAGAGTGAGATCCGCACCAGAGTGGTACGGTAATCCTGTTCTGGAAGTCATGTTACTAGACCATGACGAACTTGCGAACTATGAGGAAGCGATGATGAGCCTAGATTCCGCGAAATAGTTTGAGGCCATGAAATCTGAGATATGATCCATGTATGAGAACAAAGTATGGACTTTGGTTGACTTGCCCGATGAGCGGCAAGCCATAGAAAATAAATGGATCTTCAAGAGGAAGACGGACGCTGATAGTAGTGTTAATATCTACAAAGCTAGGATTGTCGCAAAAAGGTTTTCGACAAGTTCAAGGTGTTGACTACAATGAGATTTTCTCACTAGTATCTATGCTTAAGTCTGTCCGAATCATGTTAGCAATTGCCGCATTTTATGAGATCTGGCAAATGGATAAACAAACCTGCATTCCTTAATGGATTTACTAAAGAAGAGTTGTATACGATGCAACTAGAAGGTTTTGTCGATCCTAAAGGTGTTAACTAAATATGCAAGCTCCAGCGATCCATCTATGGACTGGTGCAAGAATCTCGGAGCTGGAATATACGGTTTGATAAGTTGATCAAAGTATATAGTTTTATACAGACTTATGGTGAAGCCTGTATTTACAAGAAAGTGAGTGGGAGCACTACAACATTTCTGATAAGTGTATGTGAATGACATATTGTTGATCGGAAATAATGTAGAATTATTCTGCAAAGCATAAAGGAGTGTTTGAAAGGAGTTTTTCAAAGAAAGACCTCGGTGAAGCTGCTTACATATTGAGTATCAAGATCTATAGAGATAGATCAAGACACTCGATAAGTTTTTTCAATGAGTACATACCTTGACAAGATTTTGAAGTAGTTCAAAATGGAACAGTCAAAGAAAAGGTTTCTTGCCTCTGTTACAAGGTGTGAAGTTGAGTAAGACTCAAAGCCCGACCACGGCAGAAGATAGAAAGAGAATGAAAGTCATTCCCTATGCCTCAGTCATAGGTTCTATAAAGTATGCCATGCTGTATACCAGATCTATTGTATGCCCTACCACTGAGTTTGGCAAGGGAGTACGATAGTGATCTAGGAGTAGATCACTGGACAGCGGTCAAAATTATCCTTAGTGGAATAAGGAAATATTTCTCAGTTATGGATGTGACAAAAAGTTCGTCGTAAAAAGTTACGTCGATGCAAGTTTTGACACAGATCAGGATGACTCTAAGTCTCGATCTAGATACATATTGAAAGTGGGAGCAATTAGCTAGAGTAGCTCCGTGCAGAGCATTGTTGACATAAATATTTGCAAAATACTTACGGATCTGAATGTGACAGACCCGTTGACGAAGATTCTCTCTCAAGGAAAACATGATCACACCTTAGTACTCCTTGGGTGTTAATCACATAGCGACGTGAACTAGATTACTGAATCTAGTAAACCCTTTGGGTGTTGATCACATATCGATGTGAACTATGGGTGTTAATCACATGGTGATGTGAACTATTGCTGTTAAATCACATGGCGATGTGAACTAGATTATTGACTCTAGTGCAAGTGGGAGATTGAAGGAAATATGCCCTAGAGGCAATAATAAAGTTATTATTTATTTCCTTATTTCATGATAAATGTTTATTATTCATGCTATAATTTTATTAACCGGAAACATAATACATGTGTGAATACATAGACAAACAGAGTGTCACTAGTATGCCTCTACTTGACTAGCTCGTTAATCAAAGATGGTTATGTTTCCTAACCATAGACAAAGAGTTGTTATTTGATTAACGAGGTCACATCATTAGTTGAATGATCTGATTGACATGACCCATTCCATTAGCTTAGCACCCGATCGTTTAGTATGTTGCTATTGCTTTCTTCATGACTTATACATGTTCCTATGACTATGAGATTATGCAACTCCCGTTTGCCGGAGGAACACTTTGGGTGCTACCAAACATCACAACGTAACTAGGTGATTATAAAGGAGCATTACAGGTGTCTCCAAAGGTACATGTTGGGTTGGCGTATTTCGAGATTGGGATTTGTCACTCCGATTGTCGGAGAGGTATCTCTGGGCCCTTCTCGGTAATGCACATTACATAAGCCTTGCAAGCATTGCAACTAATGAGTTAGTTGCGGGATGATGTATTACATAACGAGTAAAGAGACTTGCCGGCAACTTGATTGAACTAGGTATGGGATACCAACGATCGAATCTCGGGCAAGTAACATACCGATGACAAAGGGAACAACGTATGTTGTTGTGCGGTCTGACCGATAAAGATCTTCGTAGAATATGTAGGAGCCAATATGGGCATCCAGGTCCCGCTATTGGTTATTGACCGGAGACATGTCTCGGTCATGCCTACATTGTTCTCGAACCTGTATGGTCCGCATGCTTAAGGTTACGATGACAGTTATATTATGAGTTTATGCATTTTGATGTACCGAAGGTTGTTCGGAGTCCCGGATGTGATCACGGACATGACGAGGAGTCTCGAAATGGTCGAGACGTAAAGATTGATATATTGGAAGCCTATGTTTGGATATCGGAAGTGTTCCGGTTGAAATCGGGATTTTACTGGAGTACCGGGAAGGTTACCGGAACCCCCCGGGAGCTAAATGGGCCATGATGGGCCTTAGTGGAAAAGAGAAGAGGCATCCCTACATGGGCTGCGCGCCTCCCCCTTCGCCTAGTCCTATTAGGACTAGGAGAGGTGGCCGGCCCCCTCTCTCTCTTTTCCCCCTCCGCGAATCCTATTCCAACTAGGATTGGGGGGGGAATCCTACTCCCAGAGGGAGTAGGACTCTCCTGGCGTGCCACACCTTGGCCGGCCAGCCTCCCCCCTCTAGTCCTTTATATACTGAGGCAGAGGCACCCTAGAACACAGAAGTTGATCCACGTGATCTATTCCTTAGCCGTGTGCGGTGCCCCCAGCCACCATATTCCTCGATAATACTTTAGCGGAGTTTAGGCGAAGCCCTGCTGCTGTAGTGCATCAAGATCGTCACCACGCCATCGTGCTGACGGAACTCTTCCCCGAAACTTTGCTGGATCGGAGTCCGGGGATCGTCATCGAGCTGAACGTGTGCAAGAACTCGGAGGTGTCGTAGTTTCGGTGCTTGATCGGTCGGATCGGGAAGACGTACGACCACTTCCTCTACGTTGCGTCAACGCTTCCGCAGTCGGTCTGTGTGGGTACGTAGACAACACTCTCCCCGCTCGTTGCTATGCATCACCATGATCTTGCGTGTGCGTAGGCAAATTTTTGAAATTACTACGAAACCCAACAGGCTCCACTCGACATCGAGGCGCTCCCCGTCCGCGGGGCGATGCACTTCCGCGCATGCGTTTGCGGCGTCCTTCTTCGGCAACCGTCGACTCTGTGTCAGCCGACTTCTACGGCAACCTCCCTTTCCATTGTTCACCGATGTCAGCAATCCGGTCGGTCGTGGCTTCAGCGGTTTGTGAGGCACGCGGTGGCCCGCCAATCGGTCACCCCACAAATCGCGGCGATCGAGCCCGATGAAACTCTCTACGGCCTGTTCGTTCTGTCAACTGGCTCCGTCAAGACTGCGTCCGAATGTGGCAGTAGCGACCCCGCGGTGGAAGTTTTGATGGTCAATGGACCACGCAGTCCTCCTGGCTTCACCCGTGAAGATGGTGCGATGGCGGCGGCGATCCGTCGCGTGTGCACGAAGAGTACCGCCCCGAACCCCTTTCTTCTTAGCGGAGGGAAGATCTTCACCGCAGAAATATTGATGCAATTCACACTCCTATCGTTGGAGAAACCCCTGAGGCCCAGGCCTTGCTGGAGGCGCGCCTGGCCAACTTGGTTGAGTGCACTCGACTGGAAAACCTCCAGCGCGCACTCGACGAGCGTGCTCGGCAGTGTATTCCTGTGTCCAATCGACGATAGCATTTTCCTCCTCCGACTCAGGTATACCGAACTCCGATCCAGAATCTCACAGCTACAACTCGAATAGCGGAGTCAATTCAACCTTCCCAGTCAGAAGCTGGCTGAGGTTTGATGCAGATCCGGGCTTTGCTCCGAGCAGCGGGGGAGCAGAATATAGCAGTATCTTAGTCGTGGAATAGGATTCATAGCAGGTCTGTGGTGGCAGATACTGTCCAGTCTGCCCATAGCCCAAGATCACCTCCGCGGCGTGAGGGACGTGGATGTCAGCAAGATCAGTACAGGAACCGAGGGTAGTATGATCATCGACTCGACCATGATGAACGTCGTCGAGTGCCCACGCCTCCTCTTAGGAGTGGGTCATACGTGCCTCGCCGGCAAGATGACAGGCGCCCCCATAGTGGCGAACGAAGAATTCTAGTCTACTCCAGAGAGCCAGGATTGGATGCCAGGTCTATCCTTGTTCAAGGTCTGGTTGACAAAAACAGAGCTCACAAAGAAGGTCATGATAGAGATCATCCGACTGGAAGCAGGGTACACGTTTCAGGGCCCGAGTGTTTCAGTAGAGTCATCAGAGCGGCAGTGATTCCTCCCAACTTCAGGTTGGCGACTGGAGTCAGCAAGTGCACCGGCGAGTCCAAGCCTGATACTTGGCTTGAGGATTACCGAGTTGCTGTACATATTGGTGGTGGTAATGATGATGTGGCCATGAAACACCTCCCCTTGATGTTGGAGGGCTCTGCCAGAGCATGGTTGAATCAGTTGGCTCCTGGCAGCATATATAGCTGGGAGGAACTTGCCCGAGTGTTTGTTAGGACCTTTGAAGGCACTTGCAAAAAGACCGGTAGGGTAGACAGAATTGCAGTGTTGTGTCCAGAACCCGAATGAAAATTTGAGGGATTATATCCAGAGATGGATCACGTTGCACTATACAGTGGAGAATGTGTTAGATCACCAAGCAATTTGTGCCTTCAAGGAAGGCATTAAGTATCGGGAGTTGCATCTGAAATTCGGTCGGACAGGAGATATGACTCTGACTCGGATGATGGAGATTGCCACCAAATACGCCAATGGTGAAGAAGAAGACCGACTCCAGAGTGGAAAACACAAGACAGTCGCCCAAGAAACCGGAGGAGGGAATTCCAGTCGGAAACAGAGGCGAAAGGCCGAACCAGTTGCTCCTGGTGAAGCCTTCGCTATTGCCCAAGGAAAGTTCAAAGGAAAGCCCAAAGGACCCTAGACTCCCAAAAAAGTTAAGGATAAAGATGGGAATGATGTGTTGGATTTACCATGCCATATTCATACCAAAAAAGATGAAGAGAGGAACATCATTTACCCTAAACACACCACTCAACATTGTCGATTCCTGATCCAGCAGTTCTGAGAGAAACAACCCAAGGAAAAGGAAAAGGAGTCGGATGGGGTGAGGATAGGGAAGAAGGTGATGATGGTTTTCCCAATGTCAATTCCACACTGATGATTTTTGCTGATGTTGAGAGCAAAAGTCGGTTGAAGGTTATCAACAGGGATGTCAGGACCTTGATTCCAAGTCACATCGATCTAGCCGGTAACACCACATATCACATTGCGGCCTCACGCACGATATCCCCACGGGTGTCGCCTTACCATGGCCCGGGACCGTTTGCGCCTTTTGGCTCATGTATATGATAGTGTCGCTAGCATCCATATGACAGAGAACCCGAGCCGATAAGGCTAGTCGTGAACCCAAAGCGGCACATACCTATGGAGACGGGCATACATGAATCACATCGAGCATGTCGGCCATCAGCGAGTGAATCCGGGCTGTAGCACTGGGCTAACAGGACTCTGGGGAACCCGGGCTGTAGAAGGCTAGGAAGGACTCCGGATGTCACCGCGTGAAATTTCCCCGAAGGGACAGACATAGGAATGAAGTGAAACACATGCCGGCCAGTCAAGTGTCCTGAGCAGTAGTGCTGGGCTAGCAGGACTCCGGTGAACTGGGCTGTAGCGGACTACTATGGCTCGAGGAACACTAGACTACATTTCCCCGTAAGAAAGGCTGCCAAGGATAAACAACTAGATTGTCGGATCCCACACATACCAAGCATTTCAATCAAACACACAATATTCTCGATATGTGTAAATACAACATGGCATCACAACAAAACTCTACAACTCAAGTACTTTATTTAAAGGCTCCCGAGAGCCATACATAACATGTTCATACAGGTAGGGGTCACATGACCCGACACTCAAGTAATACAAGCATACAAGCACATGCGGAAGCAAATAGTCAGAGTACAGACACTAGAAAGAAAGAAGGCTTCTCGAAGCCTGTCTATCTACATAGGGCCCTCCATGGCCAGGATCACCACCTGGGTGGCTAGTCACTCGTCGACATCAAGGTCTACGTAGAACCCATCGGAGGGGGCGGTGTTGTCGTTTGAAAACAGTAATTAAGCAAACATGAGTACAAAGGTACTCAGCAAGTCTTACATCAGAACCTACTATACATGCTCATTCTCAAGAAGGTGGTGGAGTTATTGCAGCAAGCCAGCTTTGACTCTTGGCTAAGCTATCCTACGAGACTCCACTAGTAAAATATTTTTCGCACACGAGTCCACTACTCACCAACACAATACTCCACTGGGAATCCTCCCTCGTCATCCTACGAGAGGGCCATCCTCGGTACTCACACTTATCTTGAGTCTTTTAGTAGTATCCATTAACTTGTCTATGAACTGTATAGGCAACCAAGTAGTCCTTTACCGCGGACGCGGCTATTCGAATAGATGATGTTAACCCTGCAGGGTTGTACTTCTTCATACACGCTTTCACCACTTACCGCCGTTTACACGACATGTACTCGGCAACCTTCAAGCGGAAGCCCAACGAGGGTGTCGGCCACGGCCTACCTAAACACTCAAGTCTCTAGTCCAGGTTTATCGCCTATTCAGGTTCCATCCGCAGGGAGTCCGGCCGAGGTTTCCACATATGGCCCCGAACAATGTGAACAGGGTTCCTGAGACACCGAACGGATGACTCGGTACACCGTGCCACGGTGTATCTACCGCAACATAGCCCACCCCTAGGGTCAGCGCTACGCACGGCCTCCAACACATAAGCTACAAACACCAGAAACTAATTGCAACTCCTGCACAGAGTACTAGGGTGATTAAGAAGCCGAGAGGGTCAATTAAGGATCCCAATGCATGGTAGTAGCTGATTCTTAAAATCACACATACAGATCTTAGTTCTTAGGGACGGCCTCAATGAAACAACCCACCATGTACTCCTACATGGCCTCTCATCGATACCTTTACCAAATCATGTTCAACGCATCCCTCACATTACCGACATAATCATTTCACTCTAGCCCATCACCCAGATGAACCAGACCTGACACAACTCTAAGCATAGCAGGCATAGCAAGCTAGGAATCACATACATGGCTCAATCAACTCCTACACATGCTAGTGGGTTTCATCTAGTTACTGTGGCAATGACAGGTCATGCAGAGGATAAGGGTTCAACTACCGTAGCACACAGCAGTTTGAATCGCGTTGTCTTAATGCAGTAAACAAGAGCAGAAGCGAGAACATGGGTATGTATCGGAATGATCAATGGGTTGCTTGCCTGATGTAGTGGTAGTTGGGTACTGCCCTTCAGACGGATATTCGGGGTTATCCTCGGAGGCAGAACCTACCACGAAAGACACACCGAACATAAGCAACACATGATTGATTTGGACCTATGGTTGATTTTCTATGATTTTTAGAAGTTTTGGCTATTTTCTGGAATTTCCTATATAAAAATAAATCTAGAAAATGAATAATTACGTCAGCACTGCTTCACTGTGACGTCAGCGAGTCAAAGGCGCCAGGGCCAGTCAAACCTGACTAGTGGGCCCTGTCTGTCAGTGACTCAGCTAACTAACAGGATTAAGTTAGTACTAATTAACTGTCAGTGGGGCCTGGGCCCACATGTCAGTGTCCTAAACTAACTAAAATTAGTTAACACTAATCCTAAACTAATTAACAGGCCTGCCCCACCTATCATAGGCTCAGGGGGGAAGTCAACCTAGGCCCACACGTCAGTCCACGGTCAAAACGTGGTCAACTCACCGGTGGCTTGACGCCGGCGACGACAGACGCGGCGGAGGGGCTCGGGTTTTGCCCACAGTCGTCCAAATCGATTGCGGTTTGGTCCTACGAGTAGCTGGGGGCAAGCCGCGGCGTTTGGTGGTGGAAGTGGAGCTCGGGGAGGCCGGAAACGACGCCGGCGACGAGTTTGGCAGCGGCCGGAGCTCGGGTGAGCTCGGACCCGTCGCTAGGAGGCATGGCAGGGGGTGCAGAGGGGTGCTACGGCCTCCTGGGGGTGCACTGAGCACGGTGACACGCTCAGCTGCGGCTATAGGTGACGGTGGCCACAGCGGCGGCATGGCCGGCGGAGCCAAGCTCTCGGGCTCAACGGAGCCCGCGGTTCGAGGGAGAAAACGGCAAGGAAGGAGAGGGGAACGGAGAAGGAGCTCACGGGGAGTGTAGCGGTGGCCTCAGCATGCTCGGGGAAGCATCGGAGCGAGCGGAGCGGCGAGGGGGATCTCCGGAGACCGAGGTTGAAGACGAGCTCGGTGAAGACGCTTGGGGGCCTCTCGCGGGGCGTGGCTCGGTGGGACGGTCGAGGAGGGAGTGGCGGAGCTTCAGGACACGATGGAGCGGCATGTTGACGACGGTGGGCACGGTTATGGCGGCGGAACGGCGGCGGCTGTGTCGGCCATGGCGGAGGGGAGCGAGGGAGAGAGGCAGGGGGAATGGGCGTGTCCAGGGGGTTCGGTGCGCGACGTGGAGGCGTGTCGAGGCATCACGCTGGCGCGGGCGACGGCAGGCAAGCAGAGAGGTGGCGTGGTGAGCTCCTGTGCTCGCCGTCGAGCACCTGCTCGCCTCGCTGGCTAGGCGAAGCAGCTGCGTGGAGCGGCTTCTGGGCCGGGCCAGCTAGGTGGGCCGGCTGGGGGGGCTTCCAGGTAAGCTCTAACTCTCTCTCTCTTTTCCGTTTTGCTTTTACTTATTTCCTGCTATGTGTATTGAAATAGAATAAATACTATTTCATTTCCAAATACTCTGGAAATATTCAGAGGAACATTTGGAAATATTCTCAACTGCCTAAAAATGCTTCCAAGATTATTTGAGCACTTTAAAATATTTATAGCATTTAAAATGCCCAAACTCAAGTACATATGGCTTGTTAAAAAATCCAGAATGGCTCCATAAATTGCAAGACCATTTTTGGCAGAGGTTTTAGTCAAGACCAAAAAAGGTGGGATTTTATGAAGGGCATTTTGGGTTCATTGAGGGGGTGTTGGGGTTGATTAGGCCCCATTTCAAGTTTAAGAGAAATTTAAACATGATGCACATGTTCATCCAATCCTAATGCATGACTAAAAGCAGGGATGTGACAAGGGACGTGAACACGGTTGCTCCTGCAACGCCCAGTTATCTAAAGTGGTCTCAGACTGCCATCACATTCGACCAGTTAGATCACCCAGCACATATAGCCACCCCTGGGAGGCAAGCACTGGTAGTCGACCTAGTAGTCGAAGGCACTTGACTGACTAAAGTACTGATGGATGGTGGAAGTGGCCTGAATATCCTTTTTGTCGAAACCTTGAAGGGAATGGGCATTCCGATGTCCAAGCTTAGTGAAAGCAACATCAGTTTCCACGGTGTTATACCCAGCAAGAAGGACCAGTAACTCGGCAAGATCGCGCTTGGTGTGGTTTTCGGTGATTCCAAGAATTACCGCAAGGAAAAGTTGATGTTTGAGGTAGTGGATTTCAAGAGTGCTTACCATGCCATTCTGGGGAGACAAGCTTATGCACGTTTTATGGCTTGGCCATGTTACGTGTATCTCAAATTGAATATGCCTACCCCCAAAGGAGTAATCACTATCACTGGCAATCGGCATAAGGAAAAAGAGTGCTTCCAGAAGGGCTCAAAAATTGCCGATGCACATATGGTAGTAGTGGAACTACAAGAGTACCAGAAAAATGCAGATCCGAGTGATTTTTTGTGAGCCAAGAAGCCTGCCACGGAGTCAGCATTTTAGTCGTCAGGAGAAACAAAGCCGATTCATATCCACCCGACCGATCCCGATGCTGCTCCGACTCATATCTCGTCGACACTTGACGGCAAATAGGAAGAAGCGCTCATCCAGTTCCTGTGTGAGAACTGGGACATCTTTGCATGGAAACCTTTTGACATGCCGGGTGTGCCCAGGGGACTGGCTGAGCATAGTTTGCGAGTCGACCCGAAAGTAGAACCAGTGAACGAACATCTCCGGCAGTCCGCCATCCAGAAGAGAAAAGCAATTGGCAAGGAAGTGGATTGGCTCCTAGCAGCTGAGTTCATCCGAGAGATTTACCACTCCGAGTGACTCGCCAATGTTGTCATGGTCCCCAAGCAGGATGATTCACTTCGCATGTGCATTGACTTCAAGCATATCAATCGGGCCTGCCCAAAAGACCAAATTGTCGACTCAACTGCTGGGTGTGAACGTTTGTCCTTCTTGGATGCTTATTCCGGGTACCATCAGATCCGACTTTCTGGACCCGACGAGATAAAAACAGCTTTCATCACTCCATTCAGATATTTTTGTTAAGTCACTCTGCCATTCGGCCTGAAAAACGTCGGAGCCACGTTCATGAGGATGATCCAGAAGTGTCTGCTCACTCAAATCAGTCGGAATGTGGAAGCATACATGGATGACATTGTAGTCAAGTCACGTAAGGGTTCTGACCTGCTGGTTGACCTTGCCGAAACCTTTGCCATCCTCAGAGGGTATGATATCAAGCTTAATCCATCAAAGTGCACATTCGGAGTTCCTGGTGGAAAGTTACTCGGTTTCCTCGTTTCCGAACGAGGGATCAACGCTAACCCAGAGAAAGTTGGTGCCATTCTTCAGATGAAACACCCTGTGTGTGTGCACGATGTCCAAAAGCTTACTGGTTGTTTGGCCACTTTGAGTCAGTTCATTTCTCATCTCGGTGAAAAGGCACTGCCTCTTTACCGACTGATGAAGAAGTATGATAAGTTCGAGTGGACTCCCGAAGCTGATGCAGCATTTGTAGAGCTCAAAGCCCTGCTCTCCACCCAGTCGGTGCTTGCTGCACCAATCATCAAAGAGCCGTTACTGCTTTACATTGCAGCCACTGGACAAGTTGTCAGTACAGTACTCATGGTCGAGTGGGAAGAAGAAGGAAAAACTTATAAAGTTCAGTGCCCAATATATTATGTTTCTGAAGTTCTGACTCCATCAAAGCAAAGATATACCCATTATCTGAAGCTTGTTTATGGAATTTACATGACCACAAAGAAGGTTGCACACTATTTCTCTGATCATTCTGTTACAGTCGTCAGCGACGCTCCATTATCGGAGATTTTGAACAACAGAGATGCAACTGGTCGATTGGCAAAGCGGGCGATTGAACTCCTTCCCCTAGATATCAAGTTTGAAGCAAAGAAGGCTATTAAGTCCCAAGCAATAGCTGATTTCCTCGCCGAGTGGATTGAACAGCAACTTCCGGCCCAAATTCACTCGGAGCATTGGACGATGTTCTTCGATGGGTCCAAGATGCTAAATGGTTCCGGTGCTGGAGTGGTGTTGATATCCCCCCGTGGTCACAAACTTAGTTATGCCCTCCAGATTCACTTTGACTCCTCCAACAATGAGGTTGAATATGAGGCTCTTCTGTATGGGTTGCGTATGACCATTTCACTCGGCGTCCGTCGCCTCATGGTTTATGGCGACTCGGATTTAGTGGTCAATCAGGTGATGAAGGAGTGGGACGTCAGAAGCTCATCCATGACTGGTTATTGCAATGCAGTAAGGAAGTTGGAAAAGAGGTTTGAGGGGTTAGAGCTCCATCACATCCCTCGACTAACAAATCAAGCGACCGATGATCTGGCAAAGAGAGGCTCCAAGAGAGAAGCCATTCCCAGTGATGTGTTCCTGGAGCATATTCATGCACCTTCATTTCAAGAAGATCCCTTCACTAAAGAGCCCCCACAGCCAAAGAGTGCCACCTATCCGACTGAAGTCGAGATTCCAGCCATGGTCGACTTGGTCATGGAAGTTTTGGTCATGACCCCTGATTGGACAGTACCATATATCGCATACATTCTTAGAAGAGAACTCCCAGAAGATGGAGAAGAGGCTCGACAGATCGTCCATCGATCTAAGGCATTCACCGTGATAAGAGCACAGTTGTTCAGAGAAAGTATGACTGGAGTTTGCCAAAAATGCATAACACCTGAAGAAGGTCAAGTGATCCTCAATGATAGCCACTCGGGGACCTGTGGTCACCATGCGTCCTCTCGGACTATTGTGGCTAAAGCATACCGAGTGGGATTTTAATGGCCTCGGGCAAATGAGTTGGCACAAGAAATAGTCGACAAGTGTGAAGGTTGTCAGTTTTACTCCAACATGTCTCACAAGCCTGCGTCAGCCCTGAAGACCATTCCACTCAATTGTCCTTTTGCTATTTGGGGATTGGATATGGTTGGACCTTTGAGGACTGACAGGAGTGGATTCACTCATGTGCTTGTAGTAGTCGACAAGTTCACCAAGTGGATTGACGCCAAGCCTGTCAAGAACCTCGATGCCAGTACTGCTATCAGCTTCATCAGGGAAATAACATTCAGATATGGTGTTCCACACAGCATCATCACTGACAATGGATCAAACTTTGATTCTGATGAGTTCAGGACTTTTTGTGCTTGACAAGGTACTCGAGTCGACTATACCTCGGTCGCCCAACCCCAGTCGAATGGACAGGCTGAACGAGCAAATGGATTGATTCTCAAAGGATTGAAACCCCGACTGATGCGTGACCTCAAACACGCAGCAGGAGCCTGGGTCGATGAACTTCCATCAGTATTATGGGGATTGAGGACAACTCCCAATCGGTCGACTGGCAGAACCCCGTTTTCTTGGTTTATGGAGATGAAGCTGTTCTTCCAAGTGACTTGCTAGACAATGCACCCCGAGTCGATCTTTTCACAGAGGAAGAAGCGTAACAAGCACGACAGGATGCAGTTGACCTCCTTGAAGAAGAAAGAGAGATGGCCTTGATCCGATCAACCATCTATCAGCAAGACTTGCGTCGGTTCCATGCCAGAAATGTGAGAGGTTGAGCATTTCAAGAGGGAGACTTAGTTCTCCGAGTGGATCAGCAGAAACCACACAAACTTGCCCCCTCTTGGGAAGGCCCCTTCATGGTCACCGGAGTGCTCCACAATGGAGCATACCACCTTTATGACGTCAAGCACAAGAAAGACGAGCCTCACGCTTGGCATGCGGAGCTGCTCCGCTCCTTTTATACTTGAACATTCAGTCTGCTGAGATGTAATAAAAGAACACCTTTGTATTTTGTTTATCAAAGACAAGAGTTTTACAGTCTTCTAAAAAATTATTGATTGTTTATGTTTGTTTTTGAATCCCCCAGTGGGTGGCTCAGCTGTGAATCCGTTTCACCTAAGTTGAAAAAATCCTACCAAGTGATGAGCAAGCCTCTCACTCGGGGGCTTAGCTACGAATCCGTTTCGCCTAAGTTTCAAGAATCCTACCGAGTGAGGAGCAAGCCTCTCACTCGGAGGCTTAGCTGCAGTCCAGTACTCGCCTAAGTTGAAAAATCCTACCGAGTGATGAGCAAGCCTCTCACTCGGAGGCTTAGCTGCAGTCCAGTACTCGCCTAAGTTGAAAAAATCCTACCAAGTGATGAGCAAGACTCTCACTCAGAGGCTTAGCTGCAGTCCAGTACTCGCCTAAGTTGAAAAAATCCTATCGAGTGATGAGTAAACCTCACACTCGGGGGCTTAGCTGCAGTCCAGTCCTCGCGTAAGTTTATAAAATCCTACCAAGTGATGAGCAAACCTCACACTCAGAGGCTTAGCTGCAGCCTCGTGCTTGCCTAAGTTTCAAAAATCCTACCGAGTGATGAGCAAACCTCATGCTCGCGGGCTTAGCTGCAGTCTAGTACTCGCCTTTTCAAAAATCCTACCGAGTGATGAGCAAACCTTACACTCGGAGGCTTAGCTGCAGCCCCATGGTCGCCTTAGTTTCAAAAGTCCTACCGAGCGATGTGCAAACCTCACGCTCGGGTGCTTAGCTGCAGTCTAGTACTCGCCTAAGTTTCAAAAATCCTACCGAGTGATGAGCAAACCTCACACTCGGGGGCTTAGCTGCAGCCCCGTGCTCGCCTAAGTTTCAAAAAACCTACTGAGTGATGAGCAAACCTCACACTCGGGGTCTTAGCTGCAGTGTACTACTCGCCTAAGTTTTAAAAATCCTACCGAGTGATGAGCAAGACTCTCACTCGAAGGCTTAGCTGAAGTCTAGTACTCGCCTAAGTTGAAAAAATCCTACCGAGTGATGAGTAAACCTCACACTCGAGGGCTTAGATGCAGTCTAGTACTCGCCTAAGTTTCAAAAATCCTACCGAGTGATGAGGAAACCTCACACTCGGAGGCATAGCTGCAGCCCCGTGCCCTCCTAAGTTTCAAAAATCCTACCGAGCGATGAGCAAACCTCACGCTCGGGGGCTTAGCTGCAGTCTAGTACTCGCCTAAGTTTCAAAAATCCTACCGAGTGATGAGCAAACCTCACACTCGAGGATTTAGCTGCAGCCCCGTGCTCGCCTAAGTTTCAAAAAACCTACTGAGTGATGAGCAAAACTCACACTCGGGGGCTTAGCTACAGTCTAGTACTCGCCTAAGTTTTAGAAATCCTATCGAGTGATGAGCAAACCTCACACTCGGAGGCTTAGCTGCAGCCCCGTGCTCGCCTAAGTTTCACAAGTCCTACAGAATGATGAGCAAATCTCACACTCGGGGACTTAGTTGCAATCCTCTCATGGAGCCGTGCTACAAGTACAACGTCCGCTCCATCCCTATCCGCAAGGATGATGAGGTGCAGGTCGACTGCAATCCTCTCACAGAGCCGCGCTACAAGTACAACATCTGCTCCATCCCTATCCGCAGGGATGACGTGGTGCAGGTCGACTGCAATCCTCCCATGGAGCTGCACAACAAGTACAACGTCCGCTCCATCCCTATCCGCAAGGATGACGAGGTGCAGGTCGACTGCAATCCTCCCACGGAGCCGCCCTACAAGTACAATGTCCGCTCCATCCCTATCCGCAACGATGATGAGGTGCAGGTTGACTCAATACTCTCACGGAGCCGCACTACAAGTACAATGTGCACTCCATCCTTATCCGCAAGGACGCTGAAGGACATGTCGACTGAGATATCTCCTTCAGAGCTGCATCTCGAAGGATATTCCGAGTGAAGAACAAGTTCTACTAGAAGACGAAAACAAGCATATGCAGAAGATAAACCTAGATCGGATAAAATCTCAAGAGTTCCAAAACAAAGATAAAAGAGCTCGGGCGTCAGGCTCGAAGGTGTTTAACGGTTACAACAACCACTCGGCATTTCGAGGCAAATTTAAGGCAGGTTTAAATCTCAAAGTTTGTTCATTCGGCAGGAGGAGGGCTGGTAGGTTCGACGAATTCATCCAAGTCAATTCCATCTGCAATCCGAGTGGCAGCAGCGATGAAAGTCTCCATAAAGGACTGGAAATCATGCCTTTTGGTGTTGGCGACTGTCGGTGTCAAAACCGGTGGATCTCGGGTAGGGGGTCCCGAACTGCGCGTCTAGGCCGGATGGTAACAGGAGGCAGGGAACACGATGTTTTACCCAGGTTCGGGCCCTCTTGATGGAGGTAAAACCCTACGTCCTGCTTGATTAATATTGATGATATGGGTAGTATAAGAGTAGATCTACCACGAGATCAAGGAGGCTAAACCCTAGAAGCTAGCCTATGGTATGATTGTTGTGTATGGAGTTGATTGCCTACGGACTACAACCCTCCGGTTTATATAGACACCGGATAGGGTTAGGGTTACATAGAGTCGGTAACAATGGTAGGAGATCTTAAATATCCGCATCGCCAAGCTTGCATTCCACGCCAAGGAAAGTCCCATCCGGACATGGGACGAAGACTTCAATCTTGTATCTTCATAGTCTAGGAGTCCGGCTGAAGGTATAGTCCGGCTACCCGAACACCCCTTAATCCAGGACTCCCTCAGTAGCCCCTGAACCAGGCTTCAATGACGACGAGTCCGGCGCACAAATTGTCTTCGGCATTGCAAGGCGGGTTCCTCCTCCAAGTCCTTCATAGAAGATTGTAAACACCAAGAGTAGTGTCCGGCTTTGCAAAATAAGTTTCCACATATTGCCATAGAGAGAATAATATTAACAAAAATCAAATCTGTTGACGTATTCCGCAGTGCGTCATCACACTACAGCCAAGTCCTTCACTCGAATCGTGTTCATTTTTCCACCTCAGCGTGTCTTGCGAGGCGGTTTCCTTGGCACGTCTTGTCAAAGCAGAGATCGTGTGCCCCCCTTTTACGGGATTCTCATCAATACGGACGTGGGTAACCCAATCGTGCCCGTTAGCATGTTTTCTCGATTAAAGGCGAGTCCCAAACGGTTACAGGGAGGGCTCCTGGTATTCAACCTCTTATAAAGAGACTAGGGCCTTACTCCTTTTCTCCAATCCCGAAACAAGTTCGCCCGTCGCCTCGAGTTCCAACACCCTAGGCTCCAGATTCCGGGCCCCTCAGACATTTGACAATGTCCGGTTCCGACCTTCAAGGCCGATGGATGCCCTCCTCTGTCACGGAGGAGGACGTGCTAAAGTTGAGAGAGGCTAAGTTCTTGACCGCCGAAATTCCACACAGGTTGCCTGCTCAAGGGCAGGCTATCCCCAGTCCCCAGCCCGGTGAGAGCGTGGTGTTCGTGTCTCACTTCCTTCGGGGGCTAGGCTTCCCGATGGATCCCTTTGTGAGGGGACTGCTGTTTTATTACGGGCTAGAATTCCACGACTTAGCTCCGGAGTCCATCCTCCATATCTCCTCGTTTATCGTTGTATGCGAAGCGTTCCTCCGTGTTACCCCTCACTTTGGATTATGGCTCAAGACTTTCAAAGTGGAGCCGAAGATGATCAAGGGACGGAACGCAGAGTGCGGAGGCGCTGTTATAAGCAAAAATGCTGATGCTCCACGGCCCGAGGGCTCTTTTCAAGAGGAGCTAGGCTTGTGGCAACGAGAGTGGTTTTATATCACCGCTCCCCGGAGCACCAAGTGGGTGGCGCTTCCTGCCTTTCGCTCGGGTCCCCCACCACGGCTAGCGTCATGGGTTAACAGAGGGTTAGATTGGGGTTTGCCCAAAGACGTGCCCTTGTTACAGGGCCGCATTAAGGATCTCTTGGAAGGATACCTCAGCCTGGTCAAGGTGACGCAGGTCATGCTGATTCGGCGAATATTGCCCGGCAAACGTCGCTCCCTTCGCCTGTGGGAGTTTAATCCAGAAGGACCGCGAGCTCTCCAGAATTTCATGGGCGCAACGCCCGCGGAGATGTATAAACTGTTCTTCGGATCACAAGAGATGTGTCCGGATTTAACCGAGGACGCAGGCCTAAGCTGCAATCGCCCGGATACTCAAGTAAGCAACCTTGTGCCCGGACCTTCTATCCGTATAATTGTCATAAACTTGCCCCTAAAAGAGCCGTCCTTTTAAACAGGAGTGGATAGCGAAGGCAAAGCTGATCAGGTGTCCGGCTCCCCTTCCCGAAACCAGGCCGGATCCCGTGCTGGTCAGGATGCTGGAAATAATGCCTTTGGAGGGGAAGGAGAAGGAAGGTATGGCCTCCTCGAAGGAGGCTGCTCCGAAGGGAGGAACCGACAATTCCTCTCCTAAGGGGAAGAAGAGAGCCACCTCTGATGACCCGGAAACCATGGCCTCGAAGCGGGGGAAAAATCCTCGTCAGAGGGTTCGACGCCGGGGAGTTCCTCGGCCGGACTACGCCCTCAAGGGGATCAGCCCTCCAGCGAGCCGTAAGTAGAGAAAGATTTTCCTTTTGAGGGATGAGGGAAATCCTTGATTTATATCTGAGAAGACTAACCGAATTTTTACCTTGTAGCTCAGACCTCGGCCCTTCTCAGCAGAGCTCGTCTTCAGGGGATCTCCTTCTGGAGATGATGGAGAGCGGGACGCCTCCCCCTGCCGTGCCGCCTAGCGAGGCGGGCGACCCTGAGGTGTCGTCGCGGAGGGTTTCTCTGAATCCAATAGGGGCGGAAGATAGCTATGTGGCCCCCCGAGGTTCTCCGCGTCCGGCCTTCGAAAGAGGTCGTGGGACAAGTCCGGCACCGTCTGGTGCTCGGCCAGAGGAGCTAAAGATTCTGGTGGGGCGAGCTTCTATCTCGAGGAGCACCATGCATTGATGGGCATGGTGATTGAAAGGATCTCATCCGCAGAGAGCGGATTGCATGAGGCCGTAAAAAGTTTACTGACGGGTCTTGAGGTACATTAGATAATGTACACTTTTGTCAGTTGCGCATGAATAAGATGCGCCCTGTGTAGATAGTAGCCCCTGAGACTCTGCGCGTCGTCAAGAAATGACGGCACGCGGAGGATCATAATCCCAGGTCTAAGATGTCACCTTTGAATGTAGGCGGCATGGTGTCCGGAATCGAGCCGAACTGAAGATTTTGCCGAACTAAAGCGGCAACTGGACGTGGCAGATGCCGACATCACGCTGTTAATAAGCGGCTTGATGAGGCTCAAGGTATGTAATTCCTCGGGCGGCATCAGGTAAGAACAGTTTTATGCCTGTGTCTTACGATGTGTGTGCTTTGACGCAGATGGTGCAGCCGCCGTGGAGAGTCTTAG
Source organism: Triticum urartu (assembly GCF_056163025.1). Lineage (NCBI taxonomy): Eukaryota > Viridiplantae > Streptophyta > Magnoliopsida > Poales > Poaceae > Triticum > Triticum urartu. Next base: position 16,830,829 of record NC_141878.1, on the reverse strand, counting down.
GGCAGAACTTGCCCGAGCTAAAGAACAAGCCAGCGAAAGTGATGCGGCCACCAGGAAAGCCCATGAAGAGCTGAGAGCCGAATAGGCTGCTCATTGCCGAAGCAAGGAAGAGATGGCCAAGGTGGCCGAAAAGTTAAAAAGTGCTACAAACCGTTGCAGACTTCTTGAAAAAGAAGACCAGGCGAAACAGACGGACTTAGAGAAGGCCGTTGCCAATGCCAAGGACGTGCGCTCTGCGATGAGAGCTGCAAAGGAGGAGCTGCGTCAGGCCGAACAGATTGCGGCTGGAAAGCCCTTTATGTTGCGAAGGAAATTTTGCGATCCGAAGTTTGCTCCGCTGGACCATATGTGGAGTGTGGAGGATACCTATCTGGATTTGGCAGCGAGTGCTGCTGATGCGACCGAACACTTTCGAGATCAGAAAGATCGCGAAGTGGAAAAGCTTCTGGTCGCAGTTTCACAATCCAGAGCGTCCACTGGCAGTGGACGATCGTTTGGCTCAATGGGCCGAACTGAATAGGTTGTCCGGACTCGCCATGAAGTACGTCATGGGTCATCTGTGGCCGGGGAGATCGGAGCCGAAGTGTTATTTCAGCTTGGTGCAGCAATTCCTTGACGCGGTGCCGCGTATTAATGCAATGAAGAGGTCAGCGTGCATAGAGAGCGCAAGGATGGCTCTTGCCCATGTCAAGACATACTGGGCAGAGATGGAGACCACTGTTGTTGCGTCCCGAGATTCGGACAAAAGCCGAGTACCCTCCGAGCACTATTTTTAGGAAGTGCTTGAAGGCGCTTGTGTAATAGAGACGCAGTGCTCGAAAGATGCTATGTTATGATAGCATATGTAATTATAAAGTAATGTTTTGATAAACTGTAGTGGCCTTTTTATACTTGTGCCTTCAAGTATTGGGAACACCTCCTGTGTGGCCGTTTTAAGATATATACAAAATCTGAAAGATGGCAGTCGTTGGCTTCAGCCCCCACGCACATAGTGCGGGGGTGCTCGCAGAAGACGCATTTTCACACTTAACCCAACGTCTTGGTCCTACAAAGGAGGTGATAGCGCAGCGGGCCAGGCAACCGGACTATAATGCTTTAACACTTTCACTTAGCCATAGGAGCTTGACAGTGAGACTATTTAGGTAGCCCCTTGGTGGCGACTGCGCTCGCCCGAGTTCAGGGCGCGTATGTGCCTGACCGGGAAGCGGCCCTTTGTTAAAGCGGAGGAATCCGATAGATTCCGATAGGTCATCGAGCGGCTGACCAGTCTCGCGCTACATCATGACAGTCAGTTTTCGGCTTTCTCTACTGAGGTGCTCGCCCAGCTGAACCGGGGCACAATCGCAGTAGTTCTCCTGGTGCTACCTTAGCCGATAGAACGGAACGTAAGGTAGCCGACCTCAGGAGCCGGGCAACCCAACATTTGACCAAAGACATGATTCGGAGCTGTTGCATATAATGCCAAAACTCGCGACGTCGAACACTCCCTAAGGTGTTTGGTCTTTATGAGTGCGGGCGAAACAACACTCTTTATTATTAAAAAAGCCCCTAGTGTCCAAGTACGTGAAAAATTCTGACGTGGCCACATGCCAAGACGCCAGCCTCCTCCTTGGTTATATCAGAAAGAAAAAACCAGGGGATGTGTAGCAACAAGAGACAGTAAAAAAGGTTTACGCAGGGTCTTAATCTAAAAAGAATCCTTTAGGACGGGTCCCTACTGCACGTCTGCGCCTGTGTCTCCGTTGTGCCGTATCCTGGACGGGCGCTGCACGACGTTCATCTGTAAAAGAGGGGAACTGAGTTGAAAACGAGTCGTGCCGAACAAAAGTTTAAAATAAACAAAGTATAAAGTAAAATATATAAGATTGAGCTTTATTGTCTCTTATTGTATATGCGTGGAGCCCCTAGTGCAGGGCTATATGGCCTCTAGGCCTGCATCAATGATGATTTTGCACCGAACTCGTCTATCCGCGTTCCTGGTCTTGAATGACCTATTTCAAAGTTTTTTTCCCGGTGAGGCCATTTTGCTGTGGGGCTGTCAAAGCGGCCGCACAGTCCTCCGCTTGGGGAGGCGCACTTTAGTGCTTCCGCTTCAAAGAGATGATGCCTCGTGGACCGGGCATCTTAAGCGTGAGAGATGCATAATGCGGTATTGCGTCAAAGCGGGCGAAAGCTTCGCGTCCCAGTAGTGCTTGATAGCGACTTGAGAACGGAACGATATGGAAGGTTAGCTTTTTGCGGCGGAAGTTATCGGCAGAGCCGAATATAACTTCGAGCCAGAGAAAACCCATACAATGGGTGTCTGGACCAGGTGTTATCCCTTGAAAGGAGGTTTTGCTGCGGTGGATTCTTGCTGGGTTTATCCCCATGTGATGGATTGTATCCTGATATATCAAGTTTAGTCCACTGCCGCCGTCCATAAGGACATTTGAAAACCGGAGTCCGCCAATTATTGGATCGAATATCAAGGCATTCCAGCCTACATTCTTGATATTTCTAGAATAATCTAGCTGATCGAAGATGATCGGTTTTGACAACCAGTGGCAGGACCCTTTGGGGATGGGCCATGTGGTGCGTACCTTTACGTGCGCCACACGTTTTGTTATGTGAAGTGAGTTCACTATTTTTACTTCTTGTGGGAAGTTCTTTTGTTTCCTGGTGCTCTGCTTTTGGGGTTCGTCCTCGTCTTCGCTTCATGTGTCGAGCCCCTTGTGTTCGGCATTGAGTCTGACGGATTGTTTGAAAACCCAACAGTCTCTGTGGGTATGGTTAGCAGGCTTCCCGGGAGTACTGTGTATCTGACATATCCTGTCCAGGATTTTATTTAGGTTGGATGGATCGTCCCTGTTATCCTGGGGGGGGGGGGGTAATTTTTCCTGATTTTGTCGTGAGCCTTTGAATCCGGCATTGACTGCCGTGCTCTTCGGACTTTTGTCCTTAGTCCAGCGACGGTCCTTGTTGCGTCGTGGTTTTCCGTTTCCATTCCTAGTTTCGGATGTACTTGGGTCGCTGGGGCTGCGCCTTGCCAACCAGCTGTCCTCCCCTGCACAAAAGCGGGTCATGAGGCTTGTTAGTGCGGCCATTGTTCTTGGCTTTTCTTGGCCGAGGTGTCTGGTGAGCCATTCGTCTCGGACGTTATGCCTGAAAGCTGCTAAGGCTTCGGCGTTCGGACAGTCGACTATCTGATTCTTTTTAGTGAGGAATCTATTCCAGAACTGCCGAGCTGATTCTCCGGGTTGTTGAGTTATGTGACTAAGATCGTCTGCATCCGAAGGGCGGACATAGGTCCCTTGAAAGTTTGCTCGGAAAGCATCCTCGAGCTCTTCCCAGCTTCCAATTGTGTTTTCAGGAAGGCTTTTAAGCCAATGCCGGGCTGGCCCTTTAAGCTTAAGGGGTAAATATTTTATGGCGTGGAGATCATCTCCTCTAGCCATGTGTATGTGGAGGATATAATCCTCGATCCAAACTCCAGGGTCTGTTGTTCCATCATATGCCTCTATGTTTACGGGTTTGAATCCCTCTGGAAATTCATAGCCCAGGACCTCATCGGTGAAACATAGGGGGTGTGCGGCGCCCCTGTATTTGGGTGTGCCGGATTCTGATGATGGCTTCATAGCGTTGCTTACGAGAGCTTGCTTTCTTGGCCCATAAATGGACCTGACTGGGCCATGATGCGAATCCTTAAGTGGGTCGCATGCCGATTTAGGTACGGCGCCGCTTGTGGCTTTATGGGGTCGTCTATCCGACCGTGTGGCTTTCTCATTTTTTGAATGCGAGGGCACTAGGGCCTCTTCGTCGAATTCAGGCAGTAGCTTTCTTTTCGGATAGCTTTTAGTGCGGCGACTGTCGCCGTATTTATCTGCGGTATTGATTACTTTGCTCCGTCTAATCCGGAGTTCATCTTCCACTGTGTTTAGCTTCCGCTTCTGCTTTTTAGGCTGCGTGCAGTTCCAACGAGCCTCTCGTGGAGATTCTTCTGCTCCATAAGTTTATCCGGCGTGAGGTTGTCCGGAATGCCGTTTTCGCCGGAGGAAGGATGTTCGGTTTCTCTATCCGTGTTGCCCTGTTCGGACAGTTGCTCTAAGGCCTGCTCGTCGTCTACCGGCTCGTCCTGCTCTATGGATGGGTTTTTATCAAGGCGGGGCTTGGGTCGGCGCTTACGCCGACGCTTTGATTGCTTTTCGGGGGTTCGATCTCCCGTTCCATCCCCTTTTTCCTCGTTGTCCTTCCTTTAGGGGTATCCACCATGTACACATCGTGAGATGAGGTGGCTGTCCAATGCCCTATGGGCGTTGGTTCGTCGGTATCTCCTGCATCGTCATCCATGCTGTCGATGTCTCCGAAGTCGAAGTTGAGCACGTCGTTTAAATTGTCGACAGTGGCTACCAAGTGGGTGGTGGGTGGGCTTTGAATTTCTTCATCGTCCGTATCCCATCCTCGCTGACCGTAGTTCGGCCAGGGCTCTCCTGATAAGGAGAGAGACTTGAAAGAGTTCAGGATATCGCCAAAAGGCGAGTGCTGAAAGATGTCTACGGCGGTGAACACCATTATCGGCGCCCAATCGGGTTCGATCGGCAGGGGCGCGGGGGGTTCGGAGTTCGGAAAGGAGTCCGGATCCTTGGAGTCACGGGCCGTGCAGAGTGCGGGGCTAGCGTTCGGCTCGATCGCTTTTGGGATCGCAGCCCCTGAGGTGACGTCCAACCGCTCATCCTCGATGGCCGCAATAGGCTCCGAATTTGGGGTCGGAACCGATGCGTGTGCGGCCTCTAGGACACTGTCCGGGGGCATAACTAGATCATGCCCCTCGAGATAGTGCGGCGCGCTTGGCCATGGCTCGAACCCGTCGAAGATCAAGTCTCCGCGGATGTCAGCCGTGTAGTTTAAGCTTCCAAACCTGACTTGATGGCCAGGGGCGTAGCTTTCGATCTGCTCCAGGTGGCCGAGCGAATTGGCCCGCAGAGCAAAGCCGCCGTAGACGAAGATCTCTCCGGGGAAAAAAGTCTCACCCTGGACGGCATCGTTGTTGATGATCAAAGGAGCGATCGGGCCTAAAGGCAACGACACAGAGGAACTCTCAATGAAAGCACCAATGTCGGTGTCAAAACCGGCGGATCTCAGGTAGGGGGTCCCGAACTGTGCGTCTAGGCCGGATGGTAACAGGAAGCAGGGAACACGATGTTTTACCCAGGTTCGGGGCCTCTTGATGGAGGTAAAACCCTACGTCCTGCTTGATTAATATTGATGATATGGGTAGTACAAGAGTAGATCTACCACGAGATCAAGCAGGCTAAACCCTAGAAGCTAGCCTATGGTATGATTGTTGTGTATGGAGTTGATTGCCTACGGACTACAACCCTCCGGTCTATATAGACACCGGATAGGGTTAGGGTTACATAGAGTCAGTTACAATGGTAGGAGATCTTGAATATCTGCATCGCCAAGCTTGCCTTCCACGCCAATGAAAGTCCCATCCGGACACGGGACGAAGTCTTCAATCTTGTATCTTCATAGTCCAGGAGTTTGGCTGAAGGTGTAGTACGGCTACCCGAACACACCCTAATCCAGGACTCCCTCAGTGACCTTGATTGCCGCCAGCTTATGTTCGTATGCTTCCTTGCAGTGGACTCTTACCAAGGACAACGCCACCTCAGCACCACACCGGGCAGAGGACTTCTTCCATTCCTACACTCGACCAGGGACCTCGTTGAGTCGACCCATCAAAGACTCGAGATCATTTTGAAGCGTCGCCCTTGGCCAGAGTGATGAGTCGATCCATGAAACTGCCACCTTCAGATGAGCTAGATGACTTGTGACGCTGGCGACGCGGGATTCCAGTCGAAGTTCATTCATGGTAGCCTCGTCACCGACTGGAGAAAGGATACGGTCCAAGCCCGTCTCGATCCATCCAGTCTGCTCTTCAAAGTTTTGGCAGAATTCTGCAGAGTCAAGGAGTTAATGAGTCGACTGGTCAGGACTAACTTGCAAACAGTAAAATAGTCGGGTAAAAAGAGGTGCCTTCGAGCATGAGGAAGAGTTTCTTGGCGAGAGCTTTCAGATAAGCCTCCAAATCGTTCCTCCTGCGAGTCATGCTTTCCAGCTTCTCATTAAGAGCCACCTTATCCTTCTTCAAACGAGTTGCCTCTCGGTTGGATTCAGTGAGAGAGGACTTTAGCTTGCTTACTTCTTTTTCCAGCGCTCCGTCTGAAGCCGGCTTCGGGTCAGCAAGGGTGGTCTTATCTTGAGCCTCCTTCTGCGCAACTGCAAGGTCCAAGTCCTTCTTCTCCAGAGCCAACCTCATGTTCTTTGCAAAATAAGAATTTGGATCAAACAAGAGATCGAAGAGATATTTTAAAGAACGATCGACATGAGCAGTCGACAGGCAGTTACCTTCCATACCAGCAACTTCATATTGAGCCTTCTTCAAGTTTTGTTGGGCCAGCTCCAGGTCAAGTTTGAGTTGCCTCTGCTTCTCCTCAAAGTCGGTGAACATGGAAATGAGAGTACAAGATTTCTGCAGAGGGTAAAAGACATATCAGTCGACAAGATCACGGATTATTTACTTCTGAGTGAATAAAACTTCAAAGTTTGCTCAGACCCTAGCCGACTGACCGCAGTCGACCGCGGTCTCGGGGACTACACCCAGCGGGTGCACTTGGCGTGCCCCCACTGGTTCAGATTCCACTCGACCGGTCCGCTCGGGTCGAGTAAAAAAAGAGAGAGAAGAACTATTCAGACCCCAGCCGACTGCCAGCAGTCGACCGCGGTCTCGGGGACTACACCCAGCGGGTGCACTTGGCGTGCCCCCACTGGTTCAGATTCCACTCGGCCGGTCCGCCCGGGTCGAGTGGAAGAAAGGAATGTGAAAGAAGTACTCAGACCCCAGCCGACTGCCCGTAGTCGATTGCGGTCTCGAGGACTACACCCAGTGGGTGCACTTAGCGTGCCCCCACCGGTTCAGATCCCACTCGACCAGACCGAGTGGAAGAGTGCAAATACTAAAGAAAACAAACAGATTCGATGCAAACAATAAGAGATTGTATGAAGGAAAATATTTCGGGTAGCATATCCTAATAGAACAAGATCAGTCGAAAGTCAACTTACCTGGACATTGGCCTGAAGAGCTGCGCTGGCATCGTAAGCAGCCTGGCTATTGTCGTGCACCATCTTCATCCGCTCCATCATTACACCAGCTTGACGGATAGCCTCCGCAGCGGCGTCCGACTGGCTTTCTGGAACATGATAGTTGGTAAAGAAGGGGACAGATGACCCAGATACGGCAGCTTGGAGCTCCGAGGCAGGAGGTTGGACGGCTGAAGGAAACACTGGTACAGTCGATGGTGTGGGGCACTCACTCGACAATGGGACAGCAAAAGTTATAGAGGCTCCACCTGCATCTTCAGGCTGCTGGATTGTTGGTTCTGTCGCCAGTTCCAGCTGAGATATCTTGCCAGCTGCTACATTTTTGTTCCTTCTGGGCCTCGGGGCCACATCTTCATCATCATCCGGAAGCTCGATAACGTTGAGTGGGGCTGCAAATAAATCAGTCGACCCCAAGTGAATCACCAGAATTTAATCGACCAAATAATCAAGAACAAGATCACGAGAATTGTACCTGGGTTGGAGGTAACTGCATCTTCCATTTCCTCATCTCGGTATTGGCGGGAGGAAGTTCCAAAGGTGGCAGCACTACAAATCTAAACATTTAGTCGGTTACGTTCTGTTACTCGAGTCGACCAAAGGATTAGGTTAGATGGTTACCCAGAGATGGTGGTAATGGTCACTTTGATTTTGGGCAAAGCCTTCGACGGTTTGGTGGAAGCGGCCTTCGGTGGTCTCGGCGCTGGAGGCGGCGTAGTCTTGGGCTTCTTCAGTGCCTTCTCAGTTGGCAGTGGAGAAGATGTCTGAGGGCGCTTTGAAGACTGCCTAGCTGGGGCGGCCACCAGGTCGGGAGCGCTTGCCGGGTCATGAGTGTGCTTGGACCTCCTTTCTCTGCGAGGAGGCGAGTCGACTTCTTCTTCATCACTCGAGTCGTCGCTCTCGTCCTCCTCTTCATCCGAGTGCCACTCGCCACTCTCGCCTCCGCTCGCTTCTCCCTCGGGATCCTTCTCCTGCTCTCTGTTGGGCATGGAATACATATCAACAAGGGCCTGAAAACAATGAACAGAAGGAAGACAATCAGCCGTCAGCAAGTTGTCACGTGGTTAATCAAGAAAACACTCAACAATACAGAATCATACCTGTTCCGGCTTGCACAAATGGTCGAATGGAATCACCCTGCTGGACCCCCTGGGTTAACCTTGTTGCCAGTAATGCCCCACAGCCACTGATCTACCGTGTCCTCACTGACATCCTCCGGGTGGATCCGAGTGGAATCCTCGATTCCCGAGTACATCCACATCGGATGGTCATGAGCTTGGAGTGGTTGGATACGTTGACTGAGGAAGACCTCCAGCAGGTCCATACCAGTCACTCCGTCGCGGACAAGTTGGACCACCCGCTCGACCAGTGCCTTCACCTGCGCCTTCTCCTCTGGGACCACTCTCAAGGTGGAGGGCTTCGCCACTCGGGCCATGGAAAAGGGGGGAAGTCCATTCGACTGACCCAGAGTCGGCTGGTCCTTGCAGTAGAACCAGGTCGATTGCCAACCCCGTACCGACTCGGGAAGGATCATGGCTGGGAAAGTGCTTTTGATCCTCATCTGGATTCCAAGACCTCCGCACATCCGGATCACCTGCGTCCTCTCATCACTCACGTTGGCCTTCTTGATTGTCTGAGAACGACACGTGAATATGTGCTTGAAGAGACCCCAGTGTGGTTGACAACCCAGGAAGTTCTCGCACATGGACACAAAAGTGGCAAGGTACACGATGGTGTTTGGGGAAAAGTGGTGGATTTGAGCCCCGAAGAAGTTCAAGAAACCTCGAAAGAAAGGATGGGGAGGTAAAGAAAACCCGCAGTTGACGTGGGTGGCAAGGAGAACACACTCACCCTCCCACGGCTGCGGCTCGGCATCGTTCCCCGGGAGCCACGCCGATTCGTAGGGGATCAGTCCCCCATCAGCCAGGTCGTCGATATCATCCTGGCGGATTGTCGAGCGGATCCAGTCGCCCTGGATCTAGCCAGGCGGCAGGCCAGACCTCGACGAAAACCCGCCCCGGCTAGTCTTCTTCCCTTTCGCTTTCGCCGTCGCCTTCTTCGCATGCTCCAGCGCCACCGTCTTCTCCTTCCCCATGGCACCGGATCGAGTTCAAACGGGGTAATGACGCCAAGAGCAGAGGCAGAGCCGGTGGGGAAAACAGAGGAAGAAGAGGAAGAATGAGAAGGCGCTGTGCAAAAACCCTCATTCGATACCTTATATGAGGCTGCTTCCGAGTGGCTGACCCGTGGGCCCGGGCGATCTGATCAAATCCAGCAACAGTCGCACACGCGATACATGGCGAAAAAGGTGGCACGGAGATCGAGGCGGCCTGCCTAATCCATCCCGATTACTGCGGCCTCCCCCACCCGCTCCGCTTCCCAAAATTCGAATCCCGCGAAATCTGCAGACGGCAGAACAACCCGTCATACGGAAGATTTTTTCCATATCAACACTCGAAACTTAACAATGAAAGTTCATTCGACAAAACCAAGAATGGGTCAAGGCGACTGAACAAGTTGTTGAAGCCATCATGAATGTTCATTCGACCTCTGGACAAGACATTCCCAAAGCGCAAAAGCTGAATCGGAAAGGTTATCAACTCCTTCTCCACTCGAACCCTGAACCATTCGGGGGCTAATGATGAAGCTATGTACCTGGGGTAGGGTCATAGGCCTGACCTAGACACCCTCCCCTAGGACATCACCCTAAAGCCAGGATCATTTTCACACCCTAGCTGGCTCATGCATTAGAGTGTTGCATCATTTCTTCTTTTACAGAAACTTGAAATGGGGATGACAGAACCCCTAGCACCCCCCTGGAAACAACTAGGGTTTACTAAAAATATTTTCAATGAACCCAAAATGCCCTTCACAAAATGTTCATCATTTCTGGATTGGGTTTAAACCCCTGGCAAAAATGGTGCACTCTTTTCTAGGACATTCTGGATTCTTTGAATTAAATCATAAGTATTTGATTTTGGGCATTTAAATGCCATAAAATATTTCAAATGCTCAAATAATTCTAGAAATAAATGTGGGCTGTTGGAAATAATCTAAACAGAGCCTGTGATTATTTTCAGGATTTTTGTAAGTGCCTAAGTATTTTTAATAAAGCCACAAACTTACAGAAAAATAGATAAACAGAAATAAAAGAGGAACAGGAAACTTACCTGGACGCAAGCCCACCTGGCCGGCCCAGCACTGTGCTGGCCCGTGCCAGCCAGCTGCTTCTCCCTCGCCAGGCAGGCATAGAGGTGGCGCCGGCGAGCACGAGCTCGCCATGGCGTCAGCTGCTTGCCGCCCACGAGGCCAGGACACCTGGGCGAGCTCCACGTTGCCGCCCCGACCCCGTGGATATCTCATTCGCCCCCTGCCTCTCTCCCTCGCTCCCCCGAAGCCATGGACGATGCAGCCACCGCCGTCTTGCCGTCGTAGCTGCAGCCACCGTCGTCCCCGTGTCACCCCACCGTGCCCACGAGCTCCGCAACATCTCCCTCGACCTCCTCGACGAGCCCGAGGCCTCGGACGCGCTGCAACGCCACCACCGCTATCGTTCCCCTCGTCGGTCACCGGAGATCGTCGCCGATGATTCGCTGCCTCCCAAGCTTCCCCGAGCCCGCTTCGACGCCGCTGCATTCGCCATGAGCTTCTCTCTCTTCTCCCCCTAGCCACCTCGCTGGAGCTGCCCTCTAACCCCGTTGGCCATCACGGCTGAGAGCTCGGCTCCGCCGGCCATGTTGCCGCCGTGGCCACAGGCGCGTGAGCTCGATTCTGAGCGCGTTACCACACTCACCATGTTCCCAGGAGCCTAACGCACCACTCCCCGCGCCTCGCCGTGCCTCGTAGCTTCGGATTCATCCTCGCCCGAACTCCGACGACCGCCAAAGTTGTCGCCGACGTCGTTCCCGGCCTCCCCGAGCTCCACTTCCACCACCAAATGCTGCGGCTTGCTCCCAGCTACGCGTAGGACCAAACCGCAGTCGATTTGGTCGACTGTGGGCAAAACCGAGCCCCTCCGCCGCATCTGTCGTCGCCGGCGTCAAGCCGCCGGCGATTTGACCATGTTTTGACCCATGTGGGCCTAGGTTAACTTCCCCCCTGAGCCTATGACAGGTGGGGCCGACCTGTTAATTAGGTTAGGATTAGTGCTAACTAATTTTAGTTAGTTTAAGTCACTGACATGTGGGCCCAGGCCCCACTGACAGTTAGTTAGTATTAGCTAAACTCTGTTAGTTAGCTGAGACACTAACAGACCGGGCCCACCAGTCAGGTTTGACCTGGGCTGGCGCCTTTGACTCGCTGACGTCACAGTGACGTAGTGCTGACGCAATTATTCATTTTCTGGATTTATTTTTTATATAGGAAATTCCAGAAAATAGCCTAAACTTCTAAAAATAATTCAATCTATCCATCTGTAATGGTTTCATGCATGACAAACCACTTTAACGTTGTTGTTTAGGTGAAACAAGCTAATACACTTATTATGCATTAGAACTTTAAACTTCATTTGAATCTTTGATTCAAATGGACCCATTTCAACTTGTTTCACATTGCATTAGGCAGGACACATCATTTTGCCATGTCATAGCATGCATCATATTGTTGCATATTGTCATGTGTTGTTTATGTTCTGTGTGTCCTTCGTGGTAGGTTCTACCTCCGAGGATATCTCCGAGTATCCAACTGAAGGGCAGTACCCTACTACCACTCCATCAGGCAAGCAGCCCCATTGATCATATCGATACAATCCCATGTTCTCGCCTCTACTCTCATTTACTACATTAAGACAACAACGTTTCAAACTGTTGTGTGCTGCGGTAGTTGAACCCTTATCCTCTGCATGACCTGTCATTGCCACAGTAACTATATGAAACCCACTAGCATGTGTAGGAGTTGATTGAGCCATGTTCGTGTTTCCTACCTTGCTATGCCTGCTATGCTTAGAGTTGTGTCCGGTCTGGTTCATCTGGGTGATGGGCTAGAGTGAAATGATTCTGACGGTAATGTGAGTGGTGGGTTGAACATGATTTGGTAAAGGTATCGATGAGAGGCCATGTAGGAGTACATGGTGGGTTGTTTCATTGAGGCCGTCCATAAGAACTGAGATCTGAATGCGTGATTTAAGATTCAGCTGCTACCACACATTGGGCCCTGAAATATGACCCCGCTCGACTTACTGACCCCTCTCGTCCTCTGTCCAGGAGTTGCAACTAGTTTCTGGTGTTTGTAGGTTATGTGTTGGCGGCCGTGTGTAGCGCTGACCCTAGGGGTGGGCTATGATGCGGTAGATACACCGTGGCACGGTGTACCGAGTCGCCCGTTTGGTGTCTCGGGAACCCTGCACACATCGTTTGGGGCCGTTGAGGACACCCCGGCCGGATCTCCTTGCGGATGGAACCTGAATAGGCGATAAAGCTGGACTAGAGACTTGTGCGGTTAGTCAGGTCGTGGTCTACACCCACGTCGGCTTTCTCTTGAAGTCTGCCGAGCACATGTCGTGTGCAGACGCTAAGTGGTGGAAACATGTGTGACGAAGTACACCCCTGCAGGGTATAAAACTATTCGAATAGCTGCGTCCGCGGTAAAGGACTACTTGGTTGCCTATAGAGTTTGTAGACAAGTTAATGGTTACTACTAAAATACTCAAGATGAGTGTGAGTACCGAGGATGGCTCTCTCGTAGGATGACGAGGGAGCATCCCCGGTGGAGTATTGTGTTGGTGATTAGTGGACTCGTGTGCGAAAACTATTTTACTAGTGGTGTCTCGTAGGATATCTTAGCCAAGAGTCAAAGCTAGCTTGCTGCAATAACTCCACCACCTTCTTGAGAATGAGCATGTATAATAGGTTCTGATGTAAGACTTGCTGAGTACCTTTGTACTCATGTTTGCTTAATTACTGTTTTTAGACGACAACACCGCCCCCTCCAATGGGTTTTATGTAGATCTCGACATCGATGAGTGACTTGCCACTCAGGTGGTGATCCTGGCCATGGAGGGCCCTATGTAGATAGACAGGCTTCGAGAAGCCTTCTTGCTTTCTAGTGTCTGTACTCACACTATTTGCTTCCGCATGTGCTTGTATGCGTGTATGACTTGAGTGTCGGGTCATGTGACCCCTACCTCTATGAATATGTTATGTATGGCTCTCTGGAGCCTTTAAATAAAGTACTTGAGTTGTAGAGTTTTGTTGTGATGCCATGTTGTATTTGCACATATCGAGCATATTGTGTGTATGATTGAAATGCTTGGTATGTGTGGGATCCGGCAATCTAGTTATTTATCCTTGGCAGCCTCTCTTATGGGGAAATGTAGTCTAGTGCTCCTTGAGCCATAGTAGTCCGCTACAGCCCGGTACACCGGAGTCCTGCTAGCCCAACACTACTGCTCAGGACACTTGACTGGCCGGCATGTGTTTCACTTCGTTCCTATGTCTGTCCCTTCGGGGAAATGTCACACGGTGACTTCCAGAGTCCTGTTAGCCCAGTGCTACACCCCGGATTCACACGCTGATGACCGACATGCTCGATGTGATTCATGTATGCCTGTCTCCATAGGTCTGTGCTGCTTTGGGTTCACGACTAGCCATGTCGGCCCGGGTTCTCTATCATATGGATGCTAGAGACACTATCATATACGTGAGCCAAAAGGCGCAAACGATCCCAGGCCACGGTAAGGCGACACCCGTGGGAATACCGTGCGTGAGGCCGCAATGTGATATGAGGTGTTACCGGCTAGATCGATGTGACTTGGAATCGGGGTCCTGACAATCATTCAAAGGTACCATCATCCACTCGACCAGAGTCGTTCCACTCAGAAGAATCAATGTCACTAGACCATCGTAGAAGTCACTCGACAGGCAGAAGAGCTAAAGCCACTCTGCACGAACAATGGTAGAGCATTTACTTATAGGCTTAATTGTCATTTATAGCACTTTAGTGTGGGCGTTACCAGTAACTTCCCCTCTTCAATGTACCTTAAACCCTTTGTAATGTGGGCTGGCTGGGGTCCGGCGCACTCTATATAAGCCAACCCCCTCCACAGGCACAAGGGTTCGCATCTTTTGTAAACTCACACACAAATAATCTAGTTGACCGCCTCAGGGCACCAAGACGTAGGGATGTTACTTCCTCCAAGAAGGGACCGAACTCGTAAAACTCGTGTGTAGAACTACTCCATAGCTAGGATCTTGCCTCCTCATACCTACCCCCCACTCTACTGTCAGTCTTAGATGCACGACACCTGTCATATACAATTCCTTCAACCCTGCATCATCAGTGATAGCAGAGGCAGTAGAAGAATTTGCAGCAATAGAAGCATTTGAACATTCAGGTGAAGAATTAGAAGTTTCACGTTCAATACACTTCAAACATGGAGGAATAAATTCTTCCTGAGTTGCGCTGATTTGTTGGGCAAGTAATGAATCACGCTCTTTCTGAAGATCTTCATAACTCACTTTTAACTGCTCAAGATCTTGCTTTCTTTGAAGAAATTCATAACAAAGCTTCTCATGATCAGATAAGAGAGTGTTATGATGTCTCTGAAGGTTATCAAGTTTGGACTGGAGTCCCTGAAGACTTTCAGCCAAAGCTTTGGAACGATCCATTTCTTCACGCAACATACCATCTCTCTCATCTAACATGTTTTGAACTTTTTCCAAAGCTCTTTGTTGTTTAGTGGCAAGGGAAGCTAGTTTGACATAACTGGGTCCAAATTCATCACCAAATTCATCATCACTGGACTCAGATAAGTAGCATTTAGTTACCTTGACACCTTTTGCTATAAGGCATGGTGCAGAGGATGATGATTCTGGAATGAAAGTCATATCCTTGTGCGATTCCATCAAGTCCTCAAACCAGGGTTCATGGTGAGATCGATATCCTTCATAGACCTAAGAGAGTCGGTCCCAGATGAGCTTTGCATGGGAGAGACGCATAACATTCCTGAACTGATTTTGTGACAGGCCGGAGCAGATGATGTCCTTTGCCGTGCGTTGAGTAGCGTGTACATGCGAATATCATCAGCCTCCGCGATCTTGCATAGGTCAGTAAGACCAATCTCGGTGATGATCCAGAGTTGGCTATTCATCGCCATGAGGCACTTCTTCATCATGGGCCTTCCACTTGGGATAATCATGACCGTCAAAGATAGGGCATGTCACAGTCTTCATTCCTGCGGTCGACATAACTAAAACTCTAGGCGGTTAAACCAAAATCACACAGAACAAGGGAGTACCTTGCTCTGATACCAATTGAAAGTGCGTTATATCGACTATAGGGGGCGTGAATAGGCGATTTTTAATAATTCTTCACTAAGGAATTTCAGGGTGAGGAAATTCCTAAGCGAATAACTTGCAGCGGAATAAGTACTCAGATGCGTAAATGACATAACATAAACAAAGATATCATGATGAAATGCAAACAGACACAGAGTACAAAAAGCGTAAGCACAGGATAAAACAGGATGAAGAAAAATAGACTAAAGAAATTGAACTGAGGAAATTGAGAAAGTCTTCAATCAAAGTCTTCAAATAGATATGAACAAGCACACAACACAGATATGAGGAAATGAAAGGGTTGAGGAAATAGAACAAGTTAGCTTGGTGAAGACAATGATTTTGTAGACCAGTTCCAACTGCTGTGAGAGTTGTACGTCTGGTTAGGGCGGCTAGGTATTCAAACCTGAGGACACACAGTCCCGGACACCCAATCCTGAACATGCAGCTCAGGAAACTTAGTCCTCACCGTATTCCACTTGAGCTAAGGTCACACAGACCTCTCCCAATCACTCGTGGTAAGTCTTCAGGTGGCTTCCAAACCTTCACAAACTCGGTCACTCGGCGATCCACAATTTCCTCTTGGATGCTCTAGACCATGACGGCTAACCGTCTGGAAGATGCACAGTCTTCAAAGGTAACAAGTGTCAGATCCACGCATGATTTCCCCTGGGCGGCCACTCCTCTTCACCGTCATCGGCGTTGGTGGAGTAGTCCGGAAGAGGGGTCCTCGCCTTCTTGGACCCCTCGGCCTCCCCAGTTGGGGCGGCCTTTCTTTCTTCCATTCCCCCGCTGGAGGGGGAGGGGTATCTTCTTCCTCCTCCTCATCTTCGTGGGAGGAGTGCGTCTTGGACTAGTCGGATGATGAATCCGACACCTCCGGGCGTCGGGCACTCTTTCAAGTCCCCGTGGCCTTCTTCTTGGCCTTCTTCTCCGGCACCACATAGGGTGCCGGAACCAGCAGCTTCGCCAATTGAGCGTCCGCTGGGCCTTCGGGCAAAGGAGCCGGACAGTTGATCTGTCCGGATGTCACCTGCCAGTCATGTCAAAGGAAAGGGAGCTTAGACTCCACATAGAGTCAAACTATGAAACACTGATACCCTGTAAAAGAAAAAAAACAGCTTACCGCAAGAGCGTCACGCTGTACACTAAATCCGTGATCCTCAGTAGCAGGATGCGGGAGCCACGGCGCCCTTAAAAAGCACCTTCCAGGCATCTTCGTATGTCGTGTCGAAGAGCCTGCTCAAAGTTTGGTGCCGCGCCGGGTCAAACTCCCACAGGTTGAAAGCCCGTTGTTGGCACGGGAGGATCAAGCGGATGAGCATAACCTGGACTACGTAGACAAGTTTGAGCTTCTTGTCCGCCAGGGTTTTGACGCATGTTTGGAGTCCAGTCAGCTCTCCTTTTTTGCCCCACGATTGGCCCGTCTCTTTCCAGAACGTGAGCCGCGTTGGGGGTCCGGACCGAAACTCAGGGGGTGCGACCCATTCGGCGTTGCGCGGCTCGGTGATGTAAAACCACCCCGATTGCCACCCCTTCAGGGTCTCTACAAAGGAGCCCTCGAGCCACAGGACGTTGGCCATCTTGCCAACCATGGCACCTCCGCACTCCGCCTGGTTGCCGCGCACCACCTTCGGCTTGACGTTGAAAGTCTTGAGCCATAGGCCGAAATGGGGGCGGATGCGGAGGAAAGCCTCGCACACGACAATGAACGCCGAGATGTTGAGGACAAAATTCGGGGCCAGATCGTGGAAATCCAGGCCGTAGTAGAACATGAGCCCCCGGACAAATGGGTGGAGAGGGAAGCCCAGTCCGCAGAGGAAATGGGGGAGGAACACCACCCTCTCATGGGGCCTTGGGGTGGGGATGAGCTGCCCCTTTTGGGGGAGCCGGTGCGCGATGTCGTTAGACAGATATCCGTCCTTCCTCAGCTTTTTGATGTGTCCCTCCGTGACGGAGGAGACCATCCACTTGCCTCCCACTCCGGACATGGCTGGAGAAGGTCGAGGCGAGGAGTGCGGACTTGGGCGCTGGAGCTCGAGTGCACAAGAATGGATAGGTGAAGGAGGAAGAAGGCGTAGGTAAAAAGGTGGATCCTTATCCCCTTATATGGGTGGACGCAACTACATGTCCCCACCAGCCTGGTAAAACTCGCTTATCTCCCAAGCGCCGTAATCTAAGGCTCGGTTGGGTTACCCACGCCCGTATTGATGAGAATCCCGGAATAAGGGGACACGATCTCTGGTTTAACAAGACGTGCCAAGGAAACTGCCTCGCATAATGTGCTGAGATGGGACAGTAAAATGGTTCGAATAAAAGCTTGGCCGTGGTGTGATGTCACGCTACAGAATACGTCAGCAGATTAGATTTGTGTAAATATTATTCTCTCTATGGAAATATGTGGAAACTTATTTTGCAGAGCCGGACACTACCTTTGTGTTCGAAATCTTCTATGAAGTACTTGGAGGAGGAACCCGCCTTGCAATGCCGAAGACAATCTGCGCGCCGGACTCATCGTCATTGAAGCCTGGTTCAGGGGCTACTGAGGGAGTCCTGGATTAGAGGGTGTTCGGATGGCCAAACTATACCTTCAGCCGGACTCCTGGACTATGAAGATACAAGATTGAAGACTACGTCCCGTGTCCGGAAGGGACTTTCCTTGGCGTGGAAGGCAAGCTTGGCGATGCGGATATTTAGATCTCCTACCATTGTAACCGACTCTATGAAACCTAACCCTATCCGGTGTTTATATAAACCGGAGGGTTTTAGTCCGTAGGACAACATACACATCAATAATCATACCATAGACTAGCTTCTAGGGTTTAGCCTCTCTGATCTCGTGGTAGATCTACTCTTGTACTACCCATATCATCAATATTAATCAAGCAGGACGTAGGGTTTTACCTCCATCGAGAGGGCCCGAACCTGGGTACAACTTCGTGTCCCTTGCCTCCTGTTACCATCCAGCCTAGACGCACAGTTCGGGACCCCCTACCCGAGATCCGCCGATTTTGACACCGACAGTAAGCACATGATAAAACAGGATGAAGACAAACAGACTGAAGAAATTGAAGTGAGGAAATTGAGAAAGTCTTCAGTCAAAGTCTTCAAGCAGATATGAACAAGTACACAACATAGAAATGAGGAAATGAAAGGGTTGAGGAAATAGAACCAGTTAGCTTGGTGAAGACAATGATTTGGTAGAGCAGTTCCAACTGCTGTGACAGTTGTACATATGGTTAGGGCGGCTAGGTATTCAAACCTGAGGACACACAGTCCCGAACACTGAGTCCTGAACACGCAGCTCAGGACACTTAGTCCTCACCGTATTCCCCTTGAGCTAAGGTCACACAGACCTTGCCCAATCACTCGTGGTAAGTCTTCATGTGACTTCCGAACCTTCGCAAACTCGGTCACTCGGCGATCCACAATTTCCTCTTGGATGACCTAGACCATGACGCCTAACCGTCTGGAAGATGCACAGTCTTCAAAGGTAACAAGCGCCGGATCCATGCAGGATCAATCTCTTCAGTGATGCTCAATCACTTTGGGTTTGTAGGTGTTTGGATTTGGGTTTTCCTCACTTCATTATTTTCACTCAAAGTCCTCGGAGGGTGGGATGCTCTCAAATGACAAGTGTCAGTTTCTCTCAGAGCAGCCAACTAGCTAGTGGTTGTAGGGGGCAGCTATTTATAGCCTAGGGAGCAGCCCGACATGATAAGACATAAATGCCCTTCAATGATATGACCGCTAGGTGGGTAGATATTTTGGGACAGCTGGCGCATAGCATAGCAACGGTCGGAATTTTGAGGCTCAATTTCCTTAGGGCTATCATGTTCCTCACTGTGTAGGCAATCCGCACTGGCGAATTCCTAACTCCTCAGTCAGAACAAATTCCTCAGAGACCAGAAGAACTTCGTCTCTGTCATTGAAGAAATTGACTGAACTGTATGAGATTTCCAATGGCTTCACTCGAAGGGATTGGTAGGTGTAGGATTTTGAGTTGAGCATCACTTGGCAATGGTGTTGATGTAGAAGCCCTTCGTGATCGAATCCCCCTCCAGCAGGATGCCAGAAAAGGCCCCTAGATGGGATCTCACATGTATAGAAGGTTGCGGTGGTGTAAAAGTGGTTTCGTGGCTCCCCTGGAAGTTTTCGTGGTATTTGAGAATATATAGGAGGAAGATCTAGGTCAGGGGGTCACCGAGGGGCCCACAAGGTCGGGGGGCGTGCCCTCCACACTTGTGGCCGCCTTGTGGCTCTTCTGACTTGCACTCAAAGACTCCTGGATGTCTTCTGGTCCAAGAAAAATCATCGCAAAAGTTTTATTCCGTTTGGACTCCGTTTGGTATTCCTTTTCTGTGGAACTCTAAAACAAGGAAAAAAATAGGAACTGGCACTGGGCTCTAGGTTAATAGGATTGTCCCAAAAATCATATAAAACATCAAAACTAGATAATATAATAGCATGGAACAATCAAAAATTATAGATATGTTGGAGACGTATCACATACTGATGGATTTTAATCATTGGCTTCATGCATAGTGTTGGGAATTGTTGCATGGAAAAAATATTCTACACACACAATGATCTATCCATGGTGATGCATATCAACGAGAGGGGTGAGTCTATCTACGTACCCTCATAGACCGTAAGTGGAAGCGTTAAACAACGCGGTTGATGTAATTGAACTTCTTCGCGCTCCAACCGATCAAGTACCGAACATATGGCAGCTCCACATTCTGCACACGTTCAGCTCGGTGACGTCCTCTGACTTCTTGATCCAGCAAGACGGTGAGGTAGTAGATGAGTTCCGGCATCACGATGGCGCGGTGACGGTGATTGTGAAGTGATCTTCATAGGTCTTCATGATTAGATACGTTAATATTCATGCCATGATTAGATATGTGATCAAGATTATGCTAGGTAGCATTCCACATCAATTTTTTTTATCATTTACCTACTCGAGGACGAGCAGGAATTAAGCTTGGGGATGCTGATACGTCTCCGTCGTATCTATATTTTTTTATTGTTCAATGCCAATATTCTACAACTTCCATATACTTTTTGCTAACTCTTTATACTATTTTTGGGACTAACATATTGATCTAGTGCCCTCTGCCAGTTCCTGTCTGTTGCATGTTTTTGGTTTCGCAGAATATCCATATCAAACGGAATCCAAACGGGATAAAACGGACGGAGAATTATTTTGGAATATTTGTGATTTTTGGGAAGAAAATCAACGCGAGAGGTGCCCGAGGTGGCCACGAGGGTGGGGCCCACGACCACTACAGGCAGGCGCGCCCCCCAACCTCGTGGGCCACCCGTATGGCGGTCGATGCTCTACTTTTGGCACAAGAAAGCTATTTTTTGGAAAAAGATCTGGGTGAAGGTTTCAATCACCAACCGGAGTTATGGATCTTCGGATACAAAATAAACGGGGAAATGGCAGCAGACGAGAATGCAGAAAAAGAGAGAGACAGAGAGACATATCCAATATCGGAGGGGCTCTCGCCCCTCCCATGCCATGGAGGCCAAGGACCAGAGGGGAAAACCTACTCCCATCTAGGGAGGAGGTCAAGGAAGAAGAAGACGAAGGGCCCCCCCTCTCCCTTCTCTTCCGGTGGCACCGGAACGCTGTCGTGGCCATCATCATCATCACCGGGATCTACTCCAACACCTCCGCCATCTTCACCAACATCTCCATCACCTTCCTACCTCTATCTACAGCGGTCCACTCTCCCGCAACCCACTGTACCCTCTACTTGAACATGGTGCTTTATGCTTCATATTATTATCCAATGATGTGTTGCCATCCTATGATGTCTGAGTAGATTTTTGTTGTCCTATCGGTGGTTGATGAATTGCTATGATTGATTTAATTTGCTTGTGTTTATGTTTCTGTCCTTTGGTGCCCATCATATGAGAGCGCGCGTGGATCACACCATAGGGTTAGTATGTTCATAGGACTATGTATTGGAGGGCAAGAGTGATAGAAGCTTCAACCTAGCATAGAAATTGATGCATACGGGATTGAAGGGGGAACAATATATCTTAATGCTATGGTTGGGTTTTACCTTAATGAACGTTAGTAGTTGCGGATGCTTGCTAATAGTTCCAATCATAAGTGCATAGAATTCCAAGTCAGGGATGACATGCTAGCAGTGGCCTCTCCCACATAATTTTTGCTATCGGTCTAGTAAAGTAGTCAATTGCTTAGGGGCAATTTCACAACTCCTACCACCACTTTTCCACACTCGCTATATTAACTTTATTGTGTCTTTACTTACAAACAACCCCTAATTTTTTTATGTGCTCTTTATTATCTTGCAAACCTATCCAACAACACCTACGAAGTACTTCTAGTTTCATACTTGTTCTAGGTAAAGCGAACTTCAAGCGTGCATGGAGTTGTATCGGTGGTCGATGGAACTTGAGGGAATATTTGTTCTACATTTAGCTCCTCGTTGGGTTCGACACTCTTACTTATCGAAAACTGTTGCGATCCCCTATACTTGTGGGTTATCATCGACGTGTGGAGTAATAGTAGTAGATGCAGGCAGGAGTCGGTCTACTTGTCTTGGACGTGATGCCTATATACATGATCATACCTAGATATTCTCATAACTATGCTCAATTCTATCAATTGCTCAACAGTAATTTGTTCACCCATCGTAAAATACCTATGCTATTGAGAGAAGCCACTAGTGAAACCTATGGCCCCAGGGGTCTATCTTCATCATATTAAACCTTCCAATACTTTTCTTTTATTTTACTTTGCATCTTTGTCATAAAAATACCAAAAATATTATCTTATCATATCTATCAGATCTCACTCTCGTAAGTGACCGTGTAGGGATGGACAACCCATTTATCACGTTGGTTACAAGGATTTATTTGTTTTGTGTAGGTGCGAGGGACTGGCGCATAGCCTCCTACTGGATTGATACCTTGGTTCACTACAACATGACCTTACCTCTAGCAATGCTATTTTACGTATCTAAAAGTCCATATATGCATTGCTAGTGTCTTTACCGACGGTTTGGGATGCGTAGCCTTATCCAGTGTTGCTAGCGCATAATGCAAAGCTTATATTGTCGTTGGTAAAAGGGACCGTTGCAACAATACAACACATAAAACTGACTTCTACAATAGTTTTATACGTTGGTGCTTAATGTACAAGAATCCAAATTTCATTAGTTGGCAACATAGAATTTGCAACACTTCAGGTGTTGGTGCACATATAATGTGAATACTATTATTTCATAATATATACTAATGCTCCATCTAATGGTGATAATTACATATATCAAGTGAGGGAAAAGAAGAAAATATACTCACAAGAGTAAGAAAACATATATTGGATAAAACTGTTATATTACAATAGTGGATATTACATGAGGAACATCATCCAAATGTGATGCATAATCTAAATATTTTCTTGAAAGTGAAACTTAAACTGAAAACAACCATCAACATCCCTACAGCTTAACTAATACTTAACACGAGTAACATCATCCAACAGGAACAACATGCCTACAATTAACTAAAGCTGAGAGCCATCCATCATCATCATCATGAAACAAAACAACATCATCATCAATTGCAGTATACTTGCCACCAAACCCATATATTCATCCATATATCTGTTGAATCTACAAAGAGAATAACAAAATGAATTGTTAACACACAATGGATTGACATGATGCAAGTAGTGATAGAGGAAGAATATGAGACACGTACAAAGGTTGATGGCCATGCAATCTTTGTTTTTTCTGCATTACCGGGAATAGTGCAGTTTTTGCGACTCCCTACTAAATCTTTAGTTTTCACAAGTGCCTTATCGACACGCACTGCCCAGAATTCATTTGTAATTTTAGCACCATCAAGTTTAAATTTAGGATGACTAGTTAGTCAGCAAATTGAACTACAGTGTTGCTTTTAGCATCATCTAAAACTGAACCAAAACATTTAGCTCTAGTTGCTTTTAGTCATCCAACAGGTGATAAACCTACAGTGTTCACCATGCTTAGGAACAAACCTACAACCCCAAATTCACTGAAACTAATTTACATGGTCATCACCAGCCTAGAAATCCACTGCTAATTCTCTACATGTACAGTCAAAACTTTTTTATGTGAACCAATAGTTATTGCTAAATAAATCCACTAAACCTACAGCCCCAAATCTTATAATTTTGCACGGACAGCAGCATAGAACCTAGCATGGCTCAATGGCCATGGACCGAACAAGCAGTAGCATTGTAGGGAGAGGGGAGAGATTATACCTTCCATGGCATCGTCCATGACTTGCTCCACGAACTCGACTTGCTCCATGGCGTCCCCCTGCATCGAGTTGGTGCGTGCAGCTGCAAAACTAAGGGAGAAAGGTTACAGACTTACAGGTGTTTCATGCATCTCTAGAACATCGCAACACAAGTAAAGCTCAATCAAGTTCCATTCCTACTTAATAAAAGAAGATCCAGCCATATTCCTCCCGCTCAATGTGTCCTAGTTACAACCTTGGCAGCTTTACATCCGGCTCAATGAATTTATCCCTGAGTTAGTTAGATAGTTATACACATGCATCAGGATGAATGAACCGGAGAGTATCTATACTAGAACATAAAGGATCGCTTTGCCGCACCCACCCATATTTACAACAAATAACAAAACTACTTTAAGAGAGGAAACTGAATGGTACAAACATCCAAGAAAAATTGTACAGTTTGGATGAGTTCAAATATGGGCGATACATATTCCTGAGGCAGTAGTCCAAAGCTTTAAACCATAGAGTAAAAAGAAGTGTTGCACTTTTGCCGAACCATCTTAACCAAATTATCCTAAATCTTGAGAAAATAAACAAGACTGATAAGAACATGGGCACTCCCCATGTGTTCCAGTACCACCTAATACTTTCAGAAACTGTTCAAAATAAAAGAGGCAGCATGAAAAATGGGATTCGCTGCATTTAGACTGTCCTAATTTTTACCAAAACCATAGTCTATCTGTCGCATTCTTGTAGTGTTGTGAGTATACGATGCACAGAACATCATGCGTGCACTGTGAAATGCAGCAAGTCACTGGCATCTTGTATCTAGGTCATCGGATGCATATATCACAATGTATATAACTCGATCTCAGTCATACAAATTCTTTTGCTACCAATGGACTGAAACCTGAAATAGCACAATTGAAGTCGAGTGCTCAGTTAATTGCAAGAAACACTGCGTGATTGTCAAATTCAGATGCTCCATCTAAGACCATTACAACCCAATGCAAATGTATATTTATTTGTCCGCACAGGTTCTGAAGTTTAAAACCGTGGGGGAGAATGAATCAAGTTTAGCTAGATGAAATACAAGATTTGCTGGAGCTTAATAGCAGAACACCTACTTTCAGGAATTAGCTATGCATATAGACAATCAACAAAGGGACAAAATATTCCAGGCGGACTAGGCGTAAATTGTTATAAATACTTTTAGGAGTAATACACGAAAACTGGAAAAAAATTAGCTTAGCAAAAAAACCTTGGTTTAGTCAAAAGTGTAAACAGGAGCACTTACGTGCACTTTGCATCTATCAGAGTACAATCAAGGATAAGACAACAAGTTATTGACAGGATCAACACATCATCAGCATGGTCATGAAAAAACTAAATCTCAACTCGACGGATCAACGCATCATCAACACTTGATCAATGGAAAATACATGTGAAAATGGTTCAAGTCAGGCACAAATCTTGCACAACCGGAATCAAATCTCATACTCACTTGGACAATTGCAGGGTACATGATAATAATAAACAAAAATCATACAGTATTTCTGTGAATCCAACATGAATTCAACCACACGGATATTCTCACAGGGTAAAAACAAACTCATTGTTCCATCAATGAAAACAAAATAGGAACTATATGCAAGAACAGTCAGAACAAGAAAGAACCGTCAAGAGCAGGGAGGGGTGGAACTTTATCCCAATCTTTACCAGTGTCTGCTTCAGTGGGAAGAGAGAAAGCGATAAAGAGCAGACATCCCCGCCATCGCTGCCCCGAAGACGTGCAAGCAGGATTTCCTGCAGCAATTTCCAAACAATCTCTTCAATGATAACAGTACTACAATTACAATCAGGAATAAGCTACTATCCATCCAAACCAAAGAAATAGATCATGATATCTTCGAAGAGCCAACCTAGGTAACAAGAGATGACTGCAGCGGCAAGCAAGTGGAAAAGAGAATGACATGGCCACCAGCGCCGGAGCCGATGCCCGGCGGCCAAAACCCTAGCCATAGGGGGAGGCTCGTTGGTGGTCTTTGGTGGCTGTGAGCGCCGGACCTAGCCGGGTTGTGTGTGGGTGGAAGGTTGGGGGGTCCATGGTGCGAGGGAGCCTCGAGCTGTGCTTTATGGTGGCGGGATTCACCGGCCGCCGCATGAATCAGCCGCCGCAGGTGGCGCATCGAGAAGCCGCGTGAAGAGAGAGGGATGGGACGGGAGAGGGATGGGTGGATGGTGGATGCGGCGGATTCGGTAGCCTCTGGAGCTGTAGGTGGGAGGGGGAGCGAGAGGGCCGACGGTGAGGTGGGTTGGAGGAGGCAGACGAGGCGGTTGGTGGCGGCGACTTGGGAGAGATGAGGTAATTGGGTGCTCTGTTTCTCGTGCGTCTTTTTCTCTCCTCGGTTTATTTTTTCATATATGTACCACGATAGGGTTATGACCTGCCAATCTACAACGCCTACGTTGCACCACTTATATGCGTATCTACCAGGAATTTTGCAACATATCGTAAAAATGTTGTAGCATTTGTGTTGCTTTATAGGGGATATCCTTGTAGTGGTTCTCAAAAACTAAGGGAAATACATACGCTACTTTGCTGCACCACCCTTTCCTCTTCAAGGGAAAACCAACGCAAGTGCTCAAGAGGTAGCAAGAAGGATTTCTGGCGCCGTTGCTGGGGAGGTCTACGCAAAAGTCAACATAACAAGTACCCATCACAAACCCTTATCTCTTGCATTACATTATTTGCCATTTGCCTCTCGTTTTCCTCTCCCCCACTTCACCCTTGTCGTTTTATTCGCCCTCTCTCTCTCTCCGTCCTCCTTCTCTTTCCCAATTTGCCTCTTTAGCCCGTTTCTTGTTTGCTCATATGGTTGGAATAGTTGTTTATTTATTACTAAACAGAGAACCTAAGACCTATGGATCTTCATCCACTATTCTTTTTAAGAGATCCAATTATGATGAACCAATTTCTAGTGAGTTTTGTGCACTAGATTATATTTATGAGGTTTTGCTTGAAATTCGTGAATCTAAAAATTGTGATGAATTACTTTATGAAGCGATTCATGATAGATCTTTGAATAAAAAGCATGATTGCAATGATTTTATTATAAATTCTATTTATGTAAATTGTGATAATAATATGCAAAACCCTAAGCTTGGGGATGCTTGTTTGGCTATGTCCTCTACTTGTTGCAATGATCATGATTGGGGTGATTCTTCTTATGATCTTGAAAATTTATTTAAGCTCCATGATGAATATGAGATTGATAATAGTGTTTGCAATATTATTGAAAGTGGGTTTGGAAGAGTGTCAACTTTAGATCCCACATATTTGGAAAATGTTCAATCTTATGAAATCTTTGATAAAAGTGGGTTTGGAGAGGTCATGACTTTAGTTAATGGTAATCTCACTATTTTGGAAGAGTGTCAACTTTGCATGCATGTGGATCGTATTGAAAATATTTTATGTGATAGCTATTTTGTTGAATTTGCTTATGATCCTACATGTAATTATTATGAGAGAGGAAAATATGGTGGTAGAAATTTTCATGCTACTAAATTACCTCTCGTTATGTTGAGATTGTTATTGTTTCTTTCCAGTTCCTTGCATATGCTAGTTTTTGCTTGCGATGATAATTTGTTTGCCTATAAGATACCTATGCATAGGAAGTATGTTAGACTTAGATGTGTTTGTCACGTGTTTCATGATGCTCTCTTTCTGCTTCAATTCTTGTCTTTCATGTGGGCATCATTGAAATTATCAATACCTAGCTAGGGGCGTTAAACGATATTGCATGTTGGGAGGCAACCCAATATTTTTCCTTCCTTGCATATGCTAGTTTTTGCTTTCCTTGATAATTTGGTTGCCTATAAGATTGCTATTGTCTCTTTCTTCTTCCTTGCATATGCTAGTTTTTGCTTTCCTTGATAATTTGGTTGCCTATAAGATGCCTATGCATAGGAAATATGTTAGACTTAGATGTGGTTGTCACGTGTTTTATGATGCTCTCTTTGTGCTTCAATTCTTGTCTTTCATGTGAGCATCATTGAAATATTATGCCTAGCTATAAGGCTTTAAAGAAAAGCGCTTGTTGGGAGACAACCCAATATTTTTCCTTGCTGTTATTAAATAAATAATTTATCTAGCCTCTGTTTTGGTTGTGTTTTTTGTGTTTAATTAGTGTTTGTGCCAAGTAGAACCGTTGGGAAGACTTCGGGAAAGTCTTGTTAATCTTGCTGTAAAAAACAGAAACTTTAGCGCTCACGAGAACTGCTGCCATTTTTATTTGGAAAGTGATATTGTGACGCCCCCGATTCAATCATACACTAATCATACACGCAAACGTGTACGATCAAGATCATGGACTCACGGGAAGATATCACAACACAACTCTACAAATAAAATAAGTCATACAAGCATCATATTACAAGCCAAGGGCCTCGAGGGCTTGAATACAAGAGCTTGATCATAAACGAGTCAGCGGAAGCAACAATATCTGAGTAGAGACATAAGTTAAACAAGTTTGCCTTAGGAAGGCTAGCACAAACTGGGATATAGATCGAAAGAGGCGCATGCCTCCTGCCTGGGATCCTCCTAAACTACTCCTGGTCGTCGTCAGCGGGCTGCACGTAGTAGTAGGCACCTCCCGAGTAGTAGTAGTCGTCGCCGACGGTGGCGTCTGGCTCCTGGGCTCCAACGTCTGGTCATAGCAATCGAGTATAGAAAGGGGGAAAAGAGGGAGCAAAGCAACCGTGAGTACTCATCCAAAGTACTCGCAAGCAAGGAGCTACAGTACATATGTATGCATTGGTATCAAATGGAATAAGGGTATCATATGCGGACTGAACTACAGAAAGCCAGAATAAGAGGGGGATAGCTAGTCCTTTCGAAGACTACGCTTCTGGTAACCTCCATCTTGCAGCAGGAGAAGAGAGTAGATGGTAAGTTCACCAAGTAACATCGCATCGCATAACCCTAATCGATGATCCTCCCCTCGTCGCCCTGTGAGAGAGCGACCACCGGTTGTATCTGGCACTTGGAAGGGTGTGTTTTATTAAGTATCTGGTTCTAGTTGTCATAAGGTCAAGGTACAACTCCGGGTCGTACTTTTACCAAGGGACACGGCTATTCGAATAGATCAACTTCCCTGCATGGGTGCACCACATAACCCAACACACTCGATCCCATTTGGCCGGACACACTTTCCTAGGTCATGCCCGGCCTCAGAAAATCAACACGTCCCAGCCCTACCTAGGCACAACAGAGAGGTCAGCACGCCGGTCTAAATCCTATGACGCAGGGGTCTGGGCCCATCGCCCTTTGCACACCTGCACGTTGCGAACGCGGCCAGAGAGCAGACCTAGCAACCTCCATTACAAAGGAAGTTGCCTTACACGGTCCAACCCGGTGCGCGCCGCTCAGTCGCTGACGTCACGAAGGCTTCGGCTGATACCACGACGTCGAGTGCCCATAACTGTCCCCGCGTAGATGGTTAGTGCGTATAGGCCAGTGGCCAGACTTAGATCAAATACCAAGATCTCGTTAAACGTGTTATCTTCAAATAACCACGAACGCCGACCAGGGCCAGGCCCACCTCTCTCCTAGGTGGTCTCAACCTGCCCTGTCGCTTCGCCACAAAGATCCACACAGAGGGCCGTTGGGACAAAGGTCCTTTCAGCCCCCAATACGTGAATCACTCGCGGGTCCTCCATGAGCCGACCCAACTTTAGTCACCACATGTATCATGTATAAAGTATATAGTATATACCCGTGATCACCTCCCGAGTGATCACGGCCCGATAGTATAGCATGGCAGACGGACAAGAATGTAGGGCCACTGATGATAAACTAGCATCCTATAATAAGCATTAGGATTGTAGGTAAAGGTAACAACAGTAGTAGCAAGGACAGGCTATGCATCAGGATAGGATTAACGGAAAGCAATAACATGCTACACTACTCTAATGCAAGAAGTATAGAGGAGAGTAGGCGATATCTGATGATCAAGGGGGGGGGGCTTGCCTGGTTGCTCTGGCAAGAGAGAGGGGTCGTCAACTCAGTAGTCGTACTGGGTAGCAGCGGCGTCGGTCTCGGTGTCTAGCGAGAGAAGAGGGGGAAGAAACAATAAATATTTAAGCAAACATATGCATAGCGATGCATGACATGACAAGTATCGGTGCTAGGGGTGCCATAACGTGGTATGAGGTGATACCGGCAAAGGAGGAAAACATCCGGGAAAGTATCCCCGGTGTTTCATGTTTTCGGGCAAAGGAGCCGGAGGGGGAAAGTTGCGATTTTGATAGGTTATGGACGCGTGGCCGACGAACGGGCCGCTAAACCAGGTTCGTCTCGTCGTTCTGAGCAACTTTCATGTTGAAAATAATTTAATCCGAGTTACGGATTAAAAGATATGATTTTCTAAAGATTTTATTAATTTCTGGAATTTAATTAATTATTTAATTTAATTCGAAATTTGGATTTATTACATCAGCATGATGTCATGCTGACGTCAGCAGTCAACAGGGGTTGACTGGGTCAAACTGACACGTGGGCCCAGTGGGACCCACCTGTCATACATTGTTAGGTTAATTAGGGTTTAGTTAATTGATTAGGTTAATCTAATCAGGATTAATTAGTTTAATTAATTCTTTAATTAACTAATTAAGATTAATTAAGTTAATTAATTATTTAATTGTTTAATTGTTTTATTTATTATTCATTTTTAAACCTTTTTTTAACGCTCTGGGGCGTGGGCCCCTGTGTCATTGGCAGGGGGGTCTTGGCGGGTTTGGGCGTAACGGGCGCGGGCGCCTGCGCACCCGAACGACGCAACAGGGGGGCGCCGGCGGAGGCCGTAGCGCAGCTCGGCGGGGCGAGGCACGTGGGCCAGAGCAGCGGCGTCAGCCAGCGGCGGAGGAGCCCTAGCGGCGAGCAGCAGGGGCGGCGCACAGGCAGACGCGGCGGGGCAGAGGCCAGGGAGGCACAGGAGGGCCGCGGGTGTCGGCAGCGGGGCGTGGGTGAAGCCAAGGCGGCGCTCGCCCGCAGGGAGTACAGCGAGGCGAGGCCGGTGGCTAGGGCGGCCGCGGTGGCCGTCGGCACTGCGGTGATAGGGCGGCAGGGAGGCGGGGGAGCAGCACCAGGGGTGCGAGGGCACGGTCGAGCCCCGTACCGAGCAGCAGGGGCTTCGGCGGCGGCCGTGGCTGATGACGGCGAGTGCGGGGTGCCATCAGGCTGCGGGGGAGGGCGTCGGGCGCGGGCCAGGCAGCGGAGGAGCGCGGTGGCAACGCGAGCAGGCGGCACAGGGGCGGAGGTGGAGCAGGGGAGTCCGGCGAGCTGCAGCAGGTGGCGACTGCAGCGGGGCGCGGTCGCCGCGCGGCGAGCGCGAACGCGTGCGCGGGGACGTGCAGGGGAGGAGAGGAGAGGCTCACGGTGGGGAGTAGGGGAGTGGCAGCGGGGGTCGAGGTGGTGAGTCGGGGACGACCGAGCGACGGGGAGGCAGGCCGGCGATGGTGTCCTGGCACGGGGGCGGCGCGATCGACGTGGCTCCGGGCGCGGGGCGGCGTCGGGCGTCGTGGCAACCTCCTCCTCTCGATCCCGATCCAATCAAGGGAGAGAGGGGGGCAGATACTTCCGGTGGAGTGAGGGGATAAGGGAGTGGGGGCGCGGGCCGGGCCGGCCATTCGGGCGGCTGGGAGTCCGCGTGGGTGCCCAGCTGGGCCAAAAGGCCCAGCGAGGGGGGGCTTTTCCCTTTTTTCTGTTAGTTTGTTTTCTCTTTTGTATTTCTTTTTCTATTTTAATCCATTTTAAAATACTTTGGCACTATATAAAAATGTGTTTATTACACCATAATTAAATATGCAATTTATGGCACTGCCCGAACATTTTTGTTTTAACTTTTGAAAACTTTTATAATTTAACTTTATTTTAAATTTGAATTTGACTCGGTTTTGAACTAACGGTAGATTATCAACAGTAACCGTGGTGACATGGCATGATTAGCGTTGGATTACTGTAGCACGATTATCCGGGTGTTACAAATCTCCTCCACTACAAGAAATCTCGTCCCGAGATTTAAGAGGGGAGTAAGGGGGAAAGTTCTGGTTATAATATGCTAACGGATCTTCTCGAAGAAGTTAATTCCCTTCGTTGATGTCTTCAATTCTTTATTCCAATGCATCATGATGAAGTTGTTGTCCTTTCTTCAGGGAACTCCATCGTACTTACGAATAGGTAAGGGGCAAACCTACAACGATAGGATGTTATAAGGGAGGATCATCGAGGGGTATCCTAAGAATTAACATATGAGTATCTCTCGAGTTGAACAAATGAAACACATCGAGAGCAAACTAAGGCGGTGCAATAAGAAGTATCAAGCGGATAGGCAGTCGTTCATTGCCTGAAACAGAGTGTGAAAGGGGTTCAGGGAAACAGGAATAAGTATTGTGTCCGATACCAGAATTGATCACTAGGAAGGTGGCTCACAAATTACATACGAAACAAAGCGCAAGGGATAACTTCGAAACAAGGATGTATAGGAGAGTCAGGTTTCAATCATGTGGAATTGTGGGTTATGGGCCCACCATGTGGTTAAAGTAGGAGGGCACTGACATCTTGCATGGTCATGATAGCAAGGCATCATGATAGCCAGGCATGTCGGAGAAGAGACTGTCGGTTATGTTGGCAACAACGTTGGTACCAAGGGCGAGGGACGAAGAGAACCATTTTCATGCTCGTTAATTTGAGGCGGACCAATAGGCAAAGTTCTCGTCCATCGGTGGTTACCGGAATGTCATCAACAATAGTAACAGGGTCTTACCGACACGATGGTGCACCTATGTGTTTACAGAAGCAGAAGAATATTGATGCTTAGATCATATAGATCGCCGGAAAGGTCAAACAAACCAATGTAAAGGAAACGTGAGCATCAGATTAACAGAAGAATGGAAAGGAAAATGTGTTTAAACACATATTTAAAGGGTATATCCTTCCCAAGGACAAGCAGAGCATGATATTCATAACAAGATATAATGTAGAAAACTCTTTAGGTAAGGAGAGAGAAATTTCATGACTTTACCCATACAGCGGTGTTTGGATAATTGAGCAGGAAACATTTAGCATTGGGCTTCAAATGTTCTTTGATGAAAATTGGAGTACCACAGACATGCTTTGAGGTATTATTGGTCTTTTTAAGCAAAGGTCGGACTTGGATACACAAAGGATTCATCAGGAACAACTTATAGAATAAGCCTTCATGGAAGAATGGTTAACCTTGCTAAACAGGAAACTATAACAATAGTCCTCCGGCCGGGTATGCTAGGCAGGACATCAACTTACCGGGTTACATAAAGACCGATGTTATAACTCTTGGAAATATGTTCTAATCATCATATCTGACCAAGATTCAGATCTGATTGGTGGTAGGATAACTCAGATTCAGGATGCCTGAGAAGAAAGGTGCAACACAAATTGTCGAGATGACATTGTAAGGTTCTTAGGGAAATGAACCATGGAAATGAGTTCCAGGACAAGAGTTCATCATTAAAACAGGGAGAGGGTGGGGAGATGGCTGATGGACTCGGTGACAATCCATCAAGATTTTCAAAAGATGGATCTCCCCAATTATGTGAACAAGGAGATAACATTTGTCAAATCAAAATAGTATAATGATGTATGCTCGAGGAAAACATACACAATTAAACATTGGTTCAAAGCAATAGGGTTGCTGGAAGTTTTGAATTCACACGTCATAGTTCATTTGTCGGTATTCCGGTTAGGAACAACACGAGGACCAAGAAGGAATGGTGATGGTGATAAGTATTACTTGTATCAAGAATTCCCAGGAGGTGGTGAAATTCTCACTACATTCTTGACATAAAAGATGGTAATACTCCAAGGCAAAGAAGAACAAATGCTGGATAGCATCAAGGTATAACACAAAACATGAATAAGTTTGTGTTGGAGGGAAGTCAATAAGGTAGTCAAGGATAACACAAATCATCGGGGGCAAGGATGGTATTTCTCATCATGCACTCAATTGATATCCTGGAAGAGCTCATATGGTTGATGATGATCACGACACATTTGTCAATAGATTTCATGAAGATGTAATCAATCAGTGACGACATCAAGTCAAAGGAATGATGAAGCAGAAGGTTATTGGAACCATGGGTAGGACACAAACTTGAAATCAAGCTTGTTGTTCAAGGCGAACTGATATGACGAGGAAGATCGACGTAAGCTTAGCTCATCATCGAAAGTTGTGCTCCGGGTTTACGGACCAGGTAGCACAGTTAAAGTTTAGCATGATAATGATATAGCCGGGCAGGCTAGGACTTACGTGATCGAGTTCAAATTCGTAAGTAATGAAGGTTACCAAGAGTTGTTTAATCGCGGTGCGATATCAATTCAGTTTTCGGTTTCTTTGAGTGTCTAATAACTCAGAGCCCGTGAAAAAATGGAACCAGTGAGAATGTAGTACTTGATGAAGAACTCATAAGAAGTTATGCAGTTCCGTGATAGTCTCGAGATACCACGGGGGTAATACTCGACGACAGATCAAAGTAGAGGTTGGACCGGGGTATTGCTCTACAGAAGACAAGTGCTTAAACTCGCACGAGAACTGGTATTTAAAGGAGAACATGGTCGGAACCACGATTGCAAAAGGCCAGAACCCAAATATAAAATGAACTTATACCAAAGGAATAAGTAATTTAAGAGAAGCTTTAATGATAAGATCTACATCGTGTCCATGGGCATGAACACAGGTTCAAGGTCGACTCCCACTTCTCCAATGCATGACCATTCATTCACTACTCTAGTAAAACTAATTTCATTGTGAAAACCTACCTGGTGAATTACTAGATGAGTATGACCCGTGAAATCTTTCGGGTTCACACAGATTAAGGAAGGCATAGGTTCATCCCATCGAGACATCTTAGAAACATATATCGCAAGTTTCGAGAGTAATTATCACCAGCTCGAAAGCAGAGCATGGTTGGTCAAATCAAGGAATAGGATTTACCAATGGCATTATGTATCATGGAAAGAACTTCCAAAGTCATTGAATATGAAGGACGCTATCAGATAAAATCCAACAAAGGATCTGGTGGTCCTAAAGGGATCTGATGTGAGCATCGGTACTCAGCCAGAGAAAGAAATAATGCAAGGAGATCAAACTATAGAAACAACTGGCTAGTTCAAAGCTCAAACGCAAAAGAATTATGATTTCCAATCAAGGGATCAAAAGCAAATGCTCTGATTAAGGATGGATAAGTTACGTAGTTTTAGGGGTACAATCGATGGCAATCTGATTGGTCGAGAACCAGCTCTTGTTTAAAATGATGTTTGAGCCGGTAGGATAAATCCTGAGGATTACGAGCATCTGCAGCATATTGAATCGACGGACTCAAAATGATAGTGACAAAGGATGCCAATAAGATTACTAGACTTATGGGATTAACCATAATGTAAGCAAGCAAAAATTTCAAGAGCAATAGGCTGCTGAGGATTTTCGAAAGATCGAATGGTATTTCGAAGATTGGTGACATACATGAATCCACTGGGGATGAGTGGATACTCGGTAGGTGCGAGAAATTATCCGTAGGGGTTTTCGATGGAATGGAATTGCAAAACCGATGGCACAAAGTATTCTTGGACAACCACGAGTATTTCGGGGTATCTTGTAATAACAAGAGCAACTGGGGACTGTTTGTAAGAAGGACAAGTGTACGTGGTTATCCATACCGATTTATCAGTGGACGGGAATAACAAAAGTGGTGGGCACAAAGTCTCGAGAGAATATTGGGGAGTATCTTTGAAATCTTTTGGTGCAGCAGGCCATCATCTGTGATAAGGGGCTCTCCGGGTGAAAGTGATCACGAGATCCTAATGTTAGATTTTAGCAAATTCGTTTAACCCGAGTAGAAGAGAGTTCAGAGTCCCAGAGTATAGACAAGGAGTAAAAGACTCTAATACCACCCAATGGCGACGTGGGCCCGTAAGCCACACAGCCATGTTAGTAAAAGTTTTTCAATGACTAGACTCGACTTCAGCCAAGGAGTGTGGAAAGGGGATTCCTACAGGCAGTCGGCTCTAATACCAACTTGTGACGCCCCTGATTCAATCGTACACTAATCATACATGCAAACGTGTACGATCAAGATCAGGGACTCACGGGAAGATATCACAACACAACTCTACAAATAAAATAAGTCATACAAGCATCATATTACAAGCCAGGGGCCTCGAGGGCTTGAATACAAGAGCTCGATCATAGACGAGTCAGCGGAAGCAACAATATCTGAGTACAGACATAAGATAAACAAGTTTGCCTTAAGAAGGCTAGCACAAACTGGGATACAGATCGAAAGAGGCGAAGGCCTCCTGCCTGGGATCCTCCTAAACTACTCATGGTCGTCGTCAGCGGGCTGCACGTATTAGTAGGCACCTCCCGAGTAGTAGTAGTCATCGCCGACGGTGGCGTCTGGCTCCTGGGCTCCAACGTCTGATTGCAGCAATCGAGTATAGAATGCAGGAAAAGGGGGAGCAAAGCAACCGTGAGTACTCATCCAAAGTACTCGCAAGCAAGGAGCTACACTACATATGTATGCATTGGTATCAAATGGAATAAAGGTATCATATGTGGACTGAACTGCAGAAAGCCAGAATAAGAGGGGGATTGCTAGTCCTTTCGAAGACTACGCTTCTGGTAACCTCCATCTTGCAGCAGGAGAAGGGAGTAGACGGTAAGTTCACCAAGTAACATCGCATAGCATAACCCTAACCAATGATCATCCCATCGTCGCCCTGTGAGAGAGCGACCACCGGTTGTATCTGGCACTTGGAAGGGTGTGTTTTATTAAGTATCTGGTTCTAGTTGTCATAAGGTCAAGGTACAACTCCGGGTCGTCCTTTTACTGAGCGACACGGCTATTCGTATAGATCAACTTCCCTGCAGTGGTGCACCACATAACCCAACACGCTCGATCCCATTTGGCCGGACACACTTCCCTGGGTCATGCCCGGCCACGGAAGATCAACATGTCGCAGCCCTACATAGGCACAACAGAGAGGTCAGCACGCCGGTCTAAATCCTATGGTGCAGGGGTCTGGGCCCATCGCCCTTTGCACACCTGCACGTTGCGAACGCGGCCGGAGAGCAGACCTGGCAACCTCCATTACAAAGGAAGTTGCGTTACGCGGTCCAACCCGGCGCGCGCCGCTCAGTCGCTAACGTCACGAAGGCTTCGGCTGATACCACGACGTCGAGTGCCCATAACTGTCCCCACGTAGATGGTTAGTGCGTATAGGCCAGTGGCCAGACTCAGATCAAATACCAAGATCTCGTTAAACGTGTTATCTTGAAATAACTGCGAACGCCGACCAGGGCCAGGCCCACCTCTCTCCTAGGTGGTCTCAACCTGCCCTGTCGCTTTGCCACAAAGATCCACACAGAGGGCCGTTGGGACAAAGGTCCTTTTAGCCCCCAATCCATGAATCACTCGCGGGTGCTCCACGAGCCGGCCCGACTTTAGTCACCACTGTATCATGTATAAAGTATATAGTATATACCTGTGATCACCTCCCGAGTGATCACGGCCCGATAGTATAGCATGGCAGACAGACAAGAATGTAGGGCCATTGATGATAAACTAGCATCCTATAATAAGCATTAGGATTGCAGGTAAAGGTAACAACAGTAGTAGCAAGGACAGGCTATGCATCAGGATAGGATTAACGGAAAGCAGTAACATGCTACACTACTCTAATGCAAGAAGTATAGAGGAGAGTAGGCGATATCTGGTGATCAAGCGGGGGCTTGCCTAGTTGCTCTGGCAAGAGAGAGGGGTCGTCAACTCCATAGTCGTACTGGGTATCAGCGGCGTCGGTCTCGATGTCTAGCAAGAGAAGAGGGGGAAGAAACAATAAATATTTAAGAAAACACATGCATAGCGATGCATGACATGACAAGCATCGGTGCAAGGGGTGCTATAACGTGGTATAAGGTGATACCGGCAAAGGGGGAAAACATCTGGGAAAGTATCCCCGGTGTTTCGCGTTTTCGGGTAGAGGAGCCGGAGGGGGAAATTTGCGAGTTTGATAGGTTAGGGATGCGTGGCGGACGAACGGGCTGCGTATCCGGGTTCGTCTCGTCGTTCTGAGCAACTTTCATGTTGAAAATACTTTAATCCGAGTTACAGATTAATAGATATGATTTTCTAAAGATTTTATTAATTTTTGGAATTTAATTAATTATTTTATTAATTTATGGAATTTAATTAATTATTTAATTTAATTCGAAATCTGGATTTATGACATCAGCAGTCAACAGGGGTTGACTGGTCAAACTGACGCGTTGGTCCAGTGGGACCCTCCTGTCATACGCTGTTAGGTTAATTAGGGTTTAGTTAATTGTTTAGGTTAATCTAATCAGGATGAATTAGTTTAATTAATTCTTTAATTACCTAATTAAGATTAAATTAATTAATTAATTAATTTTTTTATTTATTATTCATTTTTTAAACCTTTTTTAAACGTTCTGGGGCGTGGGCCCCCTATGTCATTGGGAGGCGGGTCTTGGCGGGTTTGGGCGTAACGGGCGCGGGCGCCCGTGCACCCGAATGGGGCAACAGGGGGGCCGGCGGAGGCCGTAGCGCAGCGCGGCGGGGCGAGGCACGCCGGCCGGAGCAGCGGCGTCAGCCAGCGGCGGAGGAGCCCTAGCGGCGAGCAGCAGGGGAGGCGCGCGGGCGGACGCGGCAGGGCAGAGGCCAGGGAGGCAGAGGAGGGCTGCGGGCGTCGGCAGCGGGGCGAGGGTGAAGCCAGGGCGGCGCTCGCCCGCAGGGAGTGCGGCGAGGCTAGGCCGGTGGCCAGGGCGGCCGCGGTGGCCGTCGGCGCTGTAGCGATAGGGCGGCAGGGAGGCGGGGGAGCAGCACCAGGGGTGCGGGGGCGCGGCCGAGCCCCTTAGCTAGCAGTAGGGGCTTTGGCGGCGGTCGTGGCCAATGACGGCGAGTGCGGGGTGCCGCCAGGCTGCGGGGGAGGGCGTCGGGCGCGGCCCAGGCAGCGGGGAGGCGGAGCAGGGGAGTCCGGTGAGCTGCAGCAGGTGGCGACGGCAGCGGGTGCACCCGCGGTCGAGCGGGCGCGACCGTGGCCGTGGTGGTCGCGAGCCAAGGCGGGGCACGATCGCCGCGCAGCGAGCGCGAACGCGTGCGCGGGGACATGCAGCGGAGGAGAAGAGAGGCTCACGGCGGGGAGTAGGGGAGTGGCAGCGGGGGTCAAGGTCGTGAGTCGGGGACGACCGAGCGACGGGGAGGCAGGCCGATGACGGTGTCCTGGCGTGGGAGCGGCGCGATCGACGTGGCTCCGGGCGCGGGGCGGCGTCGGGCGTCGTGGCGACCTCCTCCTCTCGATCCCGATCCAATCGGGGGAGCGAGGGGGGGGCAGATATTTCGCGGGTGGGTGTCGGTGGGGGTCCAGTGGAGTGAGGGGATAAGCGAGTGGGGGCGCGGGGTAGGCCGACCCATTTGGGCGGCTGGGGGTCCGCGTGCATGGCCAGCTGGGCCAAAAGGCCCAATGGGGGGGCTTTTTCCCTTTTTTCTATTAGTTTGTTTTCTCTTTTGTATTTCCTTTTCTGTTTTAATCCATTTTAAAATAAGTTGGGACTATATAAAAATGTGTTTATTACACCATAATTAAATATGCAATTTATGGCACTGCCCGAACATTTTTGTTTTAACTTTTGAAAACTTTTATAATTTAACTTTATTTTAAATTTGAATTTGACTCGGTTTTGACCTAACGGTAGATTATCAACAGTAACCGTGGTGACGTGGCATGATTAGCATTGGATTACTGTAGCACGATTATCCGGGCGTTACAGATATTTAGTTAATTCTTTTTGCAGATGATTAATAGATAAATTCCTCACGTCCAGCAATTTATTTGAGAATTTTTGGGGTTCTGGATCTTGCGCTAGCTACAGATTACTACAGACTGTTCTGTTTTTGACAGATTTTGTTTTTCGGGTGTTGTTTGCTTATTTTGATGAATCTATGGCTATTAAAATAGTTTATAAACCATAGAGAAGTTGGAATACAGTAGGTTTAACACCAATATAAATAAATAATGAGTCATTACGGTACCTTGAAGTGGTCTTTTGTTTTCTTTCACTAACGGAGCTCATGAGATTTTCTACTTTAAGTTTTGTGTTGTGAAGTTATCTAGTTTTGGGTAAAGATTTGATGGATTGTGGAACAAGGAGCGGCAAGAGCCAAAAATTGGGGATTCCCATGGCACCGCCAAGATAATCTAAGGACACCTAAAAGCCCAAGCTTGGGGATGCCCCGGAAGACATCCCCTCTTTCGTCTGCTTCTATCGTTAACTTTACTTGGAGCTATATTTTTATTCACCACATGATATGTGTTTTGCTTGGAGCGTCTTGTATGATTTGAGTCTTTTCTTTTTAGTTTACCACAATCATCCTTGCTGTACACACCTTTTGAGAGAGACACACATGATTCGGAAATTATTAGAATACTCTATGTTCTTCACTTATATCTTTTGAGTTATATAGTTTCGCTCTAGTACTTCACTTATATCTTTTAGAGCACGATGGTGGATTTGTTTTATAGAAACTATTGAACTCTCATTCTTCACTTATATTATTTTGAGAGTCTTAAATAGCATGGTAATTTGCTTAAATAATCCTAATATGCTAGGTATTCAAGATTATCAAAAACTTTCTTATGAGTGTGTTGAATACTAAGAGAAGTTTGATGCTTGACGATTGTTTTGAGACATGGAGGTAGTGATATTAAAGTTGTGCTAGTTGAGTTGTTGTGAAGTTGAGAAATACTTGTGTTGAAGTTTGCAAGTCCCGTAGAATGCACGTATGGTAAATGTAATGTAAGAAATTTGAAACATGAGGTGTTCTTTTGATTGTCCTCCTTATGAGTGGCGGTCAGGGACGAGCGATGGTCTTCTCCTACCAATCTATCCCCCTAGGAGCATGCACGTAGTGCTTGGTTTTTGATGACTTTTAGATTTTTGCAATAAGTATGTGTGTTCTTTATGACTAATGTTGAGTCCATGGATTATACTCACTCTCACCTTTCCATCATTGCTAGCCTCTTCGGTACCGTGCATTGCCCTTTCTCACATTGAGAGTTGGTGCAAACTTCGCCGGTGCATCCAAACCCCGTGATATGATACGCTCTTTCACACATAAACCTCCTTATATCTTCCTCAAAACAGCCACCATACCTACCTATTATGGCATTTCCATAGACATTCCGAGATATATTGCCATGCAACTTTCCACCATTCCGTTTATCATGACACGTTCATCATTGTCATATTGCTTTGCATGATCATGTAGTTGACATAGTATTTGTGGCAAAGCCACCATTCATAATTCTTTCATACATGTCACGCTTGGTTCATTGCATATCCTGGTACGCCGCCAGAGGCATTCGTGTAGAGTCATACTTTGTTCTAGTATCGAGTTGTAATCTTTGAGTTGTAAATAAATACAAGTGTGATGATCATCATTAATAGAGCATTGTCCTAAATAAAAAAAAGAAGAGAAATGCCAAATAAAAAAAGGGGAAAATGCCAAATAATAAAAAAAAGGGACACTGCTACTATCCTTTTTTCCACACTTGTGCTTCAAAGTAGCACCATAATCTTCATGATAGAGAGTCTCTTGTTTTGTCACTTTCATGAACTAGTGGGAATTTTTCATTATAGAACTTGGCTTGTATATTCCAACAATGGGCCTCCTCAAGTGCCCTAGGTCTTCGTGAGCAAGCAAGTTAGATGCACACCCACTTATTTTCTTTTGTTGATCTTTCATATATTTATAGCTCTAGTGCATCTGTTGCATGGCAATACCTACTCCTTACATTGACATGAATCAATGGGCATCTCCATAGCTCATTGATTAGCCTCGTTGATGTGACACTTTCTCCTTTTTTGTCTTCTCCATGTAACCCCCATCATCATATTCTATTCCACCCATTGTGCTATATCCATGGCTCACGCTCATGTATTGCGTGAAGGTTTATAAAGTTTGAGATTACTAAAGTATGAAACAATTGCTTGGCTTATCATTGGGGTTCTACATTATGGGAGAATTATTGTGTGACGAAAATGGAGCATGACTAAACTATATGATTTTGTAGGGATGAACTTTCTTTGGCCATGTTATTTTGAGAGGACATAATTGCTTAGTTAGTATGCTTGAAGTATTATTATTTTTATGTCAATATTGAACTTTTATCTTGAATCTTTCAGATATGAATTCATACCACAATTAAGAAGAACTACATTGAAATTATGCCAAGTAGCATTCCACATCAAAAATTCAGTTTTTATCATTTACCTACTCGAGGACGAGCAGGAATTAAGCTTGGGGATGCTTGATACGTCTCCAACGTATCTATAATTTTTTATTTCTCCATGATATATTATCTTCTATTTTGGACATTATTGGGCTTTATTATCCACTTTTATATTATCTTTGGGACTAACCTATTACCCGGAGGCCCATCCCAGAATTGTTGTTTTTTGCCTATTTTAGGGTTTCGAAGAAAAGGAATATCAAATGGAGTCCAAATGGAATGAAACCTCCGTGAACGTGATTTTTGGAACGAATAAGATACAGGAGACTTGGACCCTACATCAAGCAACCAACAGGGAGGCCACGAGGTAGGGGGGTGCGCCTACCCCCCCCCCCCCCCCCCCGCCCCAGGCGCGCCCTCCACCCTCGTGGGCCCCCTGTTGCTCCACCGGCGTACTTCTTCCTCCAATATATACCTACGTACCCCCAAACGATCAGAGACGGAGCCAAAACTGTAATTCAACCGCCGTAACGTCCTGTATCCACGAGATCCCATCTTGGGGCCTATTCCGGAGCTCCGCCGGAGGGGGCATCGATCACGGAGGGCTTCTACATCAACACCATAGCCTCTCCGATGAAGTGTGAGTAGTTTACCTCTGACCTTCGGGTCCATAGTTATTAGCTAGATGGCTTCTTCTCTATTTTTGGATCTCAATACAAAGTTCTCCTCCTCTCTTGTGGAAATCTATTCGATGTAATCTTCTTTTGCGGTGTGTTTGTTGAGACCGATGAATTGTGGGTTTATGATCAAGTTTATCTATGAACAATATTTGAATATTCTCTGAATTCTTTTATGAATGATTGGTTATCTTTGCAAGTCTCTTCGAATTATCAGTTTGGTTTGGCCTACTAGATTGATCTTTCTTGCAATAAGAGAAGTGCTTGGCTTTGGGTTCAATCTTGCGGTCTCCTTTCCCAATGACAGTAGGGGCAGCAAGGCATGTATTGTATTGTTTCCATCGAGGATAACAAGGAGGGGTTTTCATCATATTGCATGAGTTTATCCTTCTACATCATGTCATCTTGCTTAAGGCACTACTCTATTCTTATGAACTTAATACTCTAGATACATGCTGGATAGCGGTCGATGTGTGGAGTAATAGTAGTAGATGTAGGCAGGTGTCGGTGTACTTGTCTCGGACGTGATGCCTATATACATGATCATACCTAGATATTCTCATAACTATGCTCAATTCTGTCAATTTCTCAACAGTAATTTGTTCACCCATCGTAAAATAACTATGCTCTTGAGAGAAGCCACTAGTGAAACCTATGGCCCCCGGGTCTATCTTAATCATATTAAATCTTCCAATACTTTGCTTTTATTTTACTTTGCATCTTTATCATTAAAAGACCAAAAATATTATCTTATCATATCTAGTAGATCTCACTCTCGTAAGTGACCGTGTAGGGATTGACAACCCGTTATCATGTTGGTTGCGAGGATTTATTTGTTTTGTGTAGGTGCGAGGGACTGGCGCCTAGCCTCCTACTGGATTGATACCTTGGTTCTCAAAAACTGAGGGAAATACTTATGCTACTTTGCTGCACCACCCTTCCCCTTTAAGGGAAAACCAACGCAAGTGCTCAAGAGGTAGCATGGCTTTCCTTAGGTGCGGCTTGAAACCGTGCACAAATTCCCACACTCAACATGATATCCGCTCTAGATGCACCAAGGTAAAGCAAGGAGCCAATCATGGAGAGATATACCTTTTGATCCACTACTTTACCATTGGGATCTAAGTCAAGTTGGCATTTGACGGGCATTGGAGTGGAAGCCGGCTTGACATCACTTAGCTTGAATCTCTTGAGCATGTCTTGAGTGTATTTCGCTTGGTTGATGAATGTTCCTTCTCTTCGTTGCTTGATTTCGAATCCGAGAAAGAACTTCAACTCTCCCATCATGGACATCTTGAACTTCGAGGTCATGAGAGCGGTAAATTCCTCATTGAAAGCTTTGTTAGGAGAACCAAAGATGATGTCATCAACATATAGTTGGCACACAAACAACTCCCCTTTGACCTTCTTGGTAAAAAAGAGTGGGGTCGATTTTCCCAATTTCAAACCCACGATCTTGCAACAACTCGGTAAGGTGGTCATACCACGCACGTGGGGCTTGTTTAAGGCCATAGAGTGCCTTATCGAGTTGGTACACATGATCGGGGAAATAGGGATCCTCAAACCCGGGAGGTTTTTTGACATACACCAACTAATTAATGGGACCATTAAGAAAAGCACTCTTCACATCCATTTGTTGCAACATGAAGTTATGAAGCTAAGCATAAGCAATCAACGAACGAATAGATTCAAGGTGAGCAACGGGAGCAAAGGTTTCACCGTACTCGATACCCTCGACTTGGGAGTAGCCTTGAGCTACCAAGCGAGCCTTGTTGTGGGAAATAATCCCATGAGCATCTTGCTTGTTCTTGAATATCCACTTGGTTCCAATGACATTATGGTTCCCTGTTCGCCTTGGCACCAATCTCCACACCTTGTTGTGCTAGAAGTTGTTGAGTTATTCATGCATGGCATTAAGCCAATCTGGATCTTTGAGCGCCTCATAGACATTTTGGGGTTCAACACAAGAGACAAACGCATTATGTTCACAATAGTTTGCCAATTGTCTACGAGTGCTTACCCCCTTTCGTATGCTTCCAAGCACATTTGTCATGAGATGACCCTTGGTAGATAGCTTGGATGCAATCTTGGCGGCACGGCTGCTCACAACGGCCCAGGTTCCCGCTCCCGCCATCCGCGATCCCAA
Source organism: Triticum urartu (assembly GCF_056163025.1). NCBI lineage: Eukaryota > Viridiplantae > Streptophyta > Magnoliopsida > Poales > Poaceae > Triticum > Triticum urartu. The sequence goes on along the minus strand of NC_141878.1, from coordinate 16,785,982 downwards.
ATGCATGGGAGCCGCGTGGCGGAAATGCAGAACTGAAGCGACGGATGGGGCAGCCTCACCCTACCCCGTGATCCTGGGGAGTGGGCGCTTCGGAAATCGCGCACCGGCCCCGTCCAGTAAATGCGCCACGCCCCTACGCCTACCTCCGTTTGGAGAAGAGGGCGTGGGCCGTTCCCCTTCATCATGGCTTGACGCATGCTCGCGGGGCTTAGCCCCACGCGCGCGCGCCGCCCGCGTCACCCACGACGCCGCGTTCGACGCGCGCCGTTACGGGCGTGCGCGATGGAAGCGGAGAGATATGCAGCGTGACCTAGGCCGCGCGTGCCCGTGCACTGTTTTGGGCCCACGCCAGAGATGCGGGGGTTTCTGATCCACGGGCACCTATGGGACCGGCGGACCGGGTCCCTTTTGGTTCGGCGGGGGGCGGAGGTTGCGCAAAGAGCAGATCAAGGCGAAGCAAGCGGGCGGTTGGTCGTGCGAAGAGTAAACCGAGGCGAAGCACGCTAGCGATTTACCCAGGTTCGGGCCGCAAGGATGCGTAAAACCCTACTCCTGCTTTGTGGATTTGTATTGATTTCTAGCTCGAGGGCGAGCGTGAGCGTGTGGAATTGCTGAACCTCGCGAGGGCTCTCGAGGTGGCCGACCCCCTCTACGTTGCACACGGGCCTCCTTTTATACTCAAGGGGTTACCGACATAGAGCAACAGGGGCCAAGGGGAAAAATGGAAAGGGTGCCATGGGTAGGCACAGCTAGGTGCTGTAGTAGGCACAGCTAGCTGCTACAGTGTTATCATACCTAACCCTGACGGCAGGGGACAAGGGCATTAAATGCCCGTCTGTGTCGCCTAGACAGCACCGAAAGGGACCGCTAGGGACGCCACCGTCTTGCCACGACGGTTGTCTTGTCAGCGCCTGCGTGCCACCGCACGCCCCTAGCTGCACAGCCTCCTGCCACATGCGCTCGGGAGGGGCCCCGGAGCAACACGTGGGTGGATGTGCTGGAGCGCGGGCGTGGAGTGGGGGCTTGCCGCGGCAAGCACCTTGCCGCAGCCGTCGACTTGTCGCTTCCCGGAGCTTGTCGCTCACCGAGCCTTGCCGGGGCACGAAGCGCGCTGCGGCAAGTTCCTTGGAATGCCTCGGACGGCCTTCCCGGCAAGCGCCTCTTGCCGAGGCCTTGGAACGCTTCTGATGGCCTTCCCGGCAAGCTCCTCTTGCCGGGGTCTTGCCTTCTTCCCGGCAAGCTCCTCTTGCCGGGGTCTTGTCTTGAGTACTTTGTTCTTGAATGGTCTTCAGAGGGACCACAAGGAATCCTGGCGGTGACCTGGCAGGCCTTGCCGCGGGACGCTACGACTGCCCGTGCAGAAGTTCGGGGTACAAGGGTACCCCTACTCTAGTACACCGACAACGGCGCTCGAATTCCTCCTTAGGAGTGAGTTGAGGAGCGGTTACTTGATCATCTTGAGCGTTGTCTTAAGCTTGTTCTTGATCTTGAGCTTGCTCTTGATATTGAACTTGCTCGGAGGACAGAACTTGACCTTGGGCATCACTTGGTGGTTCAACACCATATTGATGTTGATCTTGCCATTGGTCTTGTTCATGAGGTTGAGGGCCTTCACTTTGTTCTTTGGAAGCATGTGGGTCTTGGGTTGGTGATGGTTCCACTTGAGTGGAACATTGTCCTTCTCCTTCAGCCACAAGGGGTTCCTCAATGGGTAGGATAAAACCAACACCCATTATTCTTATGGCTTGGGGAGGAATTTCATCACCTACATCACAAGTACCACTTTGCTCCACTTGGGAGCCGTTATTCTCATCAAACTCCACATTACACGTCTCCTCAATAAGTCTCGTGGACTTATTGAGGACATGGTAAGCATGAGAGTTTGTAGCATAACCAACAAATATGCCCTCATGAGCTCTAGCCTCAAATTTAGATAAACGAACACCTTTCTTGAGAATGAAACACTTACACCCGAAACACCCGGAAGTACTTGAGGTTGGGCTTGTTATCGGTGACTATCTAATATGGAGCCTTGTTCAAGCCTTTGCGGAGGTAGAGCCGATTGGATGCATGAACGACAGTGTTGATGGCTTTCGCCCAAAAGTTGTATGGAGACTTGAAATCCACCATCATGGTTCTTGCCGCATCCATCAACGTCCGGTTCTTCCTCTCCTCTACATCATTTTGTTGAGGGGTGTATGGTGCGGAATATTGGTGCTTGATTCCCTCATCACTAAGAAACTCATCCAAGGTGTAGTTCTTGAACTCGGTGCCGTTGTCACTTCTTATTGTCAAGATCTTTGCATTGTGTTGACGTTGAGCTTCATTTGCAAAATTGATGAGGGTTTGTTGAGTCTCACTCTTCCTCTTGAAGAAGTATACCCATAATTCATTTGTAATTTCAGCACCATCAAGTTTAAATTTCAGCACCATCAAGTTTAAATTTAGGATGACTAGTTAGTCAGGAAACTGAACTACAACAGTTTTTATCATCTAAAACTGAACCAAAACATTTAGCTCTAGTTGCTTTTAGTCATCCAACAGGTGATAAACCTACAGTGTTCACCATGGTTAGGAACAAACCTACAACCCCAAATTCACTTAAACTAATTTACATGGTCATCACCAGCCTAGAGATCCACTGCTAATTCTCTACACGTACAGTCAAAACTTTTTTATGTGAACCAATAGTTATTGCATGGACAGAAGCATAGAACCTAGCATGGCTCAATGGCCATGGACAGAACAAGCAGTAGCATTGTAGGGAGAGGGGAGAGATTATACCTTCCATGGCATCGTCCATGACTTGCTCCACGAACTCGACTTGCTCCATGGCGTCTGTCGGTGTCAAAACCGGCGGATCTCGGGTAGTGGGTCCCGAACTGTGCGTCTAGGCCGGATGGTAACAGGAGGCAGGGAACACGATTTTTTACCCAGGTTCGGGCCCTCTTGATGGAGGTAAAACCCTACGTCCTGCTTGAGCATCCAGGTTCCGCTATTGGTTATTGACCGGAGACGTGTCTCGATCATGTCTACATTGTTCTCGAACCCGTAGGGTCTGCACGCTTAAGGTTTCGATGACAGTTATATTATGAGTTTATGAGTTTTGATGTACCGAAGTTAGTTCGGAGTCCCGGATGTGATAAGGACATAACGAGGAGTCTCGAAATGGTCGAGACATAAAGATTGATATATTGGACGGCTATATTCGGACACCGGAAGTGTTTCGGGTGATTTCGGAGAAAACCGGAGAGCCGGAGGGTTACCGGAACCCTACCGGGAGAAGTAATGGGCCATATGGGCCTTAGTGGAGAGAGAGGGGCAGCCAAGGTGGGCCGCGTGCCTCCTCCCCCCTGGTCCGAATTGGACTAGGAGAGGGGGGGCGGCGCCCCCCTTTCCTTCTCCCTCCCCACTTCCTTCCCCCTCCTAGTAGGAGTCCTACTCCTACTAGTAGGAGTCCTACTCCTACTAGGAGGAGGACTCTTCCTGGTGCGCCAATAGGGGCCGGCCGGCCTCCTCCCCTTGCTCCTTTATATACGGGGGCAGGGGGCACCCCTATACACACAAGTTGATCCACGTGATCATATTCTTAGCCGTGTGCGGTGCCCCCTTCCACCATAATCCTCGCTAATATTGTAGCGGTGCTTAGGCGAAGCCCTGCGACGGTAGTACATCAAGATCGTCACCACGTCGTCGTGCTGACGGAACTCTTCCCCGACACTTTGCTGGATCGGACTCCGGGGATCGTCATCGAGCTGAACGTGTGCTAAAACTCAGAGGTGTCGTAGTTTCAATGCTTGATCGGTCGGGCCGTGAAGACGTACGACTATATCAACCGCGTTGTTCTAACGCTTCCGCTGTCGGTCTACAAGGGTACGTAGATCACACTCTCCCCTCTCGTTGCTATTCATCACCCTGATCTTGCGTGTGCGTAGGAAAATTTTGAAATTACTACGTTCCCCAACAAATGGTTCAAGTCAGGCACAAATCTCGCACAACCGGAATCAAATCTCATACTCACTTGGATAATTGCAGGGTACATCATAATAATAAACAAAAATCATACAATATTTCTGTGAATCCAACATGAATTCAACCACACGGATTCTTGGCCTTACTCGGATATTCTCACAGGGTAAAAACAAACTCATTGTTCCATCACTGAAAACAAAATAGGAACTATATGCAAGAACAGTCAGAATAAGAAAGAACAGTCAAGAGCAGGGAGGGGTGGAACTTTATCCCAATCTTTACTAGTGTCTGCTTCAGTGGGAAGAGAGAAAGTGATAAAGAGCAGACATCCCCGCCATCACTGCCCCGAAGACGTGCAAGGAGGCTTTCCTGCAGCAATTTCCAAACAATCTCTTCAACGATAATAGAACTACAATTACAATCGGGAATACGCTACTATCCATCCAAACCAAAGAAACAAATCATGATATCTTCGAAGAGCCAACCTAGGTAACAAGAGATGACTGCAGGGGCAAGCAAGTGGAAAAGAGAATGACATGGCGACCAGCACCGGAGCCGATGCCCGGCGGCCGAAACCCTAGCCATAGGGGAGGCTCGCCAGTGGTCTTTGGTGGCTGCGAGCGCCGGACCTAGCCGGATTGTGTGTGGGTGGGAGGTTGAACGGGTCCATGGTGCGAGGGGGGCTCGAGCTATGCTTTACGGTGGCGGGATTCGCCGGCCGCCGCGTGAATCAGCCGCCGCAGGTGGCGCATCGAGAAGCCGCGTGAAGAGAGAGGGATGGGACGGGAGAGGGATGGGTGGATGGTGGATGCGGAGGATCCGGTAGCCTTCGGAGCTGCAAGGTGGGAGGGGGGAGCGGGAGAGCCGACGGTGAGGTGGGTCGGAGGAGGCAGATGAGGCGGTTGGTGGCGGCGACTTGGGAGAGATGAGGGAATTGGGTGCTCTGTTTCTCGCGCGTCTTTTTCTCTCCTCGGTTTATTTTTTCATATATGTACCACGATAGGGTTATGACCTGCCAATCTACAACGCCTACGTTGCACCGCTTATATGTGTATCTACCGGGAATTTTGCAACATATCGTAAAAATGTTGTAGCATTTGTGTTGCTTTATAGGGGATATCCTTGTAGTGGTTCTCAAAAACTGAGGAAAATACTTACGCTACTTTGCTGCACCACCCTTTCCTCTTCAAGGGAAAACCGCAAGTGCTCAAGAGGTAGCAAGAAGGATTTCTCGCGCCGTTCCCGGGGAGGTCTACGCAAAAGTCAACATAACAAGTACCCATCACAAACCCTTATCTCTTGCTTTACATTATTTGCCATTTGCCTCTCGTTTTCCTCTCCCCCACTTCACCCTTGCCGTTTTATTCGCCCTCTCTCTCTCCGTCCTCCTTCTCTTTCCCAATTTGCCTGTTTAGCCCGTTTCTTGTTTGCACATATGGTTGGAATAGTTGTTTATTTATTACTAAACAGAGAACCTAAGACCTATGGATCTTCATCCAATTGCTATTCTTTTTAAGAGATCCAATTATGATGAACCAATTGCTAGTGAGTTTTGTGCACTAGATTATATTTATGAGGTTTTGCTTGAAATTTGTGAATCCAAAAAGGGTGATGAATTACTTTATGAAGCGATTCATGATAGACCTTTGAGTAAAAAGCATGATTGCAATGATTTTATTATAAATTCTATTTATGCAAATTGTGCTAATAATATGCAAAACCCTACGCTTGGGGATGCTTGTTTGGCTATGTCCTCTACTTGTTGCAATGATCATGATTGAGGTGATTCTTCTTATGATCTTGAAAATTTATTTAAGCTCCATGATGAATATGAGATTGATAATAGTGTTTGCAATATTATTGAAAGTGGGTTTGGAAGTGTGTCAACTTTAGATCCCACATATTTGGAAAATGTTCAATCTTATGAAATCTTTGATAAAAGTGGGTTTGGAGAGGTCATGACTTTAGTTAATGTTAATCCCACTATTTTGGAAGAGTGTCAACTTTGCATGCATGTGGATCGTATTGAAAATATTTTATGTGATAGCTATTTTGTTGAATTTGCTTATGATCCTACATGTAATTATTATGAGAGAGGAAAATATGGTGGTAGAAATTTTCATGCTACTAAATTACCTCTCGTTATGTTGAGATTGTTATTGTTTCTTTCCACTTCCTTGCATATGCTAGTTTTTGCTTGCGATGATAATTTGTTTGCCTATAAGATACCTATGCATAGGAAGTATGTTAGACTTAGATGTGTTTGTCACGTGTTTCATGATGCTCTCTTTGTGCTTCAATTCTTGTCTTTCATGTGAGCATCATTGAAATTATGAATGCCTAGCTAGGGCGTTAAACGATAGCACATGTTGGGAGGCAACCCAATATTTTTCCTTCCTTGCATATGCTAGTTTTTGCTTTCCTTGATAATTTGGTTCCCTATAAGATTGCTATTGTCTCTTTCTTCTTCCTTGCATATGCTAGTTTTTGCTTTCCTTGATAATTTGGTTGCCTATAAGATGCCTATGCATAGGAAATATGTTAGACTTAGATGTGTTTGTCATGTGTTTTATGATGCTCTCTTTGTGCTTCAGTTCTTATCTTTCATGTGAGCATCATTGAAATATTATGCCAAAATATAAGGCTTTAAAGAAAAGCGCTTGTTGGGAGATAACCCAATATTTTTCCTTGTTGTTATTCAATAAATAATTTATCTAGCCTCTGTTTTGGTTTTGTTTTTTGTGTTTAATTAGTGTTTGTGCCATGTAGAACCGTTGGGAAGACTTGGGGAAAGTCATGTTAATCTTGCTGTAAAAAACAAAAACTTTAGCGCTCACGAGAACTACTGCCATTTTTATTTGGAAAGTGATATTGTGACGCCCCCGATTCAATCGTACACTAATCATACACGCAAACGTGTATGATCAACATCAGGGACTCACAGGAAGATATCACAACACAACTCTACAAATAAAATAAGTCATACAAGCATCATATTACAAGCTAGGGGCCTCGAGGGCTCGAATACAAGAGCTCGATCATAGACGAGTCAGCGGAAGAAACAATATCTGAGTACAGACATAAGTTAAACAAGTTTGCCTTAAGAAGGCTAGCACAAACTGGGATACAGATCGAAAGAGGCGCAGGCCTCCTGCCTGGGATCCTCATAAACTACTCCTGGTCGTCGTCAGTGGGCAGCACGTAGTAGTAGGCACCTCCCGAGTAGTAGTAGTCGTCGCCGACGGTGGCGTCTGGCTCTTAGGCTCCAACGTCTGGTCGCAGTAATCGAGTATAGAAAGGGGGAAAAGAGGGAGCAAAGCAAACGTGAGTACTCATCCAAAGTACTCGCAAGCAAGGAGCTACACTACATATGTATGCATTGGTATCAAATGGAATAAGGGTATCATATGTGGACTGAACTGCAGAAGCTTCTGGTAACCTCCATCTTGCAGCAGGAGAAGAGAGTAGATGGTAAGTTCACCAAGTAACATCGCATATCATAACCCTAACCAATGATCCTCCCCTCGTCGCCCTATGAGAGAGCGACCACCTGTTGTATCTGGCACTTGGAAGGGTGTGTTTTATTAAGTATCCGGTTCTAGTTGTCATAAGGTCAAGGTACAACTCTGGGTTGTCCTTTTACCGAGGGACACGGCTATTCAAATAGATCAACTTCCCTGCAGGGGTGCACCACATAACCCAACACGCTCGATCCCATTTCGCCGGACACACTTTCCTGGGTCATGCCCGGCCTCAGAAGATCAACACGTCGCAGCCCTACCTAGGCACAACAGAGAGGTCAGCACGCCGGTCTAAATCCTATGGCGCAGGGGTCGGGGCCCATCGCCCTTTGCACACCTGCACGTTGCGAACGCGGTCGGAGAGCATACCTAGCAACCTCCATTACAAAGGAAGTTGCATTACAAGGTCCAACCCGGTGCGCGCCGCTTAGTCGCTGACGTCACGAAGGCTTCGGCTGATACCACGACGTCGAGTGCCCATAACTGTCCCCGCGTATATGGTTAGTGCGTATAGGCCAGTGGCCAGACTCGGATCAAATACCAAGATCTCGTTGAACGTGTTATCTTGAAATAACCGCGAACGCCGACCAGGGCCAGGCCCACCTCTCTCCTAGGTGGTCTCAACCTGCCCTGTCGCTTCGCCACAAAGATCCACACACAGGGCCGTTGGCACAAAGGTCCTTTTAGCCCCCAATCCGTGAATCACTCGCGGGTGCTCCACGAGTCGACCCGACTTTAGTCACCACATGTATCATGTATAAAGTATATAGTATATACCTGTCATCACCTCCCGAGTGATCACGGCCCGATAGTATAGCATGGCAGACGGACAAGAATGTAGGGCCACTGATGATAAACTAGCATCCTATAATAAGCATTAGGATTGCAGGTAAAGGTAACAATAGTAGTAGCAAGTACGGGCTATGCCTCAGGATAGGATTAACAGAAAGCAGTAACATGCTACACTACTCTAATGCAAGCAGTATAAAGGAGAGTAGGCAATATCTGATGATCAAGGGGGGGGGGGCTTGCCTGGTTGCTCTGGCAAGAGAGAGGGGTCGTCAACTCAGTAGTCGTACTGGGTAGCAGCGGCGTCGGTCTCGGTGTCTAGCGAGAGAAGAGGGGGAAGAAACAATAAATATTTAAGCAAACAGATGCATAGCGATGCATGACATGACAAGTATCGGTGCTAGAGGTGCCATAACGCGGTATGAGGTGATACCGGCGAAGGGGGAAAACATCCGGGAAAGTATCCCCGGTGTTTCGCATTTTCGGGCAAAGGAGCTGGAGGGGCAAAGTTGCGAGTTCGATAGGTTAGGGATGCGTGGCGGACGAACGGGCCGTGTATCCGGGTTCGTCTCGTCGTTCTTAGCAACTTTCATGTTGAACATAATTTAATCCAAGTTATGGATTAAAATATATGATTTTCTAAAGATTTTATTAATTTCTGAAATTTAATTAATTATTTAATTTAATTCGAAATTTGGATTTATGACATCAGCATGATGTCATGCTGACGTCAGCAGTCAACAGGGGTTGACTGGGTCAAACAGACGCGTGGGTCTAGTGGGACCCACCTGTCATACACCGTTAGGTTAATTAGGGTTTAGTTAATTGATTAGGTTAATCTAATCAGGATTAATTAGTTTAATTAATTCTTTAATTAACTAATTAAGATTAATTAAGTTAATTAATTCTTTAATTAACTAATTAAGATTAATTAAGTTAATTAATTATTTAATTATTTAATTGTTTTATTTATTATTCATTTTTAAACCTTTTTTTAACGTTCTGGGGCATGGGCCCCCTGTGTCATTGGCAGGGGGGTCTTGGCGGGTTTGGGCGTAACGGGCGCGGGCGCCCGTCCACCCGAACGGCACAACAGGGGGGGCGCCGGCAGAGGCCGTAGCCCAGCATGGCGGGGCGAGGCACGCGGGCCGGAGCAGCGGCGTCAGCCAGCGGCGGAGGAGCCCTAGCGGCGAGCCGCAGGGGCGGCGCGCGAGCGGACGCGGCGGGGCAGAGGCCAGGGAGGCACAGGAGGGCTGCGGGCATCGGCAGCGGGGCGCGGGTGAAGCCAGGGCGGCGCTCGCCCGCAGGGAGTGCTGCGAGGCAAGGCCGGTGGCCAGGGCGGCCGCGGTAGCCGTCGGCGCTGCGGCGATAGGGCGGCAGGGAAGCGGGGGAGCAGCACCAGGGGTGCGAGGGCGCGGCCGAGCCCCGTAGCGAGCAACAGGGGCTTCGGCGGCGGCCGTGGCCGATGATGGCGAGTGCGGGGGGCCGCCAGGCTGCGGGGGAGGGCGTCGGGCGCGGGCCAGGCAGCGGAGGAGCGCGGCGGCAATGCGAGCAGGCGGCACATGGGTGGAGGCGGAGCAGGGGAGTCCGGCGAGCTGCAGCAGGTGGCGACGGCAGCGGGCGCACGCGCAGTCGAGCGGGCGCGGACGTGGCCGTGGTGGCCGCGAGCCAAGGCGGGGCGCGGTCTCCGCGCGGCGAGCGCGAACACGTGCTCGGGGACGTGCAGGAGAGGAGAGAAGAGGCTCACGGCGGGGAGTAGGGGAGTGGTAGCGGTGGTCGAGGTGGTGAGTCGAGGACGACCGAGCGACGGGGAGGCAGGCCGGCGACGGTGTCCTGGCATGGACGCGGCGCGATCGACGTGGCTCCGGGCGCGGGGCGGCGTCGGGCGTCGTGGCGACCTCCTCCTCTCGATCCCGATCCAATCGAGGGAGAGAGGGGGGCAGATATTTCGCGGGGGGAGTGTGGGGGTGTCGGTGGGGGGGTCCGGTGAAGTGAGGGGATAAGGGAGTGGGGGCGCGGGGTGGGCCGGCCCATTCGGGTGGCTGGGGGTCCGCGTGGATGGCCAGCTGGGCCAAAAGGCCCAGCGAGGGGGGGGCGTTTTCCCTTTTTTTCTGTTAGTTTGTTTTCTCTTTTGTATTTCCTTTTCTGTTTTAATCCATTTTAAAATACTTTGGCACTGTATAAAAATGTGCAATTTATGGCACTGCCCGAACATTTTTGTTTTAACTTTTGAAAACTTTTATAATTTAACTTTATTTTAAATTTGAATTTGACTCGGTTTTGAACTAACGGTAGATTATCAACAGTAACCATGGCGATTAGCGTTGGATTACTGTAGCACGATTATCCGGGCGTTACAAATCTCCTCCACTACAAGAAATCTCGTCCCGAGATTTAAGAGGGTAGTAAGGGGGAAAGTTCTGGTTACGATATGCTAACGGATCTTCTCGAAGAAGTTAATTCCCTTCGTTGATGTCTTCAATTCTTTATTCCAATGCATCATGATGAAGTTGTCGTCCTTTCTTCGGGGCACTCCATCGTACTTACGAATAGGTAAGGGGCAGCCCTACAACGATAGGATGTTATAAGGGAGCACTACTAGGGAAAAGCCTATACACAGAATTTTACCAGTAGCGCTGTACAAAATCAAGCGCTGCTGCTACTTAGTAGCAGCGCACGTAAATAAAGCGCTACTGCTATGACTTTACCAGTAGCGTGTACTAGCGAAAAGCGCTGCTGCTACGTTTGAACTGGGCGCACATGGCTAGCCCAACCTAGCAGTAGCGCGTATAATGGCCCAGCGCTACTGCTAATCTCCTTAGCTGCATCGCGCTTACGTGTAAAGCGATGCTGCTAACGGAAATAAAATAAAGTGAAAAACAAGTAGAAAAGTAAATGAAAATGAAAGAAATAGAAAAAGGAGAAAGGGAAAAAATAAAATGTAAATAAAAATAAAAGAAAAAAGGGGAAAAAGGAGAAAGGAATAGCAGTAGCGGGTTCTGCAGAAAATCGCTATAGCTGCAGCGTGTATTCCAGAACGCGCTGTAGCTAACGTAGCAGTAGCGCCCTTTCTGGAATGCGCTACTGGTACTTCTGACTTAACCACGCGGTTCGTCCTTCCCCACGGCCACTTCATCCCCCAAATCAACTACACTCTCGCCGCCGCCGTCGCCCCTCGGCCGCCGCGCGCTCTCCCCACGCCGCCCCCGACCCCAGATTCAACGGCGGCCCCGCCCCCGACCTCAACGCCGCCCGGGACGCTGCCCCCGACCCCGACCTCAATGCCGCCCCGGACGCCACCCCCCCCCCCCCGACCTCAACGCTGCCCCGGAGCCCCGACCACGACCTCGACGCCGCCTGCCCCTCCCTCATCGCAGGCACCCGAGGTGAGCACGCCTGCTCCTCCCTCTCCCCTACCTTTGCCTAGGGTTTCTACCTCCATCAAATTAGTTAGGGTGGAAACGAATCGGATGCGGATGCGGCTCAAATGAGTTAGGGTTCATGTAAGGGTGGAAACGAATCAAATTTCTAAGATGAATCATAAAACGAGTAAAATTTGACCACTTATTTCACTTTATAGTTGGATAATTGGAATATCCGCTACCACTTTCCACCCCTATAGGTTCATCAAATTAGATGGTAATTAGGGCAGTAGTTCTTAGGTACTAATTAGTTAGTAAGAACTAGGTACTAATTAGGTACTAGAATATTTTTATTTATAGTAAGTTTATTTTTAGTAAGAACTAGTTGAATTAATAGAATTAGTTAGTAAGAACTTGTTGCTATTTTTTTAGTTAAAGCAATTTTCCCGCATCGACGTGGACGATGCCTATCCCGCATCCTCGTCGTCGAGTCGGTGGAGGACGACACCTGCTTGACCAGATGGGCCATGTCCGGGACTGGGCTCCGCCGGGGTGGTACTGGGAGGCGCTACCTACCGGGGGGCGCAGGTTGGTGAGGAGCCAGCCTGTCGTTGACCCGAACCTTCTTTGGTGGTGGTCGCGTGGGCCAGTGACGGTCCAGAGGCTCGAGGACTCCGCGGAGGTGGTGCGTCACCATGTCAGTGAGGAGGACGCGCATGTCCGTCGCTACTTGTTTGCATTGGAGCACAGGTTCTCCAATACCTGGCAGGTTCTCCAGGGATCTCACTGGAGCTATGATCCCGTGATGGTTCCTTCTCTGTGGGTGTCCACCGCCCGCGCCGATACCCGTCGTGTGCTAGGGTTTTAGTTGCACTGGTGATGTTATATGTATGACACTATTCGGGGTGTATTAGTGATAATATTCGACGATGTACGGACGCACGAGATGATTTACTTTTGCTTATTAAATGCATGCTAATTTGAGTCTTATAAGATATTTTGAAATGTATATCTTGTGTTGCTCAATATCCAAGTGGCCGTTCATGTTTGTAGGTTACACCTCCGAGTGGCCTATGTTTTGCTGGAGTGTTGATTCATTTCCGTTCCGGCAAATTTCAGGCGCTCGATATATCCTATTTTAGCAAAGGTCATGCCGGATTTTTCCGTGAATTTTGGCATGACTTTTGCTAGAATATGTAGGAAATATCGAGTGCCCCGGATTTGTGTGTTGAGTATCCTGGTAGTTGTCTTCTATCGATTTTCAATTAATGTTTTAACTATGAACATAGGAAATGTCTGACGACAAAAAGGATTTCGGTATTTGCAAATACTGCGAAGACGAGCGCGGCCTGTGCGATGGAATCTTCCTAGATGATGATAGGCGCTTCAGCATCAAGCTGGACGAGAACTTCGAAGTGGATACAGTAAGTCACAACGACAAGTCTTTTTTCGTAATTAAGCATGACATCTGCTTCAACTTATATTTTTTTTACTATTCTACTAGCGTATCCCCTGCGATGCAAGAGTTTTTGTATTGGATAAGATAGGTTTCAGTCATACTATGGAGGTAAAGAAAGTTTATTTGAAGACCGAGCATGGTTATATTTTCCACGCAAAATTATACAATTCAGACGACTACACCTATTTTGGATGCAAAACATGGCGAGCACTATGCAAGACTTATGCATTTCAGCCTGATATGGTTATCACCTTTGATATTCGTCCGGAAGATGATATTGAAGGTAATACCGACATCTGGGTCGATGTGCAGACGCCTCCAGTTACACCAAAATGTAAGTTTCTCAACCATATTTATGTCTTTGATATTGTTATTCAAAAATAGTTGACAACTAATTTGTATTGTCAGCTTATTTCGGTGCAAGCAAACATGTCCAGCGCTTGGTAGACAGGACCTACTACTGCCCCGAGGCTGAACTAAACTGCGAGGAGCTAAGTCATTATGTTTCATGGCTTGAGGATCTTGATACCGTCAAGACAAATTTTCTTCCTGGACTTAGAAATCTTAGTACTGAAAACGTGCGACCAATAGTGTTCGTCATGAACTACGGTCTCATCTATTTAGGAAGGATGGTAAGATTTTTACTATTTGTCCTCAGTGCATCTTTTCCATACATTATTTGTGAAGCTAAACTTCATTGCTAAGTATGTGACCATACGATGTTCTTCAATAGGGACTCCCGATGAATGTTGTGCCTTATGGGATCGAGACTAAAGGTACCATGAGTATTATTAGCTTACGGCCAAGATATCCTACATGTTACTTTAGTGCATTCAAGATCAGCGATGAATGCTTAATAGTGCAAGACTGGACCAGATATGTGATGGGGGAGCGCAGACAAGTACTAGGGGGCAGCAAACAGATGTGCTACCCAAAATTAGGAGACAGGTTCATCTGCATGCTCCAACTTGATCAAGGAGGAGAGCTACACACGTTTTATGTTGTTTTATCTAAGAGAGAGCAGCATGAGTGATTAGCTAGAAATGAGTTTGAGGATGATGATGTGCTACACTATTACTATGATGATAAAATAGCTAGTGTTGGTGGTAATGACTGATGATTATTATTAGCTAGTGTTAGTGGTGATTAAATAAATATTGTTGGTGCTAATGATTATGATGATGATTAAATAGCTTGTGCTGGCGGATTAGATTCAAGTGGAGGCAACATGTGGTGCACATCGAAAGTACTACTAGTCCAAACTAGATCAAGTTTGGATTAGTAGTATACTTTTGACATGCACCACATATTGCCTCCACTTGAACCTAATCCACCTTCATTTGACACACTGTTATGGACATAATGATGTAAACCTCATAACTGGTATTGTACCAATATTTGTACGATGGCGCATAAATACACTAAAAAAACAATACTAGTAGCGATGGAAAGAAAACACGCTGCCAGTAGTTACATTAGCAGCAGCGTGGGAGTGAACAAGCGCTGCAGCTATTTGTCCCAGCAGTAGCGCGTGCGGCACGCGTTACTGCTAAGCAATAGCTGTAGCGTCTTATTAGTAGTGCGCCTACCCGCGCTACTAGTGAGCACAAAACCAACGCTACTGCTAGGGTTTTCCCTAGTAGTGGAGGATCATCTAGGGGTATCCTAAGAATGAACATATGAGTATCTCTCGAGTTGAACAAATGAAACACATTGAGAGCAAAGTAAGGCGGTGCAATAAGAAGTTTCAAGCGGATAGGCAATCGTTCATTGCCTGAAATAGAGTGTGAAAGGGGTTCAGAGCAACGGGAATAAGTATTGTGTCCGACACCAGAATTGATCACTAGGAAGGTGGCTCACAAATTACATACGAAACGAAGTGCAAGGGATAACTTCGAAACAGGGATGTATAGGAGAGTCAGGTTTCAATCATGTGGAACTGTGGGTTATGGGCCCACCATGTGGTTAAAGTAGGAGGGCACTGACATCTTGCACGGTCATGATACCAAGGCATCATGATAGCCAGGCATGTCAGAGAAGAGACTGTCGGTTATGTTGGCAACAACGTTGGTACCAAGGGCGAGGGACGAAGAGAACCATTTTCATGCTTGTTAATTCAAGGCGGACCAATAGGCAAAGTTCACATCCATCGGTGGTTACCGGAATGTCATCAACAATAGTAACAGGATCTTACCGACACGATGGTGCACCTAGGTGTTTACATAAGCAGAAAAATATTGATGCTTAGATCATATAGATCACCGGAAAGGTCAAACAAACCAATGTAAAAGAAATGTGAGCATCAGATTAACAGAACAATGGAAAGGAAAATGTGTTTAAACACATATTTAAAGGGTATATCCTTCCCAAGGACAAGCAGAGCATGATATTCATAACAAGATATAATGTAGAAAACTCTTTAGGTAAGGAGAGAGAAATTTCATGACTTTACCCATACAGCGGTGTTTGGATAATTGAGCAGGAAACATTTAGCATTGGGCTTCAAATGTTCTTTGATGAAAATTGGAGTACCACAGACATGCTTTGAGGTATTATTGGTCTTTTTAAGCAAAGGTCGGACTTGGATACACAAAGGATTCATCAGGAACAACTTAGAGAATAAGCCTTCATGGAAGAATGGTTAACCTTGCTAAACAGGAAACTATAACAACAGTCCTCCGGCCGGGTGTGCTAGGCACGACATGAACTTACCGGGTTACATAAAGACCGATGTTATAACTCTTGGAAATATGTTCTAATCATCATATCTGACCAAGATTTAGATCTGATTTGTGTTAGGATAACTCAGATTTAGGATGCCTGAGAAGAAAGGTGCAACACAAATTGTCGAGATGACATTGTAAGGTTCTTAGGGAAATGAACCATGGAAACGAGTTCCAAGACAAGACTTCATCATTAAAACAAGGAGAGGGTGGGGAGATGGCTGATGGACTCGGTGACAATCCATTGAGATTTTCAAAAGACGGATCTCCCCAATTATGTGAACAAGGAGATAACATTTGTCAAATCAAAATAGTATAATGATATATGCTCGAGGAAAACATGCATAATTAAACATTGGTTCAAAGCAATAGGGTTGCTAGAAGTTTTGAATTCACACATCATAGTTCATTTGTCGGTATTCCGGTTAGGAACAACACGAGGACCAAGAAGGAATGGTGATGGTGATAAGTATTACTTGTATCAAGAATTCCCAGGAGGTGGTGAAATTCTGACTACATTCTTGACGTAAAAGATGGTAATACTCCAATGCAAAGAAGAACAAATGCTGGATAGCAAGGATCTCAAGGTATAACACAAAACATGAATAAGTTTGTGTTGGAGGGAAGTCAATAAGGTAGTCAAAGATAACACAAATCATCGGGGGCAAGGATGGTATTTCTCATCATGAACTCAATTGATATCCTGGAAGAGCTCATAAGGTTGATGATGATCATGACACATTTGTCGATAGATTTCAAGAAGATGTAATCAATTAGTGATGACATCAAGTCAAAGGAATGATGAAGCGGAAGGTTATTGGTACCATGGGTAGGACACAAACTTGAAATCAAGCTTGTTGTTCAAGGCGAACTAATATGACGAGGAAGATTGACGTAAGCTTAGCTCATCATCGAAAGTTGTGCTCCAGGTTTACGGACCAGGTAGCACAGTTAAAGTTTAGCATGATAATGATATAGCCGGGCAGGCTAGGACTTACGTGATCGAGTTCAAATTCGTAAGTAATGAAGGTTACCAAGAGTTGTTTAATCGCGGTGCGATCTCGATTCAGTTTTCGGTGTCTTTGAGTGTCTAATAACTCAGAGCCCGTGAAAAAAATGGAATCAGTGAGAATGTAGTACTTGATGAAGAACTCATAAGAAGTTATGAAGTTCCGTGATAGTCTCAAGATACCAGGGGGGTAATACTCGACGACAGATCAAAGTAGAGGTTGGACTGGGGTATTGCTCTACAGAAGACAAGTGCTTAAACTCGCATGAGAAATGGTATTTAAAGGAGAACATGGTCGGAACCACGATTGCAAAAGGCCAGAACCCAAATATAAAATGAACTTATACCAAAGGAATAATTAATTTAAGAGAAGCTTTGATGATAAGATCTACATCGTGTCCATGGGCATGAACACAGGTTCAAGGTCGACTCCCACTTCTCCAATGCATGACCATTCATTCACTACTCTAATAAAAATAATTTCATTGTGAAAACCTACCTGGTGAATTGCTAGAGGAGTATGACCCGTGAAATCTTTCGGGTTCACACAGATTAAGGAAGGCATAGGTTCATCCCATCGAGACATCTTAGAAACATATATCGCAAGTTTCGAGAGTAATTATCACCAGCTCGAAAGCAGAGCATGGTTGGTCAAATCAAGGAATAGGATTTACCAATGGCATTATGTATCACGGAAAGAAATTCCAAAGTCATTGAATATGAAGGACGCTATCGGATAAAATCCAACAAAGGATCTGGTGGTCCTAAAGGGATCTGATGTGAGCATCGGTACTCAACCAGAGAAAGAAATAATGCAAGGAGATCAGACTATAGAAACAACTGGCTAGTTCAAAGCTCAAACGCAAAAGAATTATGATTTCCAATCAAGGGATCAGAAGCAAATGCTCTGATTAAGGATGGATAAGTTACGTAGGTTTAGGGGTACAATCGATGGCAATCCGATTGGTCGAGAACCAGCTCATGTTTAAAATGATGTCTGAGCCGGTAGGATAAATCATGAGGATTACGAGCATCCGCAGCATATTGAATCGATGGACTCAAAATGATAGTGACAAAGGATGCCAAAAAGATTACTAGACTTATGGGATTAACCATAATGTAAGCAAGCAAAAATTTCAAGAGCAATAGGCTGCTGAGGATTTTCGGAAGATCGAATGGTATTTCGAAGATTGGTGACATACATGAATCCACTGGGGATGAGTGGATACTCGGTAGGTGCGAGAAATTATCCGTAGGGGTTTTCGATGGAATGGAGTTGCAAAACCAATGGCACAAAGTATTCTTGGACAACCACGAGTATTTCGGGGTATCTTGTAATAACAAGACCAACTGGGGACTGATTGTAAGAAGGACAAGTGTACGTGGTTATCCATAACGATTTATCAGTGGGCGGGAATAACAAAAGTGGTGGGCACAAAGTCTCGAGAGAATATCGGGGAGTATAAGAGAGTTCAGAGTCCTAGAGTATAGACAAGAGTAAAACACTCTAATACCACCCAATGGCGACGTGGCCCCGTAAGCCACACAGCCATGTTAGTAAAAGTTTTTCAATGACTAGACTCGACTTCGGCCAAGGAGTGTGGAAGGGGGATTCCTACTGGCAGTCGGCTCTGATACCAACTTGTGACGCCCCCGATTCAATCATACACTAATCATACACGCAAACGTGTACGATCAAGATCGGGGACTCACGGAAAGATATCACAACACAACTCTACAAATAAAATAAGTCATACAAGCATCATATTACAAGCCAGGGGCCTCGAGGGCTCGAATACAAGAGCTCGGTCATAGACAAGTCAGTGGAAGCAACAATATCTGAGTACAGACATAAGATAAACAAGTTTGCCTTAAGAAGGCTAGCGCAAACTGGGATACAGATCGAAAGAGGCGCAGGCCTCCTGCCTGGGATCCTCCTAAACTACTCATGGTCGTCGTCAGCGGGCTGCGCGTAGTAGTAGGCACCTCCCAAGTAGTAGTAGTCATCGCCGACGGTGGCGTCTGGCTCCTGGGCTCCAACGTCTGGTCGCAGCAATCGAGTATAGAAAGGGGGAAAAGGGGGAGCAAAGCAACCGTGAGTACTCATCCAAAGTACTCGCAAGCAAGGAGCTACACTACATATGTATGCATTGGTATCAAATGGAATAAGGGTATCATATGTGGACTGAACTGCAGAAAGCCAGAATAAGAGGGGGATAGCTAGTCCTTTCGAAGACTACGCTTCTGGTAACCTCCATCTTGCAGCAGGAGAAGGGAGTAGATGGTAAGTTCACCAAGTAACATCGCATAGCATAACCCTAACCGATGATCCTCCCCTCGTCGCCCTGTGAGAGAGCGACCACCGGTTGTATCTGGCACTTGGAAGGGTGTGCTTTATTAAGTATCTGGTTCTAGTTGTTATAAGGTCAAGGTACAACTCCGGGTCATCCTTTTACCGAGGGACACGGCTATTCGAATAGATCAACTTCCCTGCAGGGGTGCACCACATAACCCAACACGCTCGATCCCATTTGGCCGGACACACTTTCCTGGGTCATGCCCGGCCTCGGAAGATCAACACGTCGCAGCCCTACCTAGGCACAATAGAGAGGTCAGCACGCCAGTCTAAATCCTATAGCGCAGGGGTCTGGGCCCGTCGCCCTTTGCACACATGCACGTTGCGAACGCGGTCGGAGAGCAGACCTAGCAACCTCCATTACAAAGGAAGTTGCGTTACGCGGTCCAACCCGGCGCGCGCCGCTCAGTCGCTGACGTCACGAAGGCTTCGGCTGATACCACGACGTCGAGTGCCCATAACTGTCTCCGCGTAGATGGTTAGTGCGTATAGGCCAGTGGCCAGACTCAGATCAAATACAAAGATCTCATTAAACGTGTTATCTTGAAATAACCGTGAACGCCGACCAGGGCCAGGCCCACCTCTCTCCTAGGTGGTCTCAACCTGCCCTGTCGCTTCGCCACAAAGATCCACACAGAGGGCCGTTGGGACAAAGGTCCTTTCAGCCCCCATCCGTGAATCACTCGCGGGTGCTCCACAAGCCGACCCGACTTTACTCACCACATGTATCATGTATAAAGTATATAGTATATACCCGTGATCACCTCCCGAGTGATCACGGCCCGATAGTATAGCATGGCAGACGGACAAGAATGTAGGGCCACTGATGATAAACTAGCATCCTATAATAAGCATTAGGATTGCAGGTAAAGGTAACAACAGTAGTAGCAAGGACAGGCTATGCATCAGGATAAGATTAACAGAAAGCAGTAACATGCTACACTACTCTAATGCAAGCAGTATAGAGGAGAGTAGGCGATATCTGGTGATCAAGGGGGGGGGGGCTTGCCTGGTTGCTCTGACAAGAGATAGGGGTCGTCAACTCCGTAGTCGTACTGGGTAGCAGCGGCGTCGGTCTCGGTGTCTAGCGAGAGAAGAGGGGGGAGAAACAATAAATATTTAAGCAAACACATGCATAGCGATGCATGACATGACAAGCATCGGTGTTAGGGGTGCCATAACATGGTATGAGGTGATATCGGCGAAGGGGGAAAACATCCGGGAAAGTATCCCCGGTGTTTCGCGTTTTCGGGCAGAGGAGCCGGAGGGGGAAAGTTGCGAGTTCGATAGGTTAGGGATGCGTGGCGGACGAACGGGCTGCGTATCCGGGTTCGTCTCGTCGTTCTGAGCAACTTCCATGTTGAAAATAATTTAATCCGAGTTACGGATTAAAAGATATGATTTTCTAAAGATTTTATTAATTTCTGGAATTTAATTAATTATTTAATTTAATTCGAAATTTGGAATTATGACATCAGCATGATGTCAAGCTGACGTCAGCAGTAAACAGGGGTTGACTGGGTCAAATTGACGCGTTGGTCCAATGGGACCCACCTGTCATACACTGTTAGGTTAATTAGGGTTTAGTTAATTGGTTAGGTTAATCTAATCAGGATTAATTAGTTTAACTAGTCGCCAACCCGTGCGTTTGCACGGGCTAGTTTAATAACCTACAATGGGATGATATTTTGAGGCAACGTTTCATTTACTCGGAGTAAGGAAATCGAGAATTCCCAAATTTCTATTGGAAAAGTTCCATCTTGTCATAGGACCATCATAGTCAAAATTTAATATTTAAAATGATAGAATATGAAATGACACATATACTCGGTCTGTAGAGTACTTAAGAAGTTAAATTTAAATACACAATGAAGGAGCCTCGTAGAATTAACAAAAAGACAATTAGACCTTATTAAAGAGAAAAGGAATAGATGCACGCATCAGAGACTGTTTGTAATTACATTTTAGTTGTTCCAAAATTTTCTCATAAAAAGACAAAAGCCTAATCTCCAACTAATATAATAAAATCATGTATATAGAATAATGTAGTTGAGCTTCTGTACATGTTTCGACGGTTGCGCTTCTGTGCATCTCATTTGCTTCCAACATATCATAATGTATTGATCTAAGCATGTTTTTTTCATTATATTATTCATTTTGTAAATGTAAAATGTTAATATATTAACATATTATTCATTCTGTGCATCTCATTAACTTTTTTTGTCTCTTTTTTTAATTCGCATGAACTTTGGCTAAAGTGGTGTATACAAATACCTTACTGAAATAATTTGTTATATGATGGAACCAAAACAAATTATGAATCCATACTGTATTTATGGAAATACTGATACAATATTTACCTAAGATCGTGTTTATCAAACCAAAGAAACTGACACACGTGTCTCATATCCATTATCTACCATGCTATATATGTCGTTCCCACTTCCCATAAATTAACATGCATATTATTCTTGTCACATGGTAGTTTGCTGACATCTCATTTTCCAAAAACCAGCAATGGCTATTGAAATTTTTGTCGAGCCACTAATAATATGAACTCGGCAAAGTTAATGCTTGTCCACGTCCGTCGAAGAAAGTGTTGTTTGCGTAGAGCAGAGCTTGGTAAACACAATGCCAAGTTGTTTCTAGGCTTTGCAAAGTACGCTGGAAACTCGGTGAATTCACCGATTCCATAGTGACATGGCATTAACACAAAACTATATCACATTCACATCCCAAAAAACAAATGGTGTATAAATAAATACTTTTTTAAGACGTCACAAAAATGAACTTGATTGAAAGATAACTTTTTCTTTACTCGTGCCATGGGAATCAGTGGTTTCTCGATCGACAACATCATGGGCTGTATTGAATAATTGTGAATTTAGAGGTCGTCGATCATGGGAGGCGCTGATCTTACAAATAGATTTGGATGTTTTACACAATGTGTCAGAGATGAGGAACAGGGGTGAGGATCAATGGAGATTGGTTGTAGAAGAAAATGTGTCCAAATATGGTATGAAATATGGAAAACTGAGACAAAAAAGAGATCTGAAATCTGCCTTAAAATATGAAATGTGTGTCCATCTGCGAATCTCCATGGCCCAACAATGATAAATCACATAGCTAGACTGATTTTTAGAGGGTATAATATATATGTGCGCTGTTTTGGCCATCCCGGACTAACACTTGTGAGTTATTTGTCTTGCGTAGTTAATTAGATAATGAACGATAATATCCCTTTTATGAATGCTACCAGCAGAAAAATAGCATATAGATATGCTTGCTATAAAGACAATGTAATTAAATTAGCAAAATATTGTACTACCTCAGATCAAAAGTTTCTTCACACGCTTAACCGTCGCCAGTCCAGATGCTTAATGATGAGCTCATTACCTTGTCCTCCATCCTCGGCGGTGACGGTGCCGGGGCCAAGAAAAGCTTCCCATATGGACCCTTGCTGGATAGGCTAAACAATTCTAGCAATTAAACACTAACGGAAAGACAACATAATATACTTACCTAATCAAAAGGACGGGTTGGGTGTTGCTTGGAAGATTATTCATTAAGTAGTATCCTGCATTGCACTTCGTCGTCCAATTTTGTATACCGCATGGAGGCAGCCAATTATATAATCAGATGATGATATTCATCACATGCATGGTAATCTTTCTGTTCTCATATTTACCACTGGATCTAACTCGCTGCATTGTCTTCATCACCTGCAACACAGAGAGAGAGAGAGAGAGAGAGAGAGAGAGAGAGGCTGATGGCACTGGGAGGAAGAGGCCAAGGCATGTATGCCATGGCCAGTGTAATTAGATTTTTCGCTGTATCTAACATGCCATCAATGAAAAGAAAAACAGCAGAAAGGCCATTGCGTGAGGTACAGAGGAGATGCCTCTTCTTGCGGGCTTTGAGGGAGGAGAGGCCTGTGTTTTTTTGGCTAGCGTTGAGAGAGGAGATTTCTTCGGGGAGGATCACGTACGGGGCTATGTCCCCATTGGGAGGAAATAGAACGCATGGACTCTGGACTCTAATTATGTACGTGAATACTAATTATGTACGTGTGCTATTGTGGCAGTTTTTTTTACACAAAGTAATTGTATGAGAGATGGTTAGTTGTTGTAGATCTTAACCATTAGTTAGGATCTAATGACATTATATTTTTTTTGTTTGGTTTGTACAACCGAGAGAAAAAAATTCTGGCTGAGGCTTTTATGATTGAATCTACACCGTAATAATTCGGTCCCACCATATGAACGGTCCGTAAAATCTAATTAACGTGGGAATTTTTAGGAAGTGCCTAATTAGTATAGAAAAAGGTATAGATAGATAGATATAGAGGTATAGAGAGATTAATTCTTTAATTACCTAATTAAGATTAAATTAATTAATTAATTATTTTATTTATTATTCATTATTTAAACCTTTTTTTAACGTTCTGGGACGTGGGCCCCCTGTGTCATTGGGAGGGGGGTCTTGGAGGGTTTGGGCGTAACGGGCGCGGGCGCCCGTGCACCCGAACGGGCAACAGGGGGGCGCCGGCGGAGGCCGTAGCCCAGCGCGGCGGGGCGAGGCACGCTGGCCGGAGCAGCGGCGTCAGCCAGCGGCGGAGGAGCCCTAGCGGCGAGCAGCAGGGGCGGCGCACGGGCGGACGCTGCAGGGCAAAGGCCAGGGAGGCAGAGGAGGGCCGCGGGCGTTGGCAGCGGGGCGAGGGTGAAGCCAGGGCGGCGCTCGCCCGCAGGGAGTGCGGCGAGGCTAGGCCGGTGGCCAGGGCGGCCGCGGTGGCCGTCGGCGCTGCGGCGATAGGGTGGCAGGGAGGCGGGGGAGCAGCACCAGGGGTGCGGGGGCGCGGCCGAGCCCCGAAGCGAGCAGCAGGGGCTTCGGCGACGGCAGTGGCCGATGACGGCGAGTGCGGGGTGCCGCCAGGCTGCGGGGGAGGGCGTCGGGCGCGGGTCAGGCAGCGGAGGAGCGCGGCGGCAACGCGAGCAGGCGGTGGGGATGGAGGCGGAGCAGGGGAGTCCGGCGAGCTGCGGCAGGTGGCGACGGCAGCGGGCGCACGCGCGTTCGAGCGGGCGCGGCCGTGGCCGTGGTGGCTGCGAGCCAAGGCGGGGCACGGTCGCCGCGCGGCGAGCGCGAATGCGTGAGCGGGGACGTGCAGGGGAGGAGAGGAGAGGCTCACGACGGGGAGTACGGGAGTGGCAGCGGGGGTCGAGGTGGTGAGTCGGGGACGACCGAGCGACGGGGAGGCAGGCCGGCGACGGTGTCCTGGCGCGGGGGCGGCGCGATCGACGTGGTTCCGGGCGCGGGGCGGCATTGGGCGTCGTTGCGACCTCCTCTCGATCCCGATCCAATCGGGGGAGAGAGGGGGGGCAGATATTTTGCGGGGGGAAGTGTGGGGGGTGTCGGTGGGGGTCCGGTGGAGTGAGGGGATAAGGGAGTGGGGGCGCGGGGTGGGCCGGCCCATTCGGGCGGCTGGGGGTCCACGTGGATGGCCAGCTGGGCCAAAAGGCCCAGCGGGGGGGGGGGGGGGGGCTTTTTCCCTTTTTTCTGTTAGTTTGTTTTCTCTTTTGTATTTCCTTTTCTGTTTTAATCCATTTTAAAATACGTTGGCACTATATAAAAATGTGTTTATTGTACCATAATTAAATATGCAATTTATGGCACTGCCCGAACATTTTTGTTTTAACTTTTGAAAACTTTTATAATTTAACTTTATTTTAAATTTGAATTTGACTCGGTTTTGACCTAACGGTAGATTATCAACAATAACCGTGGTGACGTGGCATGATTAGCGTTGGATTACTGTAGCACAATTATCCGGGCGTTATAGATATTTAGTTAATTCTTTTTGCAGATGATTAATAGATAAATTCCTCACGTCCAGCAATTTATTTGAGAATTTTTGGGGTTCCGGATCTTGCGCTAGCTACAGATTACTACAGACTGTTCTGTTTTTGACAGATTCTGTTTCTCCGGTGTTGTTTGCTTATTTTGATGAATCTATGGCTAGTAAAATAGTTTATAAACCATAGAGAAGTTGGAATACATTAGGTTTAACACCAATATAAATAATGAGTGAGTCATTACAGTACCTTGAAGTGGTCTTTTGTTTTCTTTCGCTAACGGAGCTCACGAGATTTTCTACTTTAAGTTTTGTGTTGTGAAGTTATCAAGTTTTGGGTAAAGATTTGATAGATTATGGAACAAGGAGCGGCAAGAGCCTAAAATTGGGGATGCCCATGGCACCCCCAAGATAATCTAAGGACACCTAAAAGCCAAAGCTTGGGGATGCCCCGGAAGGCATCCCCTCTTTCATCTACTTCTATCGTTAACTTTACTTGGAGCTATATTTTTATTCACCACATGATATGTGTTTTGCTTGGAGCGTCTTGTATGATTTGAGTCTTTCTTTTTAGTTTACCACAATCATCCTTGCTGTACACACCTTTTGAGAGAGACACACATGATTCGGAAATTATTAGAATACTCTATGTTTTCACTTATATCTTTTGAGTTATATAGTTTCGCTCTAGTACTTCAATTATATCTTTTAGAGCACGATGGTGGATTTGTTTTATAGAAACTATTGAATTCTCATTCTTCACTTAGATTATTTTGTGAGTCTTAAATAGCATGGTAATTTTCTTAAATAATCCTAATATGCTAGGTATTCAATATTATCAAAAACTTTCTTATGAGTGTGTTGAATACTAAGAGAAGTTTGATGCTTGATGATTGTTTTGAGACATGGAGGTAGTGATATTAAAGTTGTGCTAGTTGAGTTGTTGTGAAGTTGAGAAATACTTGTGTTGAAGTTTGCAAGTCCCGCAGCATGCATGTATGGTAAACGTTATGTAACAAATTTGAAACATGAGGTGTTCTTTTGATTGTCCTCCTTATGAGTGGCGGTCGAGGACGAGCGATGGTCTTTTCCTACCAATCTGTCCCCCTAGGAGCATGCACGTAGTGCTTGGTTTTTGATGACTTTTAGATTTTTGCAATAAGTATGTGAGTTCTTTATGACTAATGTTGAGTCCATGGATTATACTCACTATCACCTTTCCATCATTGCTAGCCTCTTCGGTACCGTGCATTGCCCTTTCTCACATTGAGAGTTGGTGCAAACTTCGCCGGTGCATGCAAACCCCGTGATATGATACGCTCTTTCACACATAAACCTCCTTATATCTTCCTCAAAACAGCCACCATACCTACCTATTATGGCATTTCCATGGACATTCCGAGATATATTGCCATGCAACTTTCCACCATTCCGTTTATCATGACACGTTCATCATTGTCATATTGCTTTGCATGATCATGTAGTTGACATAGTATTTGTGGCAAAGCCACCATTCATAATTCTTTCATACATGTCACGCTTGGTTCATTGCATATCCCGGTACACCGCCGGAGACATTCGTGTAGAGTCATACTTTGTTCTAGTATCGAGTTGTAATCTTTGAGTTGTAAATAAATAGAAGTGTGATGTTCATCATTAATAGAGCATTGTCCTAAATAAAAAAGAAGAGAAAGGCCAAATAAAATAGGGGAAAAGGCCAAATAATAAAAAAAATAAAAGGGACAATGCTACTATCCTTTTTTCCACACTTGTGCTTCAAAGTAGCACCATAATCTTCATGATAGAGAGTCTCTTGTTTTGTCACTTTCATATACTAGTGGGAATTTTTCATTATAGAACTTGGCTTGTATAGTCCAACAATGGGCCTCCGCAAGTGCCGTAGGTCTTCGTGAGCATGCAAGTTGGATGCACACCCATTTATTTTCTTTTGTTGATCTTCATATATTTATAACTCTAGTGCATCTGTTGCATGGCAATCCCTACTCCTTACATTGACATCAATCGATGGGCATCTCCATAGCTCATTGATTAGCCTCGTTGATGTGAGACTTTCTCCTTTTTGTCTTCTCCAAGTAACCCCCATCATTATATTCCATTCCACCCATAGTGCTATATCCATGGCTCACGCTCATATATTGTGTGAAGGTTTATAAAGTTTGAGATTACTAAAGTATGGAACAATTGCTTGGCTTATCATTGGGGTTGTGCATTATGGGATCATTATTGTGTGATGAAAATGGAGCATGACTAAACTATATGATTTTGTAGGGATGAACTTTCTTTGGCCATGTTATTTTGAGATGACATAATTGCTTAGTTAGTATGCTTGAAGTATTATTATTTTTATGTCAATATTGAACTTTTATCGTGAATCTTTCAGATCTGAATATTCATACCACAATTAAGAAGAATTACATTGAAATTATGCCAAGTAGCATTCCACATCAAAAATTTAGTTTTTATCATTTACCTACTCGAGGACGAGCAGGAATTAAGCTTGGGGATGCTTGATACGTCTCCAACGTATCTATAATTTTTTATTTCTCCATGCTATATTATCTTCTATTTTGGACATTATTGGGCTTTATTATCCACTTTTATATTATTTTTGGGACTAACCTATTAACCAGAGGCCCAGCCCAGAATTGTTGTTTTTTGCCTATTTTAGGGTTTCGAAGAAAAGGAATATCAAACGGAGTCCAAACGGAATGAAACCTTCGCGAACGTGATTTTTGGAACGAACAAGATCGAGGAGACTTGGACCCTACGTCAAGCAACCAACAGGGAGGCCACGAGGTAGGGGGGTGCGCCTACCCCCCCCCCCCCCAGGCGCGCCCTCCACCCTCGTGGGCCCCCTGTTGCTCCACCGACATACTTCTTCCTCCTATACATACCTATGTACCCCCAAACGATCAGAGACGGAGCCAAAACTGTAATTCCACCGCCGTAACGTCCTGTATCCACGAGATCCCATCTTGGGGCCTGTTCTGGAGCTCCGCCGGAGGGGGCATCGATCATGGAGGGCTTCTACATCAACACCATAGCCTCTCCGATGAAGTGTGAGTAGTTTACCTCAGACCTTCGGGTCCATAGTTATTAGCTAGATGGCTTCTTCTCTGTTTTTGGATCTCAATACAAAGTTCTCCTGCTCTCTTGTGGAAATCTATTCGATGTAATCTTCTTTTGCGGTGTGTTTGTTGAGATCGATGAATTGTGGGTTTATGATCAAGTTTATCTATGAACAATATTTGAATATTCTCAGAAATCTTTTATGTATGATTGGTTATCTTTGCAAGTCTCTTCGAATTATCAGTTTGGTTTGGCCTACTAGATTGATCTTTCTTGCAATGGGAGAAGTGCTTGGCTTTGGGTTCAATCTTGTGGTCTCCTTTCCCAGTGACAGTCGGGGCAGCAAGGCACGTATTGTATTGTTGCCATCGAGGATAACAATATGGGGTTTTCATCATATTGCATGAGTTTATCCTTCTACATCATGTCATCTTGCTTAAGGCGTTACTCTATTTTTATGAACTTAATACTCTAGATGCATGCTGGATAGCGGTCGATGTGTGGAGTAATAGTAGTAGATGCAGGCAGGAGTCGGTGTACTTGTCTCGGACGTGATGCCTATATACATGATCATACCTAGATATTCTCATAACTATGCTCAATTCTGTCAATTTCTCAACAGTAATTTGTTCACCCATCGTAAAATAACTATGCTCTTGAGAGAAGCCACTAGTGAAACCTATGGCCCCCGGGTCTATCTTAATCATATTAAATCTTCCAATACTTTGCTTTTATTTTACTTTGCATCTTTATCATAAAAAGACCAAAAATATTATCTTATCATATCTAGCAGATCTCACTCTCGTAAGTGACCGTGTAGGGATTGACAACCCCTTATCGTGTGGTTGCAAGGATTTATTTGTTTTGTGTAGGTGCAAGGGACTGGCGCCTAGCCTCCTACTGGATTGATACCTTGGTTCTCAAAAACTGAGGGAAATACTTATGCTACTTTGCTGCACCACCCTTCCCCCTTTAAGGGAAAACCAACGCAAGTGCTCAAGAGGTAGCATGGCTTTCCTTAGGTGCGGCTTGAAACCGTGCACAAATTCCCACACTCAACATGATATCCGCTCTAGATGCGCCAAGGTAAAGCAAGGAGCCAATCATGGAGAGGTATACCTTTTGATCCACTACTTTACCATTGGGATCTAAGTCAAGTTGGCATTTGACGGGCATTGGAGTGGAAGCCGGCTTGACATCACTTAGCTTGAATCTCTTGAGCATGTCTTGAGTGTATTTTTCTTGGTTGATGAATGTTCCTTCTCTTCGTTGCTTGATTTCGAATCCGAGAAAGAACTTCAACTCTCCCATCAAGGACATCTTGAACTTCGAGGTCATGAGAGCGGTAAATTCCTCATTGAAAGCTTTGTTAGAAGAACCAAAGATGGTGTCATCAACATATAGTTGGCACACAAACAACTCCCCTTTGACCTTCTTAGTAAAAAAGAGTGGGGTCGATTTTCACAATTTCAAACCCACGATCTTGCAACAACTCGTTAAGGTGGTCATACCACGCACGTGGGGCTTGTTTAAGGCCATAGAGTGCCTTATCGAGTTGGTACACATGATCGGGGAAATAGGGATCCTCAAACCCGGGAGGTTTTTTGACATACACCAACTCATTAATGGGACCATTAAGAAAAGCACTCTTCACATCCATTTGTTGCAACATGAAGTTATGAAGCTAAGCATAAGCAATCAACGAACGAATAGATTCAAGGTGAGCAACGGGAGCAAAGGTTTCACCGTACTCGATACCCTCGACTTGGGAGTAGCCTTGAGCTACCAAGCGAGCCTTGTTGTGGGAAATAATCCCATGAGCATCTTTCTTGTTCTTGAATATCCACTTGGTTCCAATGACATTATGGTTCCCCGTTCGCCTTGGCACCAATCTCCACACCTTGTTGTGCTCGAAGTTGTTGAGTTATTCATGCATGGCATTAAGCCAATCTGGATCTTTGAGCGCCTCATAGACCTTTTGGGGTTCAACACAAGAGACAAACGCATTATGTTCACAATAGTTTGCCAATTGTCTACGAGTGCTTACCCCCTTTCGTATGCTTCCAAGCACATTTGTCATGAGATGACCCTTGGTAGATAGCTTGGATGCAATCTTGGCGGCACGGCGCTCGAATTCCTCCTTAGGAGTGAGTTGAGGAGCGGTTACTTGATCATCTTGAGCGTTGTCTTAAGCTTGTTCTTGATCTTGAGCTTGCTCTTGATATTGAACTTGCTCGGAGGAGAGAACTTGACCTTGGGCATCACTTGGTGGTTCAACACCATATTGATGTTGATCTTGCCATTGGTCTTGTTCATGAGGTTGAGGGCCTTCACTTTGTTCTTTGGAAGCATGTGGGTCTTGGGTTGGTGATGGTTCCACTTGAGTGGAACATTGTCCTTCTCCTTCAGCCACAAGGGGTTCCTCAATGGGTAGGATAAAACCAACACCCATTATTCTTATGGCTTAGGGAGGAATTTCATCACCTACATCACAAGTACCACTTTGCTCCACTTGGGAGCCGTTATTCTCATCAAACTCCACATTACACGTCTCCTCAATAAGTCTCGTGGACTTATTGAGGACATGGTAAGCATGAGAGTTTGTAGCATAACCAACAAATATGCCCTCATGAGCTCTAGCCTCAAATTTAGATAAACGAACACCTTTCTTGAGAATGAAACACTTACACCCGAAACACCCGGAAGTACATGAGGTTGGGCTTGTTATCGGTGACTATCTAATATGGAGTCTTGTTCAAGCCTTTGCGGAGGTAGAGCCGATTGGATGCATGACCGACAGTGTTGATGGCTTTGGCACAAAAGTTGTATGGAGACTTGAAATCCGCCATCATGGTTCTTATTGCATCCATCAATGTCCGGTTCTTCCTCTCCGCTACATCATTTTGTTGAGGGGTGTATGGTGCGGAATATTGGTGCTTGATCCCCTCATCACTAAGAAACTCATCCAAGGTGTATTTCTTGAACTCGGTGCCGTTGTCACTTCTTATTGTCAAGATATTTTCATTGTGTTGACCTTGAGTTTCAGTTGCAAAATTGATGACGGTTTGTTGGGTCTCACTCTTCCTCTTGGAGAAGTATACCCAAGTGTATCTTGAATAATCATCCACAATCACCAAGCAATACTTTCTACCACCAAGACTATCAAAGGATGGAGGCCCAAAGAGATCCAAGTGAAGGAGCTCCAAGGGCCTCTTCGAGTAGATGATAGTCGTGGGAGGGTGTGCCTTCTCATGTAGCTTTCCTTCAATACAAGCACTGCAAGCACGATCTTTGCCAAAACTAACATTTGTTAGTCCACGGACATGGTCCCTTGATACGTCTCCAACGTATCTATAATTTTTTATTGTTCCATGTTATTATATATTCTGTTTTGGATGTTTAATGGGCTTTATGATACACTTTTATATTATTTTTGGGACTAACCTATTAACCCAAGGCCCAGTCCAAATTGCTGTTTTTTTGCCTATTTTAGTGTTTCACAGAAAAGGAATATCAAACGGAGTCCAATCGGAATGAAACCTTCGCGAGCGTGATTTTTGGAACAAACGTGATCCAGAGGACTTGGAGTGGACGTCAAGCAACCAACGAGGATGCCATGAGGTAGGGGCGCGCCTACCCCCCTGGGCGCGCCCTCCACCCTCGTGGGCCCCTCGTGGCTCCACCGACCTACTTCTTCCTCCTATATATACCTACGTCCCCTGAAAACAAATTTCCATCGCCGCAACCTTCTGTACCCGAGAGATCCCATCTTTGGGCCTTTTTCGGAGCTCTGCCGGAGGGGGCAACGATCACGGAGGGCTTCTACATCAACACCATAGCCTATCCGATGATGTGTGAGTAGTTTACCACAGACCTTCCGGTCCATAGTTATTAGCTAGATGGCTTCTTCTCTCTCTTTGGATCTCAATACAATGTTCTCCTCGATCTTCTTGGAGAACTATTCGATGTAAATCTTTTTGCGGTGTGTTTGTCGAGATCCGATGAATTGTGGGTTTATGATCAAGATTATCTATGAACAATATTTGAATCTTCTCTGAATTCTTTTATGTATGATTGGTTATCTTTGCAAGTCTCTTTGAATTATCAGTTTGGTTTGGCCTACTATATTGATCGTTCTTGCAATGGGAGAAGTGCTTAGCTTTGGGTTCAATCTTGCGTTGCTCGATCCCAGTGACAGAAAGGGAAATGACACGTATTGTATTGTTGCCATCGAGGATAAAAAGATGGGGTTTATATCATATTGCTTGAGTTTATCCCTCTACACCATGTCATCTTGCCTAATGCATTACTCTGTTCTTATGAACTTAATACTCTAGATGCATGCTAGATAGAGGTCGATGTGTGGAGTAATAGTAGAAGATGCAGAATCGTTTCGGTCTACTTGTCACGGACGTGATGCCTATATACATGATCATGCCTAGATGCTCTCATAATTATGCACTTTTCTATCAATTGCTCGACAGTAATTCGTTCACCCACCGTAATGCTTATGATATATTAAGAGAAGCCACTAGTGAAACCTATGGCCCCGGGTCTATTCTCCATCATATAATTTTCCAATCTATTTTATTTTGCAATCTTTACTTTCAATCTATATCATAAAAATACCAAAAATATTTATCTTATTATTATTATCTCTATCAGATCTCACTCTCATAAGTGACCGTGAAGGGATTGACAACCCCTTTATCGTGTTGGTTGCGAGGTTCTTATTTGTTTGTGTAGGTACGAGGTGACTTGCGTGTGGCCTCCTACTGGATTGGTACCTTGGTTCTAAAAAACTAAGGGAAATACTTATGTTGCTTTGCTGCATCACCCTTTCCTCTTCAAGGGAAAACCAACGCATGCTCAAGAGCTAGCAAGAAGGATTTCTGGCGCCGTTGCCAGGGAGGCGTACACCAAGTCAAGTCAAGATTTGATATCCCACGGACGTGCGATTTCTGGCGCCGTTGCCAGGGAGATATATGCCAAGTCAAGACATACCAAGTACCCATCACAAACTCTTATCCCTCACATTACATTATTTGCCATTTGCCTCTTGTTTTCCTCTCCCCCACTTCACCATTGCCGTTTTATTCGCCTCTTCTCCGTTCACCTCTTTACCATGTACCTTCTTTTTCCTTACATCTTCACTTGCTAAAAGTTTATGGATCCTCATCCGCTTGCCAATCTTTTTAAGAGATCCAATTATGATGAACCAATTGCTAGTGAGTTGAGTGCACTAGATTATCTTTATGAGGTTTTTCTTGAAATACGTGAATCTAAAAATTGTGATAAAGTGATTCACGATAGATCTTTGAATAAAAAGCATGATTGCAATCATGTTACTATAAATTCTTTTAATTTCATTTGTGCTAATAATATGCAAAACCCTAAGGTTGGGGATGCTTGTTTTGCTATGTCCACTACTTGTTCCAATGATCATGATTGGGGTGGTTCTTCTTTTGATCTTGAAAAGTGATTTAAGCCCCATGATTTATATGAGATTGATAATAGTGTTTGCAATAATATTGAAAGCGGGTTTGGAAGAGTGTCAACTTTATATCCCACATATTTGGAGAATGTTCAATCTTATGAAGTTTTTGATAAAAGTGAGTTTGGAGAGGTCATGACTTTAGTTAATGTTAATCCCACTATTTTCGAAGAGTGTCAACTTCGCATGCATGTGGATCGTGTTGAGAATATGTTATGTGATAGCTATTTTGTTAAATTTGCTTATGATACTACATGTAATTATTATGAGAGAGGAAAATATGGTTGTAGAATTTTCATGTTACTAAATTACCTCTCTTCATGATGAGATTGCTATTGTCTCTTTCTTCTTCCTTGCATATGCTAGTTTTTGCTTTCCTTGATAATTTGGTTGCCTATAAGATGCCTATGCATAGAAAGTATGTTAGAATTAGATGTGTTTGTCACATACTATATGATGCTCCCTTTGTGCTTCAATTCTTGTCTTTCGTGTGAGCATCGTTGAAATTTTATGCCTAGCTAGGGGCGTTAAACGATAGCGATTTTTGTTCCTGTTTAGTAATAAATATTTTGTCTAGACTCTTTTATGGTTGTGTTTTTTGTGTTTAATTAGTGTTTGTTCCAAGTAGAACCGTTGGGAAGACTTGGGGAAAGTCTTTGTGATCTTGCTGTAAAAAATAGAAACTTTAGCGCTCACGAGATTAGCTACACCTTTTTACTGGAGAGTGATATTTAGTTGATTCTTTTTGCAGATGATTAATAGATATATTCCTCACGTCCATCAATTTATTTTAGAACTTTTGGGATTCCATAAGTATGCGTTTGATACAGATTACCACAGACTGTTCTGTTTTTGCCAAATTCTGTTTTTCGTGTGTTGTTTGCTTTTTTTGATGAATGTATGGCTAGTAATAGAGTTTATAAACCATAGAAAAGTTGGAATACAGTAGATTTAACACCAATATAAATAAATAATGAGTTCATTACAGTACCTTTAAGTGGTGTTTTGTTTTGTTTCACTAACGGAGCTCACGATATTTTCTGTTAAGTTTTGTGTTGTGAAGTTTTCAAGTTTTGGGTAAAGATTTGAGGGATTATGGAACAAGGAGTGGCAAGAGCCTAAGCTTGGTTATTCCCAAGGCACCCAAAAGTAAAATCCAAGGACAACCAAAAGCCTAAGCTTGGGGATGCCCCGGAAGTCATCCCCTCTTTTGTCTTCGTCCATCAGTAACTTTACTTGGAGCTATATTTTTATTCATCACATGATATGTGTTTTGCTTGGAGCGTCTTGTATGATTTGAGTCTTTGCTTTTTATTTTACCACAATCATCCTTGCATTACACACCTTTTGGGAGATACACACATGAATTGGAATTTATTAGAATACTCTATGTGCTTCACGTATATCTTTTGAGTTAGAAAATTTTGCTCTAGTGCTTCGCTTATATCTTTTTAGACCACGGTGGTGGTTTTATTTTATAGAAATAATTGATCTATCATGATTCAATTATATTATTTTGAGAGTCCTTTAGAACAGCATGGTAATTTTCTTTGGATATAAAAATAGTCCTAATATGATAGGCATACAAGATGGATATAATAAAAACTTTCATATAAGTGCATTGAATACTAAGAGAAGTTTGATACTTGATGATTGTTTTGAGATATGGAGATAGTGATATTAAAGTTGTGCTAGTTTAGTAGTTGTGAATTTGAGAAATACTTGTGTTGAAGTTTGCAAGTCCCGTAGCATGCATGTATGGTAAACGTTGTGTAACAAATTTCAAACATGAGGTGTTATTTGATTGTCTTCCTTATGAGTGGAGGTCGGGGATGAGCGATGGTATTTTTACTACCAATCTATCCCCCGACGAGCATGTGCGTAGTACATGGTTTTTGATGAACTTTAGATTTTTGCAATAAGTATGTGAGTTCTTTATGACTAATGTTGAGTCCATGGATTATACGCACTCTCACCCTTCCATCATTGCTGGCCTCTTCGGTACCGTGCATTGCCCTTTCTCACCCTGAGAGTTGGAGCAAACTTCGCCGGTGCATCCAAACCCCGTGATACGATATGCTCTATCACACATAAACCTCCTTATATCTTCCTTAAAACAACCACCATACCTACCTATTATGGCATTTCCATAGCCATTCCGAGATATATTGCCATGCAACTTTCCACCATTCCGTTTATTGTGACATGCTTCATCATTGTCACATTGCCTTGCATGATCATGTAGTTGACATCGTATTTGTGGAAAAGCCACCATGCATATTATTTCAAACATATCACTCCCGATTCATTGCCCATCCCGGTACACCGCCGAAGGCATTCATATAGAGTCATATCTTGTTCTAGTATCGAGTTGTAATCGTTGAGTTGTAAATAAATAGAAGTGTGATGACCATCATTAATAGAGCATTGTCCCAAATAAAAAAAGGCCCAAAAAAAAGGGGCAATGCTACTATCCTTTTCCCACACTTCTGCTTCAAAGTAGCACCATGATCTTTATGATAGAGAGTCTCTTGTTTTGTCATTTTCATATACTAGTGGGAATTTTTCATTATAGAACTTGGCTTGTATATTCCAACAATGGGCCTCCTCAAGTGCCCTAGGTTTTTGTGATCAAGCAAGTTGGATGCACACCCACTTAGTTTCTTTTGTTGTGCTTTCATACATTTATAGCTCTAGTGCATCCGTTGCATGGCAATCCCTACTCCTTGCATTGACATCCATTGATGGGTATCTCCCTAGCCCATTGATTAGCCGCGTCAATGTGAGACTTTCTCCTTTTTGTCCTCTGCACATAACCCCCTTCATTATATACTATTCCACCCATAGTGCTATATCCATGGCTCACGCTCATGTATTGCGTGCAAGTTGAAAAAGTTTGAGATTACTAAAGTATGAAACAATTGCTTGGTTTGTCATCGGGGTTGTGCATGATGAGAGCATTCTTGTGTGACGAAAATGGAGCATGACCAAGCTATATGATTTTGTAGGGATGAACTTTCTTTGGCCATTTTATTTTGAGAAGACATGATTGCTTAGTTACTATGCTTGAAGTATTATTATTTTTATGTCAACATTAAACTTCTATCTTGAATCTTTCGGATCTGAACATTCATGCCACAATAAAGAAAATTACATTGAGAAATATGTTAGGAAGCATTCCACATCCAAAATTCTATTTTTATCATTTACCTACTCGAGGACGAGCAGGAATTAAGCTTGGGGATGCTTGATGCGTCTCCAACGTATCTATAATTTTTTATTGTACACTTTTATATTATTTTTGGGACTAACCTATTAACCCAAGGCCTAGTCCAAATTGATGTTTTTTGCCTATTTCAGTGTTTCACAGAAAAGGAATATCAAACGGAGTCCAAACGGAATGAAATCTTCGGGAGCGTGATTTTTGGAACAAACCTGATCCAGAGGACTTGGAGTGGACGTCAAGCAACCAACGAGGAGGCCATGAGGCAAGAGGGTGCCTACCCCCCTGGGCACGCCCTCCACCCTCGTGGGCCCCTCGTGGCTCCACCGACCTACTTCTTCCTCCTATATATACCTACGTACCCTGAAAACATCTAGGAGCATCACTAAAACCTATTTCCATCGCCGCAACCTTCTGTACCCGAGAGATCCCATCCTGGGGCCTTTTCTGGAGCTCCGCCAGAGGGGGCATCGATCACGGAGGGATTCTACATCAACACCATAGCCTCTCCGATGATGTGTGAGTAGTTTACCACGGACCTTTGGGTCCATAGTTATTAGCTAGATGTCTTCTTCTCTCTCTTTGGATCTCAATACAATGTTCTCCTCGATCTTCTTGGAGATCTATTCGATGTAAATCTTTTTGCGGTGTGTTTGTCGAGATCCGATGAATTGTGGGTTTATGATCAAGATTATCTATGAACAATATTTGAATCTTCTCTGAATTATTTTATGTATGATTGGTTATCTTTGCAAGTCTCTTTGAATTATCAGTTTGGTTTGGCCTACTATATTGATCGTTCTTGCAATGGGAGAAGTGCTTAGCTTTGGGTTCAATCTTGCGTTGCTCGATCCCAGTGACAGAAAGGGAAATGACACGTATTGTATTGTTTCCATCGAGGATAAAAAGATGGGGTTTATATCATATTGCTTGAGTTTATCCCTCTACACCATGTCATCTTGCCTAATGCATTACTCTGTTCTTATGAACTTAATACTCTAGATGCATGCTAGATAGAGGTCGATGTGTGGAGTAATAGTAGAAGATGCAGAATCGTTTCGGTCTACTTGTCACGGACGTGATGCCTATATACATGATCATGCCTAGATGCTCTCATAATTATGCACTTTTCTATCAATTGCTCGACAGTAATTCGTTCACCCACCGTAATGCTTATGATATATTAAGAGAAGCCACTAGTGAAACCTATGGCCCTGATGACCCACAAGTATAGGGGATCTATCGTAGTCCTTTCGATAAGTAAGAGTGTTGAACCCAACGAGGAGCAGAAGGAAATGATAAGCGGTTTTCAGCAAGGTATTCTCTGGAAGTACTGAAATAAGTGGTAACAGATAGTTTTGTGATAAGATAATTTGTAACGAGCAACAAGTAAAAAAGTAAATAAAGTGCAGCAAGGTGGCCCAATCCTTTTTGTAGCAAAGGACAAGCCTGGACAAACTCTTATATAAGGAAAAGTGCTCCCGAGGACACATGGGAATATCGTCAAGCTAGTTTTCATCACGTTCATATGATTCGCGTTCGGTACTTTGATAATTTGACATGTGGGTGGACCGGTGCTTGGGTGCTGTTCTTACATGAAAAAGCATCCCACTTATGATCAACCTCTATTGCAAGCATCCGCAACTACAACAAAAGTATTTAGGTAAACCTAACTGTCGGTGTCAAAACCGGCGGATCTCGGGTAGGGGGTCCCGAACTGTGCGTCTAGGCGGATGGTAACAGGAGGCAGGGGACACAAAGTTTTACCCAGGTTCGAGCCCTCTTGATGGAGGTAAAACCCTACGTCCTGCTTGATTAATATTGATGATATGGGTAGTACAAGAGTAGATCTACCACGAGATCAGAGAGGCTAAACCCTAGAAGCTAGCCTATGGTATGATTGTATCTTGTCCTACGGACTAAAAACCCTCCGGTTTATATAGACACCGGAGAGGGCTAGGGTTACACAAGGTCGGTTACAAAGGAGAAGATATGCATATCCGTATTGCCTAGCTTGCCTTCTGCGCCAAGTAGAGTCTCATCCGGACACGAGATGAAGTCTTCGATCTTGTTTCTTCATAGTCTAACAGTCCGGCCAAAGAATATAGTACGGCTGTCTGGAGACCCCCTAATCCAGGACTCCCTCAGTAGCCCCTGAACCAGGCTTCAATGATGATGAGTCTGGCGCGCAGTATTGTCTTCGACATTGCAAGGCGGGTTCCTCCTCCGAATACATCACAGAAGAATTCGAACACAAGGATAGTGTCCGACCCTGCAAAATAAGTTCCACATACCACCGTAGAGAGAATAATATTTCCACAAATCTAATCTGCTGACACGTTTCGGCAACACGACATTATGCCATGGCCCGGTAATTATTTGAACCGTTTTTCTTCAACCAGCTTCACACATAACGCGAGGCGGTTTCTTGACACGTCTTGTCAAAGCAGAGATCGTGTTCCCCTAATTACGGGATTCTCATCAATACGGTCGTGGGTAACCCAACTGTATATAGGACTCCTAGATTATAGGTAAGTCCCAAACGGCTACGGAGAGGACGCTTGATATTCACCCTCTTTATAAAGGGACAAGGCTTTTACTTTTTCCCTCCCGTGCTCAATCGACCTCGAGTTCTAACACCCGAAGCCCAGGTCAGGTTCTCCGGACCTTTAATCATGTCCGGGTCTAGCCTTCAAGGCCGGTGGATGCCCTCCTCCGTTACAGAAGAAGATATCAAGAAGTTGAGGGAGGCCAGATACCTGACCGCCGAGGTTTCGCATCGGCTGCCCGCCCGAGGGCAGGCGTCCCTACTCTTGAACCCAACGAAGACGTCGTGTTCATCTCCCACTTCCTCCGAGGTCTAGGCCTCACTCTGGGTCCCTTCGTTAGGGGGCTGATGTTTTATTACGGGCTAGATTTCCATGATCTATCCCCGGACTCCTTTCTCCACATCTCAGCATTTATTGTTGTATGTGAGGCTTTCCTCCGCATTACCCCTCACTTCGGCCTGTGGCTCAAGACCTTTGACGTGAAGCCGAAGATGGTTGAGGGGTAGCATGTAGCGTGCGGAGGCGCAGTAATAAGAAAGATCGCTGGAGCTCCATGGCCAAAGGGTTCTATTCCCGAGGTGTTCGGATTATGGCAACGGGAGTGGTTTTACATCACAGCTCCTAGAAGTGCCAAGTGGGCGGCTGCCCCTGCTTTCCGCTCAGGCCCTCCACCACAACTGATGTCATGGATTAGCAGAGGGCTGAGCTCGGGTCCAGTCAAGGACGTGCCTGTACTGCAGAGCCGCATTCAAGATCTCTTCGAAGGAGATTTTAGTTTGATTATGGTGATGCAAGTCATGCTGGTTTGACAAATCCAGCCATGCAAATGCCGGCCCCTTCGCATGTCGGAGTTCAACCCAGAAGGACCGCGCGCTATTCAGAATTTCCTCGGCCTGACGCACGAGGAGATGTATAGATCATTCTTTGGACCCCGGATAGAGTGTTTGGATACTACCGAGGACGTGGGCCTGAGCAGCAACCACACCGCCGACCAAGTAAGTTATCCTCTAGCCGAACACACCGTCTTTCATTTATCATGACGTTATTCTGAGAAATCGCTCTTTGACCAGGACTGGATAACAAAGGTGAAGATGATTCGGTGTTCGGCCCCCCTTCCTGAGGGTTTGGAAAATCCGGTACTGGAAAAGATGCTCGAGCTAGCACCTTGCGCGGAGCCCTCAAAGGAAGACAAAGGGTGGAATAATGAGGGCGAAAGCGGGCCTCCACCGCTACCTATTCTGACCGAGGGAACGAGCACCTCCGTGAGGGAGGATAACCAAGGGGAGGAATCTGACATTCTCTCACCCCCGGGAAGGAAGAGCACTACCTCTGAAGATCCGGAAACCAAGGTTTCCAAGCGGGAGAAGAAATCTCCACCAGAGGGTCCTGCCTTGGAGGGTGCTCTTGCCGCACAAAGTCCGTTCGGGGATCAACCCTCTAACGAGCTATAAGTAATTAAAAAGTACTTTAATAGTGAAGATATATTACCTTACCTCTGAGGAAAATAACCGAAGTATTTATCTTGCAGTTCGGATCTTAGCCCTTCTCAACAGAGCTCGTCTTCGGGGGATCTTCTTCCGGAGATGATGGAGAGCGAAACGCCTCCCCCGGACTCCTCCGCTCAAGAAGCGGGCGACCTTGAAGTGTCGTCACGGAGGGCCTCTCCGGATCCGGTGAGGCCAGAAGATAATCCTATAGTCACCCGAAGTCCCCAGCGTCCGGCTCTCGGAGAGAGCAAACAGAAGAGTCCGGCACCGTCTGGTATGCGGTCGGACGTACTGAGGGAGCTGTTGGAGTGAGCAGCCATCTCAGAAGAACACCATACATTGATGGGTATGGTGATGGAAAGGATTTCATCGGCCGAAAGCGGGTTGCATGATGCCTCTATGAGTCTACTGACGGGCTTTGAGGTACGTAAAATGATGTACATTTGTGATGGTACCGCACATTTTTAGGTGTGCCCTGTGTAGATAGTAGCCCCTGAGACTCTGGTTGTCGTCGAGAACGGCGGCAAACAGAGGATCGTAGTCCAAGGTGATAACAATACCGCTTTATGTGCAGGTGATGGAAGCTCCGGTGGCTGGCCGGACTAATGAATTTGCCGAACTAAAGCGGCAACTGGATGCGGCAGATGCCGACATCGAGCTTGTTAACAAGTGGCTTGACGAGGCACAGGGTAAGTAATGTTGTCTGGTGAATGTCACATAGTAAGAGCAGCATGATGCCAGTATCTTTAATATGTTGTGACTGCAGATGGAGCTGCCACCATGGAGACTCTTCGGGCGGAACTTGCCCGAGCCAAAGAACAAGCAAGGAGGAGTAATGCGGCTGCTTTGAAGGCGGCCGAAGAGTTGAGGGCCGAGAAGGCCATGCATTGCGAGAGCAAAGAGAAAATGGCCGAGATGGCTGTAAAGTTAAAAGACACTGCCAACCGTTGCTAGTTCGTTGAAGAAGAAAACCGAGTGAAGGCGACGGACCTTGAGAAGGCCACAACGATGACCAAAGACACCCGCTCTGCTATGAGAGCGAAGAAGGAGGAGCTGCGTGAAGCCGGTTATATTGCGGCTGGGAAGCCCTTCATGCTGCGGAGGAAGTTCGGAGATCCACGGTATGCCCCTCTAGATCGGCTATGGAGTTCGGCAGACGCA
This sequence comes from Triticum urartu, assembly GCF_056163025.1. NCBI lineage: Eukaryota > Viridiplantae > Streptophyta > Magnoliopsida > Poales > Poaceae > Triticum > Triticum urartu. The sequence goes on along the minus strand of NC_141878.1, from coordinate 16,743,939 downwards.
TATATGGACTTGGCGGCGAGCGCTGTCGATGCGGCCAAATACTTCCGAGATCAAACAGATCGTGAAGTGGACAAGCTATTCTGGTCGCAATTTAACGTTCCAGAGCGTCCGCTTCCATTGACTGATCAGCTAGCCGAATGGGCTGAACTCAATAGGTTGTCCAAACTCGCCATGAGGTCTGTCGTGGATCAGTTGTGGCCGGAAAAGCCAAAGCCGAACATCTATTTCAGCTTAGTGCAGCAATTCCTTCGTGCGGTGTCGCGCATCAATGAGATGAAGAGGTCGGCGTGCATAGAAGGCTCGCGGATGGCCCTTGCCCGTGTTAAAGCATACTGGGCGGAGATGGATGCTACCACTATTGCGGCGCGGGGTTCGGCCATAGGCCGAGTGGATGCCGAGCACTATTTCGAAGAGGTTCTCGAGGGTGCTCGTTTGATAGAGGCCCAGTGCTCGAAGAATATTATGTTTGAGTGACATGTATTCCCATTGTAAACACAATGTTTTTATGAAATTTATTAAGGCTGTATTTATACTTTTGCCTGAAAGTAATATGATGCCTCCTGTGCGGCCGTTTATGTATACATGTGTATAACCTGAAAGATTGCAGTCGTCAGCTTCAGCCCCCACGCATATAATGCGGAGGTGTTCGCAGAAGACGCATGTTCACACTTAACCCAACGTCTTGGCCCTATTAAGGAGGTGATAGCATAGAGAACGAGGCAACCGGACTATAATGCTTTAACACTTTCACTTAGCCATAGGAGTTTGACGGTGGGGCTACTATATAGCCCCTGGTGGCTCCGCACTCTCCCGAATTCGGGGTGCGTACATGCCTGGCCGGGAAATGTTCCTTCATTAAGGCGGAGGAATTCTAACATTCTGATAGGTCATCGAGTGGTTGACCAGTCTCACGCTATATCATGACAGTCAGTTTTCGGCTTTCTCTACTGAGGCGCTCGTCCGGATGACCCGGGGCACAATCGCAGTAGTTCTCCTAGTGCTACCTTAGCCGATAGAGCGGAACATACGGTACCAAAACATAGGAGCCGGGCAAACCCAACATTTTACCAAAGACATGATTCGGAGCTGATGCATATAAGGCCAAACTCGCGACGCCGAACACTCCCTAAGGTATTCGGTCTTTATGGTATAAACCGGGCCTAAATAGTGCCCTTTGTAAGAAGCCCCTGGTGTCCAGGTATGTGCATTATTCTGACGTGGCTACATGCCAAGACGCCAGCATCCTTCTCAATTATACTGAGAATCCGAGGGATGTGTATCAACAAGAGACAGTAAAAAAGGTTGACGCAAGGTCTTAATCTAAAAAGAATCCTTGGGACGGGTCCCTACTGCACGTCTACGCCTGTGTCTCCGTTGTGCCGTATCTTGGACGGGTGTATCACGGTAGTCATCTGTAAAAGAGAGGAACTTAGGTGAAAAGTTGTCGCGCGAAAAGGTAGGTTTTAAAGAAACCATGTAAATTTCAAGATGAGTAAAAATTGCCACTTGTCTGCGTGCGTTGAGCCCCTTGTATTTGTGATAGGGTTGTGGCCATCAATCCTGTACGAATTACATATAGCTGCGTCGGACATGTCTAACCGTGTCCGTGGTCTTGACGACCTATCGAATACTTTTAGTTGGTGAGGCCGTTTTAGTGTGCGGCTGCCGAGGCAGCCGCACCCTCCTCGGCGTGCAGGGATCGCTCAATATTTCCATTTACTGTAATGATGCCACGTGGACCGGGCATCTTAAGCGTGAGGGAAGCGTAATGCGGTATTGCATTAAAGCGAGCGAAAGCTTCGCGTCCAAGTAGTGCTTGGTAGCCACTTTGGAACGAAGCAATGTGGAAGGTTAAATTTTCGCTACGGAAGTTATCGGGGAAGCCGAATATAACTTCTAGTAGTAGGGTGCCCGTGCAATGAGCCCCTGGGCCTGGCGTTACTCCGTTAACGGTAGTGTTGCTGAGGCAAATTTTCATTGGGTCTATCCCCATTTTGCGGATTGTGTCCTGATATATCAGGTTTAGACTGCTGCCACCGTCCATCAGGACTCATGTGAAGTGGTATCCGTCAATTATTGGGTCTAATACCAAGGCAGACTGTCCTGCATGCCGGATACTTGCTGAGTAATCACGATGGTCAAAAGTGATCGGTCAAAAATGATACTTGCTGAGACGAACAGTGGCAGGACTCCACGGTGATAGGCCCTTGGGCATATTTCTCTGGGAGTGCCGCTTTGTTTCACCCCTTGATCACGTGTAACACATTTACTGTTTTAACTTCTAGTGGAAATTTCTTTTGTTCACCAGTGTCTTCCTTGAGAGGCTCATCCTCGTCTTCGCTTGGTGTATCCTCCCCCTTGTTTACGGCGTTGAGCTTGCCGGACTGCTTGAAGACCCAACATTCTCTGTGGGTATGATTAGCAGGTTTACCAGGGGTGCTATGGATCTGACATATTTGGTCCAGAATTTTGTTTAGGCTGGACAGTTCATCTCTGGCGCCTTTAGAGGGCGGCTTTTGCTGACCTGGCCGAGAGCTTTGGAATCCGGCGTTTACCGCCGTGCTCTTCGGGTTGTCTTCTTTATTCCGGCGCTTATTATTTTTTCTGCGTCGTGATTCCCTGTTTTCATCTCTAACTTCGGATGTACTTGGGTCACTGGTGCTGCATCTGCCTAGCCAGCTGTCCTCACCCGCGCAAAAGCGGGTCATGAGGCTTGTTAATGCTGCCATTGTTCTCGGCTTTTCTTGGCCGAGGTGTCTGGCAAGCCATTCGTCGCGGACGCTATGCTTAAAAGCTGCCAAGGCTTCGGCGTTCGGACAGTCGACTATTTGGTTCTTTTTAGTAAGAAACCTGTTCCAAAGCTTGCGGGCTGACTCTCCGGGCTGTTGAGTTATATGACTCAAATCGTCCGCATCCGGGGGACAAACATAAGTCCCTTGAAAATTTGCCTGAAAAGCGTCTTCGAGCTCTTCTCAGCTTCCAATGGAGTTTTCGGGGAGGCTCTTAAGCCAGTGCCGAGCTGGCCCTTTGAGCTTGAGGGGTAAGTACTTGATGGCGTGGAGATCATCTCCTCGAGCCATATGGATATGGAGGATATAGTCCTCAATCCAGACCCCAGGGTCTGTTGTTCCGTCATATGCCTCTATGTTTACGGGTTTGAATCCCTCTGGAAATCCATGGTCCAGCACCTCATCGGTGAAACATAGGGGGTGTGCGGCACCCCTGTATCTGGGTTTACCGTGTTGTTCGGATGTTTGTTGTGTTGCATCGTATGCTGGAGCGCGCTTGCGTGGTCCATAGATGGATCTGGTTGCGCCGTCCTTTTGATGCGAGCCCTCGCGTGGATCGCGTATTGGCTTATGTGTGGCGTTGTTTGCCGCTCTATGTTGGTCGTGAGGTCGTCTACCCGGCCAAGTGGCCATTTTAATTTTTGGTTGCGGGGGATCTAAGGCCTCCTCATCGAATTCAGGTAGCAACTTCCGCTTTGGGTAGCTCTTGGTGGGGCAATTACCGTCGTACTTCGCTGCTGTATTGAGTACTTTATTCCATCTGATTTTAAGTGTGTCTTGCGCAGCCTTGAGCCTTTGCTTCTGCATTTTTAGGCTCCTCGCGGTGGCAACAAGCCTTTGACGGGCATTCTGTTGCTCCGGGTGTCTGTCCGGTGTGATGTCATTCGGACTGTTATCTTTGACAGAATCGGGTTGTTCGGCTTGACTCTCCGTGTTGCCGTGGTCCGGCGATGGTTCACCCTGCTCTAACGTTGGGTCTGTATGATCGTTATTTCTGCCGAGGCGGGATTTGGAGCGGCGCTTACGCCTCCGCTTTGACTGCTTCTCGAGGGGACAAACCTTTATTGCGTCCTTCTGTTCCTCGTGGTCGTTTTGTTTTGGTGTGTCCACCATGTATAAGTCATGTGATGAAGTGGGCGTCCAGTGCCCTGTGGGCAATGGTTCCTGTTCGTCTCCTGCATCGTCGTCCATACCGTCGATGTCTTCGGAGTCGAAGTCGAGCATGTCGGTTAGGTCATCGACAGTGGCTACTAAGTGGGTGGTGGGTGGGCGGTGAATTTTGACGCCATCCGCATCCCAATCCTACCGGACATAGTTCGGCCAGGATTCTCCTGACAAGGAGAGAGACCTTAATGAGTTCAGTATGTCGCCAAGGGGCGAGTGCTGAAAAATATCCGCGGAGGTAGACTCCATGATCGGCGCCCAATTGGATTCAATAGGAACGGGCGCAGGCGGTTCGGAGTCCGTGGCGGGAGAAGAATTCGGCAGTATAGCAACACGGCTCTCATGCAGGGTAAGGTCGATGTTTGGCTCTATCGTCGATGAGGGTAAGGCCTCTGTGGCGGGGTCCATCCACCCGTCCATGGGCGGCGCGACTGGCTCCGAATTGAGGGTCGGAGCAGCTGTCGGTGCAATCTCCTGAACATTGTCTGATGGTAGAGCTAAATCGTACTCATCGTGACCACGTGACGCACAAGGCAGAGGCTCGAATCCGTCGAAGATCAAGTCTCCGCGGATGTCGGCCGTGTAGTTTAAACTCAACCTGACCTGATGGCCAGGGCGTAGCTTTCAATCTGCTCCAGATGGCCAAGAGAATTGGCCCGCAGTGCAAAGCCGCCGAATAAAAAAATCTGTCCGAGGAGAAAAGTCTCACCCTGGACTGCGTTGCTAACGATGATAGAAGGATCCATCAAGCCTAACGGCGACGACACAGAGGAACTCTCAATGAAAGCACCAATGTCGGTGTCAAAACCGGCAGATCTCGGGTAGGGGGTCCCGAACTGTGCGTCTAGACGGATGGTAACAGGAGGCAGGGGACACGAAGTTTTACCCAAGTTCGGGCCCTCTTGATGGAGGTAAAACCCTACGTCCTTCTTGACTAATATTGATGATATGGGTAGTACAAGAGTAGATCTACCACGAGAACAAAGAGGCTAAACCCTAGAAGCTAGCCTATGGTATGATTGTATCTTGTCCTACGGACCAAAAACCCTCCGGTTTATATAGACACCGGAGAAGGCTAGGGTTACACAAGGTCGGTTACAAAGGAGAAGATATGCATATCCATATTGCCTAGCTTGCCTTCCACGCCAAGTAGAGTCCCATCCGGACACGAGACGAAGTCTTCGATCTTGTATCTTCATAGTCTAACAGTCCGGCCAAAGAATATAGTCCGGCTGTCCAGAGACCCCCTAATCCAGGACTCCCTCACTAACCATAGCATGAAACATATGGATCCAAATCAGCCCCTTACAAAGCAACACATAAAGTAGGGTTTAAGCTTCTGTCACTCTAGCAACCCATCATCTACTTATTACTTCCCAATGCCTTCCTCTAGGCCCAAATAATGGTGAAGTGTTATGTAGTTGACGTTCACATAACACCACTAGAGGCTAGACAACATACATCTCATCAAAATATCGAACGAATACCAAATTCACATGACAACTAATAGCAAGACTTCTCCCTTGTCCTCAGGAACAAATGTAACTACTCACAAAGCATATTCATGTTCATAATCAGAGGGGTAATAATATGCATAAAGGATCTGAACATATGATCTTGCACCAATTAAACCAACTAGCATCAACTACAAGGAGTAATTAACACTACTAGCAACCTACTAGCACCAATCCCGGACTTGGAGACAAGAATTGGATACAAGAGATGAACTAGCACTACTAGGAAAAGAGCTATAGATGGAATTGACACTAATGGCGCACCAGACATGTGATGCGCCATTACTATATACTAATGGCGCACCATGTGTTGGTGCGCCATTAGTGTGCAAATACTAATAGCGCACCACGTCCACGGTGCGCCATTAGTAAAAAAGAAATTTAATTTTTTCAAAACTACTAATGGCGCACCGTGGGAGTGGTGCGCCATTACTAGTTGAACTAGTAATGGCGCACCACATCCACGGTGCGCCATTAGTAAAAAAAATTTAAATTTTTTTCAAAACTACTAATGGCGCACCGTGGGAGTGGTGCGCCATTACTAGTTGAACTAGTAATGGCGCACCATGCCACGGTGCGCCATTAGTAACTTGGCCCAAACATTCGCTCGAATGCACCCACCCCCCCCCCCCCCCCCCCGTGGACCGCCTTTTCAGTTTCAAAAAAAATAAAAGAAAATGATAGAAATGTCAAAAAAATAAAAGAAAATAAGATTCCCATGTGATATGTGGTCTAGTTGTTAGCAAAATTTACAAACATGAATTTTCGACTTTTTTGCAAAATCTCTCGAGAATTTGTAAAAATGGGCATAACTTTTGCGTACGAACTCGGATGAAAAAGTTTTTTATATGAAAAATCATCTAGTCGAAAAGTTACATCCGAATTTAATCGGGGGAACCCCGTTAAACATTTTCAAAATCCTCAAAAACCTAACAGAAAAAAAGATACGGGGCTTTTAAGATCTGGAGAGGCAAAAAAATTCAAAAAAATTCAAACTTACTAATGGCGCACCTACCCATGGTGCGCCATTAGTATCTTCCCGCCTTCAAAATTCAAAATAAGTCAAAAAAATAAAAAATAAAAGTTACTAATGGCGCACCTGCCCATGGTGCGCCATTAGTATCTTCCCGCCTTCAAAATTCAAAATAAATAAAAAAATAATAAAAAGTTAGTAATGGCGCATCTGCCCACGGTGCGCCATTACTATGTCGTATATATGGCTGGGCACACCTCCTCCACTCCATCTCCTCCACTCCATCTCCTCCTCTCCTCCACTCCTCCTTACCTCTTCATTCTTCTCCTCCACTCCATCTCCTCCTCTCCTCCACTCCATATTCCCTTCTCTCCTCCACCATACTACCCTCCTCCTCTCCGGCGACCTCCTCCTCCTCCTCTCCGGCGACCTCCTCCTCCTCCTCTCCGGCTACCTCCTCCTCCTCCTCTCCGACGACCTCCTCCTCCTCCTCTCCGGCGACCTCCTCTTCCTCCTCTCCGGCGACCTCCTCCTCCCTCCTATCCTCCCCTCCCCTCCCCTCACGGTTTCTCCTCCCTCCTCTCCGGTGAGCTCCTCCTCCCTCCTCTCCTCCCATCCCCTCATGGTTTCTCCTTCCTCCTCTCCGATGCTCCGGTGAACTCCTCTCCGGCGACCTCCTCCTCCTCCTCTCCGGCGAACTCCTCCTCCTCCTCTCCGGCGATGTAGGCGAGCGCCTCTCCGGTGACCTCCTCCTCCTCCTCTCCGGTGAACTCCTCTCCGGCAAAAGAACACGGCAAAAGAACGTACAAGATCCAAAAACAGGAACAAAATTTGAAATAATATCGTGCCAAAAAATGAGCAAAAAACAAGCAAAAAAGGGCAAAAAATCACGATCCAGATCCAAATTCAAAATTCAAAAATAGCAATGGCGCACGGTGGGGGTTAGACGGTGCGCCACTACTATTTTCCCGCCTTCAAAATTCAAAAATACTAATGGCGCACCGTGGCCTATACTAATGGCGCACCAGTGGCCTATACTAATGGCGCACCGTGGCCTATACTAACGGCGCACCAGTGGTGCGCCATTAGTATACCAGATACTAATGGCGCACCAGTGGTGCGCCATTAGTAAAAAATACTAGTGGCGTGATACTAATGGCGCACCAGTGATGTGCCATTAGTAGGAAAAACTGGTGCGCCATTAGTAGCCCTTTTCCTAGTAGTGTAGGGTTTTGAGATGAGATGGTGCTGATGAAGATGTTGATGGAGATTGCCCTCTCCCGATGAGAGGAGCGTCGGTGATGACGATGGCGATGATTTCCACCTCCGGGAGGAAAGTTTCCCTGGCATAACAGCTCTACCGGAGCCCTAGATTGGTTCCGCCAAGGTTCCGCCTCGTGGCGGCGGTGTTTCGTCCCAAAAAGTTGCTTCTGGTTTTTTTCTCGACGAAAGACTTCATATAGCAGAAGATGGTCATCGGAGAGCCACCAGGGGGCCCATGAGATAGGGGGCGCGCCCCCCACCCTCGTGGACAGGGTGTGGGCCCCCTGGACTTCATCTTTGGCGAGGATTTTTCATTATTTATTATAAGGTATTCCGTGGAGTTTCAGGACTTTTGGAGTTGTGCAGAATAGGTCTCTAATATTTGCTCCTTTTCCAGCCCAGAATTCCAGCTGCCGGCATTCTCCCTCCTTATGTAAACCTTGTAAAATAAGAGAGAATAGACATAAGTATTGTGACATAATGTGAAATAACAGCCCATAGTGCAATAAATATCGATATAAAAGCATGATGCAAAATGGACGTATCAACTCCCCCAAGCTTAGACCTCGCTTTTCCTCAAGCGAAAGCCGATAACAATAAATATGTCCCCATGTTTAGAGGTAGAGGCATCGATAAAAATAAAATACGGACATGAAGGCATCATGATTATTCTCATAACAGCAACATATATAGATATTGTCATATGATTACTTATGTTCAAGTGATGATCTATTCACAATGCAAAAGTATGAATCATAAACCTTATTGAGAACCAACAAACTATAACCTCAGTCATTGAAGCAATTGCAATTTATCATAACATCAGAAAGAGTCTATGTCAGAGATAAAAAGCAAGTCCACATACTCAACTATCATCTAGTCCTTCATAATTGCTAACACTCACGCAATACTTGTGGTTACAGAGTTTTAATCGGACACAGAGAAAGATAGGGGCTTATAGTTTATCCCCACAACCTTTTACCTCGAGCGTAATGTCAACAATAATAACTCATGCTCCCCTACATCCAACTAGATATATATATCGGGTTCTTTCCAACATGCTGGGCTTGCCAAAGGATAAAATGAAAAAGGAAAGGTGAAGATCACCATGACTCTTGCATAAGGTAGAAGATAATATTCAAAGATAGGCCCTTCGCAGAGGGAAGCAGAGGTTGCCAGGCGCTTTTATGGTTGGATGCACAAAATCTTAATGTGAAAGAACGTCACTTTATATTGACCCTTGTGATATGAACCTTTATTATGCAGTCCGTCGCTTTTATTACTTCCACATTACAAGATCGTATAAAGCTTATTTCTCCCACACTAATCATACATATTTAGAGCATTTTTTATTGCTTTGCACCGATGACAACTTACTTGAAGGATCTTACTCAATCCATAGGTAGATATGGTGGACTCTCATGGCAAAACTGGTTTAAGGATATTTGGAAGCACAAGTAGTATCTCTACTTGGTGCTGAGTATTTGGCTAGCAAGAGGGGGAAAGGCAAGCTCAACATGTTGGAGGATCCATGACAACATACTTTATCTCAGATATAAGAAAACATAACCCATTACGTTGTCTTCCTTGTCCAACATCAACTCTTTAGCATGTCATATTTTGATGAGTGCTCCCAATCATAAAATATGTCAATAATAGTATATTTATATGTGAAACCTCTCTTTCCTTATTACTTCCTATTAATTTGCAACGATGACCAAAGCTATGTCTGCCAACTCCCAACGACTTTTAATCGTCACACTCTTTCTATGTGAAGTCATTACTATCAATAAGATCAATATGAACCTTTGTTTCTTATTATTCTTTTTCTCTTTTCTTTTATTCACCCAAGATCATAGCAAGAAAATCAAGCCCTTGACTCAACACTAATCTTTATTATATAGCTCACGGACTCGATTACATAGAGAGATCATAAGGCAAAACTCAAAACTAGATCATGCCATAAACTTTATTCTACTAGATCAAAATACTGCTAATGGGATCGAACTAAGGAAAACGGTAAAGATAGGAGTTGTGATTGTGATACGATACCGGGGCACCTCTCCCAAGCTTGGCAGTTGCCAAGGGGAGTGCCCATACCCATGTGATTATATCTCCTTGGTTTGTGAAGAAGGTGGAGGTGTTGTTGATGATGCGGGCTTGTTATCCATCTTCCAAGGCATAGGTTCACCATCATAGAAGGATGATCGAGTCTCCGGAATCCTCGAATCTGGAGCCAAACTCATTCTTTTGAATCTATATTCATACTCACAGTTTTGGTTTTGCAGGTCATAGATTTGGGCTTGGAGGTGCCCGATCTTCTCATGCAGCTTGAAGATGGCCTCCTCGGTGTTCTTGGCATCCGGCTTGTAGTTGTTAGTGAACTCCGCGAGCATCGTGTGGCTAGCGTTGATTCCACACTCCACCATCCCCTGGCACTTGAAAACTTGTTGCTCCATTGCTTCGAGCCTCGTCTCCACGCTTCCGGTTCCCTTTGGTCCCTCAGCATCGTGGATGTGCAGCAACCTATCACGCATCTCAATGGTTTGAGGGTGTCGCAGCACCTCCGCGAGGTAAGGGTTGATGACCTTCTCGAAGAACGTGTCCTTGGAAGCACTTGGGGACGTCATGATAATCTAGATCTGTCAGAAAAACAGCTCGAAACAAGAACAGAGAATATTTGCGTGATACGGGAGTCAAAACCTTCGGGAGAATATATAGTGAATTTTTACCGACCAAAATATGTATCGTGCAAGAAAACGGAGTCCGGAAGGCACACGAGGAGCTCACGAGGTAGGGGGCACGCCCAGGGGGGTAGGGCGCGCCCTCCACCCTCGTGGGGCCCACATGTCCTACCAGGACTGCTACTTAATTTTCTATTTTTCTAAATATTCCAAAACGGAGAAATATTGCCTTAAAAATTGTTTTGGAGTCGGTTTACTTACCATACCACATACCTATTCCTTTTCGGAATCTGAAACATTCTGGAAAGTGTCCCTTATGTATTCCTCCGGGGTTACGGTTTCAATAATATTGGTTTCAATATTTATGGGATTACCTGAGATATAATGTTTAATTCTCTGATCGTTTACCACCTTCGGATTTGTGCCTTCGAAGTTGTTGATTTTTATGGCACCGGAATGATAGACCTCCTCGATAACATAGGGGCCTTCCCATTTAGAGAGAAGTTTTCCTGCAAAAAATCTTAAAAGAGAGTTGTATAGCAATACATAATCACCAACATTAAACTCACGCTTTTGTATCCTTTTGTCATGCCATCTTTTAACCTTTTCTTTAAACAACTTGGCATTTTCATAAGCTTGGTGTCAGTGTCAAAACCGGCGGATCTCGGGTAGGGGGTCCCGAACTGTGCGTCTAAGGCGGATGGTAACAGGAGGCAGGGGACACGATGTTTTACCCATGTTCGGGCCCTCTTGATGGAGGTAAAACCCTACATCCTGCTTGATTTATTCTTGATGATATGAGTATTACAAGAGTTGATCTACCACGAGATCGGAGAGGCTAAACCCTAGAAGCTAGCCTATGGTATGATTGTATGTTGTCCTACGGACTAAAACCCTCCGGTTTATATAGACACCGGAGGGGGCTAGGGTTACACAAGGTCGGTTACAAAGGAGGAGATATACATATCCGTATTGCCTAGCTTGCCTTCCACGCCAAGTAGAGTCCCATCCGGACACGGGACGAAGTCTTCAATCTTGTATCTTCATAGTCCAACAGTCCAGCCAAAGGACATAGTCCGGCTGTCCGGAAACCCCCTAATCCAAGACTCCCTCAGTAGCCCCTGAACCAGGCTTCAATGACGATGAATCCGGCGCGCAGTGTTGTCTTCGGCATTGCAAGGCGGGTTCTTCTCCATATTTCGAATGTTTGTAAAGCAGTGTCCGGCCCCATAAATGTTTGGACCTCTTGGCTTCTGTGCCTAATAAGGGCTATTTTCCACGTGTCGAATAAATACGAGGCGCTAGGGCATTTTTACATTCGCTCCCCTAGCCAGATAAATAAATTTTCTATTGAAAGGACGGGGATTCTCAGATCCGATCCACACCATCCTCCCCCAGCGATAATCCATCAGAGTGTTCTTCGGAAAGATCCATTCCAGCATGGCCGACCTCCGCAGCTCCTCCTCCCGCCCCCGTAGCCCTAAGCCCGGTGATTGGGAGAGGTGTTCCATCCCACACAGTCGATTAATCGAACTGCAAACTAAGGGATTCCTCCCTCCAGCATACATGGTGCCCGTTCGAGCCGGGCTTGCCACCTACAATGGCGGGGAGCAAGTGGAGAGCTTCCCTAGTCCCTCTACAGGGGAGCGGGTCTGCCTTGTTCCCTATTTATTAAGGGGACTCGAATTTCCAATTCATCCGTTCCTCTGCGGGCTCCTGGAGTTCTACGGCCTCCAATTACACAATTTCACCCCTGCCTCCATTCTACACATCATCGGCTATGTTGCTCTCTACGAGTTGTTCCTGGGCTGCGAGGCTCACTTCGTGCTGTGGAAAAGGCTATTTTGCCTCGTCCCTCGCACATAGAGAGGGTCACTTTATCAAGTGGGCAGAGCGAAATATGGTGCATCGCTGGAACCGGATACTTGTCCGGTACCCCGAAGAAGTCGTCCGAAGACTGGCCCTCGGGATGGTTTTATATGGAGGACGTTCCCCTTCCGGACCCTGTTCGGCGGGGTCTTCCTGAATTCAACAATGCTCCTCTGAAGAAACGCCGAAGTTGGCGCCCACGGAGCCCCCAGGAGGAAGACAATGGAGAAGTCCTCTACCTGATGAACCGGATTAAATTATTGGCTCAATCAGGATTGATAGTAATCGAAGTTATGTCGATTTGCATAATGCGGGGAGTGTAACCACTTCAATATCGTGGGCGCCCCTTGTGGTGTTTTAACGGGGCGGATGATGCCACCCGCTGCGGGCGTAAGGGTCCGGACAATGCTGCCGCTTTAGCAAAAATTCTGTCCGAATTGTTCAAGGGAGAGGAAGAGGACTTCATCCGCATCAAGCCACGGGATGGATTTTCCATGTGCAATCCTCCAAGCCGGGTAAGTTATATCTCCTTACTCCCATTCTTCCCACATTCTTTGTCGTAAGTATTCACCTTGCCACTTTGCGGCAGGAACTGCAAAAAGCCATAAAGGAGGTCAGCAGCCCCTCTCCACAACCAGAGGACCCTGATCGGGCCCTCGACTCCGGACTCGAAGAAGATCCGGTTATATTCGTGGGGCTCATTGACCGGCAGTTCTATCAGTTAAGCTGCGATGATGCCATAGTGGCCATTACAGCCGACTATCCCGGACTGCTTCCTGGATCGCACGTAAGAAAAACCAAAAAATCCCAACTCCAAAAACTAGGATCCCCTGTTAGACACTTCACCTACCATATACATATGGCGTTTTTACAGGGAAGGCATTCGGGACGCCCTGCCGAACCCGCAGCAAATCGCCAATAAGAGGCACCGAGGCCGGGCAGGCCAAAAAGGAAGGCGGTCAGGACAGAGATGCCGGCGCAAAGGTATAATAGAAACCCCGCTCCATGGTTGTCGTCTTTCTCGAAATGTAACGACGCCCGTGTTTCTTTAACAGAAAGAACGCTCGCTGGAATATGTTCGGCGATGTTGCTAATCACGCTTCCACCAGTCGGGCGCCAGGACCGGACATAGAGGCAGAAGCCGATATGGGGCGGGCGCCGGATGATCCCCCTATAGAGGATGCGGATAGATTATCCGCTACAAACTCAGAAGTGGAAAGCGCCATGAATCATAGGCACCGCCGGGCCGTACTCCGCGACGCTTGTTTCTCACCAGAGGCATCTGATGCCTTCAATTCTGGAGAGGCGTACCTCCGTGCTGCTCAAGATGGTCTAGCCAGAGCCACGGATCAGTATGTAAAGGATGTACGGGTAAGTAAACCTGACGATTTATATGTATCAGTAGCCACTGAGACTTGAAACAGTTAGCAGAACTGATTTAAGGATCATCTTTATTGTGCAGGTTCTTACAGAGAAGAATACTAGGCTGTCACAGGAGCTGAAGGAATGCAAGATCCAACTGCGGGCCGTTGTTGCCGCATTGAAGGAACCAAAAAAGTTCCCCGCTGGTAACATTTACTTTAAAGAATAATGGTTACCATACAGTGTGCGGCGTGGCTGCAGATCTAACAATAGATGTTGCAGATGAATCCGGAGAAAATCCGGAGGACCAGCATGTCGTGCGACAGCTAGAGGCTGTCAAACGTGTGCTGACTGAGGTCAGGCGGGAGAAAAACAATCTCCAAGACGCCAATATCAAGCTGAGCGTGGAACCACTAGTAGAAAACGGAGCTTTAAAACCGATTCGTAAGGGCCTTTAGTGCCGGTTCCATAACCGGCACTAATTGGTGGGCACTAAAGCCCCCCCCCCTTAGTACCGGTTCGGCACGAACCAGCGCTAAAGTGCCACCACGTGGCGTGAGCTTGCGCCCTGGTATGGGGGACCTTTAGTACCGGTTGGTGTTACCAGCCGGTACTAAAGGTTTGTTTTTGAAAAAAAATTGAAAATTTTGGAAAAAAAAATTGATTATGTTTTTTCGATTTTTAATTTTTCTGAATTATTTGCTGATTTAGTCTCTAATCACCTCTCTTAACTGCTCAAGTGTGGATCACTCATTCCAAATCATCTAACTTCCCGACCGGTCACCCATCCCTCTCACTACTCCAACCCGAGCACGTTAACTTTCGGGTTTTATTCTCCTTCATTTCCAAGTCTGCACTTGTTGTTTTCCTGACAATAGTAAGATGTCAATCCTATTAACCCTCAGGAGTTTAGCTTGAGCATGAAGTCACACATTTCACTGTTTGAATTTGAAACTATTATTCTAAAAAACAGTAATTATTTAGTAATACTAATATTTCTTGAATAAGTTTGACCATAGTTTGACCACAGTTTGACCATAGTTTGACTAGATTTGACCAAAATTCAAAAAATTGAAATAATTATTTAGTAACACTAATATTCTTGAATAATTATGTAGTAACATTAATACTTCTTGAATAAGTAGTTTGACCAGATTTAACAATTTTTTTTAAAAAAACTTAAATTTGACCATATCTTTTTTTTCCTTTTGGAATTTGAGGATTCTAAAAAATTGTAAACAGGCCGTAGGCCGTCTCCATCGGATGCGGATTTTCGTGCTGAATTTTTTGATATATTATATGTTTTTCCTGACATCGTATGCAAAAGTTATAGCTGTTTTACATTTTCCTTACACTTTTTGCAAAACATGTCCAAATTTAAGTTTTCCAATTTTCCTAACTAGTAGATGTAGTAATATAACTAATTCTCGAAGGATTTTATTTTTTGAAGTTTTTATCATTTTCTTTTGATTTTTTCAGAACTGAAATGGCGACACACGGGGGGGAGTAGAGTTTGAAAATTGCCCTATAGTGCCGGTTTGTGTCACAAACCGGTACTATAGGTCAGACCCCTTTAGTACCGGTTCGTGGCACAAACCGGTACTAAATGTGATCGTGGGGCCCCAGCCTGACGCCAGCCTGCCATCACCCCTTTTGTACCGGTTCGTGGCACGAACCGGTACTAAAGGTTCAACACGAACCGGCATTAATGCATAGCCGTTCGAACCGGCACTAATGGTACCATTAGTGCCGGCTCAAATTCAAAGCGGTACTAATGTCACTACTAGGGAAAAGCCTATACACAGAATTTTACCAGTAGCGCTGTACAAAATCAAGCGCTGCTGCTACTTAGTAGCAGCGCGCGTAAATAAACCGCGCTACTGCTATGACTTTAGCAGTAGCGCGTACTAGCGAAAAGCGCTGCTACTACGTTTGAACTGGGCGCACATGGCTAGCCCAACCTAGCAGTAGCGCGTATAATGGCCCAGCGCTACTGCTAATCTCCTTAGCTGCAGCGTATATTCCAGAACGCGCTGTAGCTAACATAGCAGTAGCGCCCTTTCTAGAACGCGCTGCTGGTACTTCTAACTTAACCACGCGGTTCGTCCTTCCCCGGCCACTTCATGCCCAAATCAACTCCACTCTCGCCGCCGCCGTCGCCCCTCGGCCGCCGCGCGCTCTCTCCACGCCGCCCCCGACCCCAAATTCAACGCCGGCCCCGCCCCCGACCTCAACGCCGCCCGGGACGCCGCCCCCGACCCCGACCTCAATGCCGCCCCGGACGCCACCCACCCCCCCCCGACCTCAACGCCGCCCCGGAGCGCCGACCTCAACCTCGACGCCGCCTGCCCCTCCCTCGTCGTAGGCACCCGAGGTGAGCACGCCTGCTCCTCCCTCTCCCCTACATCTGCCTAGGGTTTGTACCTCCATCAAATTAGTTAGGGTTTCTACCACTTTCCACCCCTATAGGTTCATCAAATTAGATGGTAATTAGGGCAGTAGTTCTTAGGTACTAATTAGTTAGTAAGAACTAGGTACTAATTAGGTACTAGAATATTTTTATTTATAGTAAGTTTATTTTTAGTAAGAACTAGTTGAATTAATAGAACTAGTTAGTAAGAACTTGTTGCTATTTTTTTAGTTAAAGCAATTTTCCCGCATCGACGTGGACGATGCCTATCCCGCATCCTCGTCGTCGAGTCGGCGGAGGACGACACCTGCTTGACCAGATGGGCCATGTCCGGGACTGGGCACCGCCGGAGTGGTACTGGGAGGCGCTACCTACCGGGGGCGCAGGTTGGTGAGGAGTCATCCTGTCGTTGACCCGAACCTTCTTTGGTGGCGGTCGCGTGGGCCAGTGACGGTCCAGAGGCTCGAGGACTCCGCGGAGGTGGTGCGTCACCGTGTCAGTGAGGAGGACGCGCACGTCCGTCGCTACTTGTTTGCGTTGGAGCACAGGTTCTCCAATACCTGGCAGGTTCTCCAGGGATCTCACTGGAGCTATGATCCCGTGATGGTTCCTTCTCTGTGGGTGTCCACCGCCCGCGCTGATACCCGTCGTGTGCTAGGATTTTAGTTGTACTAGTGATGTTATATGTATGACACTATTCGCGATGTATTAGTGATAATATTCGACGATGTACGGACGCATGAGATGATTTACTTTTGCTTATAGAATGCATGCTAATTTGAGTCTTATAAGATATTTTGAAATGTATATCTTGTGTTGCTCAATATCCAAGTGGCTGGTCATGTTTGCAGGTTACACCTCCGAGTGGCCTATGTTTTGCCGGAGTGTTGATTCATTTCCGTTCCGGCAAATTTCAGGCGCTCGATATATCCTATTTTAGCAAAGGTCATGCCGGATTTTTCCATGAATTTTGGCATGACTTTTGCCAGAATATGTAGGAAATATCGAGTGCCCCGGATTTGTGTGTTGAGTATCCTGGTAGTTGTCTTTTATCGATTTTCAATTAATGTTTTAACTATGAACATAGGAAATGTCTGACGACAAAAAGGATTTCGGTATTTGCAAATACTGCGAAGTCGAGCGTGGCCTGTGCGACAGAATCTTCCTAGATGATGATAGGCGCTTCAGCATCAAGCTGGACGAGAACTTCGAAGTGGATACAGTAAGTCACAACGACAAGTATTTTTTCGTAATTAAGCATGACATCTGCTTCAGTTGCTTCAACTTATATTTTTTTACTATTCTACTAGTGTATCCCCTGCCATGCAAGAGTTTTTGTATTGGATAAGATAGGTCTCAGTCATACTATGGAGGTAAAGAAAGTTTATTTGAAGACCGAGCATGGTTATATTTTCCACGCAAAATTATACAATTCAGACGACTACACCTATTTTGGATGGAAAACATGGCGAGCACTATGCAAGACTTATGCATTTGAGCCTGATATGGTTATCACCTTTGATATTCGTCCGGAAGATGATATTGAAGGTAATACTGACATCTGGGTCGATGTGCAGACGCCTCCAGTTACACCAAAATGTAAGTTTCTCAACCATATTTATGTCTTTGATATTTTTTATTCAAAAATAGTTGACAACTAATTTATATTATCAGCTTATTTCGGTGCAAGCAAACATGTCCAGCGCTTGGTACACAGGACCTACTACTGTCCGGGGGCTGAACTAAACTGCGAGGAGCTAAGTCATTATGTTTCATGGCTTGAGGATCTTGATACCGTCAAGACAAATTTTCTTCCTGGACTTAGAAATCTTAGTACTGAAAACGTGCGACTAATAGTGTTCGTCATGAACTACGGTCACATCTATTTAGGAAGGATGGTAAGATTTTTACTATTTGTCATCAGTGCATCTTTTCCATACATTATTTGTGAAGCTAAACTTCATTGCTAAGTATGTGACCGTACGATGTTCTTCAACAGGGACTCCCGATGAATGTTGTGCCTTATGGGATCGAGACTAAAGGTACCATGAGTATTATTAGCTTACGGCCAAGATATCCTACATGTTACTTTAGTGCATTCAAGATCAGCGATGAATGCTTAATAGTGCAAGACTGGACCAGGTATGTGATGGGGGAGCGCAGACAAGTACTAGGGGGCAGCAAACAGATGTGCTACCCAAAATTAGGAGACAGGTTCATCTGCATGCTCCAACTTGATCAAGGAGGAGAGCTACACATGTTTTATGTTGTTTTACCTAAGAGAGAGCAGCAGGAGTGATTAGCTAGAAATGAGTTTGAGGATGATGATGTGCTACACTATTACTATGATGATAAAATAGCTAGTGTTGGTGGTAATGACTGATGATTATTATTAGCTAGTGTTAGTGGTGATTAAATAAATATTGTTGGTGCTAATGATTATGATGATGATTAAATAGCTTGTGTTGGCGGATTAGATTCAAGTGGAGGCAACATGTGGTGCACATCGAAAGTACTACTAGTCCAAACTAGATCAAGTTTGGATTAGTAGTATACTTTTGACATGCACCACATATTGCCTCCACTTGAACCTAATCCACCTTCATTTGACACACTGTTATGGACATAATGATGTAAACCTCATAACTGGTATTGTACCAATATTTGTACGATGGCGCATAAATACACTAAAAATAAAAAAATAAAAGAATAAAAAAACAATACTAGTAGCGATGGAAAGAAAACACGCTGCCAATAGTTACATTAGCAGCAGCGTGGGAGTGAACAAGCGCTGCAGCTATTTGTCCTAGCAGTAGCGCGTGCGGCACGCGTTACTACTAAGCAATAGCTGTAGCGCCTTATTAGTAGCGCGCCTACCCGCGCTACTAGTGAGCACAAAACCAGCGCTACTGCTAGGATTTTCCCTAGTAGTGTGTGCTTCACGTTTGACCCTTTTTCTACTAGTGAACTGAAAGATGTTCGAGCCCAGCTTGCAGACTCCGAGAAGGAGAATAAGCGGCTTCGACGCGGCATTTTCAGTAAGTGCTTGAACGGATCCTTTTGAAGGAGTTCGGCGAAGAAGTCGACTAACAGCGTTATGTCTGTAAGTATGCTGACGACTCGTCCCGCGGAGGAAATGCCCGGGTGTGCGGGTGATCTTCTATCCGAGCTCTCACATCTGCACGAACAAGTTCGGCAGATGATGCAAGGTGTTGCCCAGGCCTTGTGGCCCTCCGTCTCCCTGCCAGAAGGCGTTGCAGAGCTTACGGAGAAGCTCAAGGGAGCACGGCGGCGCTTCCGATTATGGAAGATATCGGCCTGCCGTCAAGGTGCCAGAGAAGCCTGGGCCATGGTGAAGACGCGGTATACCAAGGCTGACCCAAATCACATGGCCAAGGTCGGACCTTTGGGGCCCGACGGAAAAGAGATCCCCGTTAGCTTAGTTTATGGTCAAGTAGAATTAGCCGCAAAGTATTCTCAACAGGATTATAGGCTAGACCGCCTGTTGGATGGTATAGAAGAGAAATTTAGTCAGTCTGCATGACTATGTAATTAAAGTGACATGTATAATGCCTTCTAGCCGGATTATAGATCATTTGTCTTGGCGGACCTTTTCGCTTCAACCTCGGGACCCGATAGTCTGGAGTGTATCCGAATACCCGCTCAGTTATATAAGAACCGGGGTATGCATGGAGACCAGGCGTAGGGGGTCATTAGTGTTTGAACAGACAAGTGCCCAACTAGTTATGTTATACTAGTCGTCAACCCGTGCATTCCATGGGCTAGTCAATAAGTCTAATCATTTTTTTTTGGCATAAATAATATCTATCATGAAAGAGAAAAAGGTAAAACTCCCATCCAAGCACATCAACCTGAAGCACATGGATGGTGTCTCCATTTTTTTTAATTTGTCCAATTCTAAGTGACAAAATATGATCCGAAGAATGTCTTGTAACTCTTTCGCTTTTAGTATATTTTGCTTCCAGAAACCTTCTTTCCCTATATGTGCCCAAAAAATAATTCTAATTCCTTTTTGCTATGTTTATGTTTTCTCAGTGTCAAAGTCATTACATACTTCAGAAATTTGAAGAAATTGAATATAGAGACCTAAATGAGAGTAGATTTATTGGAAATAATTGATTTGAGGCTTGTATAGACTACTTGTAGAAATATATATGAGGGTGATATCCTCACATGCATACTAATTTGGTCGATCCATGACACTTTTTCCCATTGGACCATAGAAGCGTGACATATGACATTCATGCATTTCTGAGTATATAATAATCGTGTCAGATAAATTAAGTGGTTAGGCTTAATTATTTTACATGTTTAATTAGAAATGAATATATTATATCAAAATTATCATGTAGCTAGATTACATGTGTAAAAGTAAGGCTGCTTTTTAGGGCAGAATTAGATTAGCTGATAGTAGCAAAACAAAACATAAGATTCTTCATTGTGTTTGGTGAACTTATTTATCTTTTATTGAGTTAGAAGGATAAATAGGTTCGTATTGTTGGGAGTGGGTGTTGGGTGTCATGTCATCTAACCATTATGTACTTTGGTGAGGGGCCACTAAGAAGAACAAAGCTTTAGAGGACACTTTAACGGGTTCATGGTATGAACATGGATTTATTGTAGAAAAGTCAGCTACTTATTGGTAAGAGAGAATGCCAACTACTTGTTAGCCTAGTAATTATATTAAGCAAAATGTTGCTTCACATATACGCAAGAACTATATATGGAACCTATCATTCTTCTAGTTAATACACAGTTTATTTAGTACACAAAAAAAGGTATTTCATATGATATTTTCTTAACTGTGAGTTGTACTTGCGTAACATTTTCAGAGGTGTACCTGAAAGCCAAATACCGATTGCCGATAAATGTGATCTCTAAGTGCCTTGATAACTCTATATATACTTTGAAAATTAAGGTAATCCCACAAATCATACCGTGTCGACGCACTATGTTAGCTTCAACATATATGTGTTAAGTATGATCACCATATTGATAACGTGTTTTTACGAATTGGTTTTTGCATTTTATCCAACAAACAGATCTTCAGTGCTTTTTATCTGTCGTTTGCATCCACATTGGATACATTTGCATGTGGTGATATCCTTGTAGTTCAAAAAAAAAACTAGATCATTCATGTTTTCTCTCTCAGTTTTAAGGGTACACCCTCTATCTCCATACGACTTGTAGACCAGCCTTGCTTTATTGTACTTAGGACTGCATAATTCTCACTATTTATATGAAACATACAGTATGCACAAGGTCCAGTTACTAAATTAAAGTTATTTATTTTTTACCAATTAGATTGTTGCAAGCTAACAGGCCATACCATCGTTCTCCATGATATATGGCTTGGTATTCAGGAAAAAGTAGATGTCCTTCGAACTTGTGTCCTTTTTCTCTGAATATATGAAGCTGAAGTCTAAACATTTAGACCTTCTCAATGTTGGCTTGGTGGTGTTGGGGGTGTGGCATCGTCCTCGAAGTGAAGGCGCAGCGACCTTGAGTCAATCGCAACCTCAAGTGCTTTCTCACATGCTTGTCTTGATTGGTTGTTCCCCTACTTGTAATGACATCTTCCATTCTTAACTAATGCTTCTGAGTCGTTAATATATGATAATTTCATATAATTTGGTCAGCAAAATCGATTTCACCTACTGAACTATGTTAATGATGGCGTACGTGACCCACTGAACCAGACACGCCAATGTGCATAATAACAAGGCTGAGATCAGGGACCCGACCAGTCACCCTAATGTGCATAGAAAAGATTGAAGGGTGATGCCACAAGAACCGATGAGGAAATCAAACTGAGGTCAGCACCCCTCCCCTATATCTTCTTGCCTGTGCATTTACATAGTTGAAAAAATTGATCTGTATTCTGAAAAAATAATCCTAAATTTTTTCATGTTGCTTGTTCGACCTTTGAGTTACAGTACTACTTGAAAAAGGCAATCTGTACTTTGAACTATAATCCTAAAATTTCCCGGTTTCTTGTTCGACTCTCGAGCTACAATTTCAATTGGAGGTGAATATCCTTGTTGTTACATGATTGTAATGCTACAAATGTAATCTATATTTTTCAGGGTATATACGGTTATCCTATTGAGATCCAAGCTCTATTGTACATGAAATTAAGATGTACTCTTCAAATGCTTAAGCCGGATGGTGAAGGGGAGGACTTCATAGAAAAGGTAGGGCAACGACTACATGCATTAACCTACCATATGAGAAATTACTTTAGGCTTGATTTCCCACATCTAAATAACATCTCTAGATACAAAACAGAAGAGTACTCCCACACTGCTGTGAACAGGTCATCATTGTTTAATTTCCTTTTTCTTTTTCTTTTGATCCGACTGGCATGGAAAATGATGATTCACTTTATAATGTCATCTTTTTTTTCTGTATATCTTGCTAAGTAAAGCTTGACTTTTCTTAATTAGGCCAAAGCTTTCATCCCCTTTACATAAGAAAACAAATAACTTGATGCTAACATGAGTTAGTTTGCTATCTGTGGAAGAAGAATGTGTGTGAACCCGTCTGAAAATGCTTAGAGAAGTATCTAGGCGCTCCAGCAATACAAGTGCGCACAGAGGTTCGAAACATGCCTGGCACCTTTATAATATCTTTAATTAACACATTAACTTGACTGTGTTAATACAAATTGGGTGCAACCTGAATTACATAGGAATCACCTTTATAATATCCCTCATAATTATTCTGTCTTCAATAAATCCAGCACTAGGTTGTTCAAACTACAACATTCCTGAATACTACAGTATGATGTATCACTTCTTTTAGATTCCTCTCATTGGTTCTCTTTATGTTCCCACTACTTTAATGTTCACTACACAGAAGACTACCTCCAGAAGTGCATTAACCAAGATCATGATGCATTGCCAATCAAGCTTGCAGATGGCGAGGTCTCCATCGTCTCTCGCCTCATCACAGGGGATGACAGGATGACCACCATCACAACCAACTGGACAGAGTTCCACTGTCGTACAAACATGCATGAGGGTGACATCTGCGCCTTCTACTTCAGACGCAAGGCAAGGTGTACCGCCAATGATCGCGATTATCTCCTATAAATATAATTCACGTATCGTGCTCATGTTTATTGAACCTTCTACCTCTGTTCCTTGCCTTACTTTTGAACCACCTTAATTATCTAGATATCAACATGCTACCTATGTGTTGTATGTGTTTATCACCGGGATTAATTTCCTTTCTTCCACAGTCACTTCTCTTATACTCATGTGCATTGCTGCCGATACATTACAATTTGTTCCTGATGCCTGCATGAAGCCAGTTATTACTGTCATGCACATGCGTTAATAGGTACGGTGGCCTAATTAGTAGCGCACAATAACGCATCATGAGGCGCCACCAGGTGGCGCCCCAACCACTAGTATGTATATAAGGGAAAAGGGGAGAAAAAGGGATATGTTTACCCGACGCTCGAGGGACTAAATAAAATCATAAAACGACCTCTACAGATCCCGTAATAAAACCTGTAGCAAAGCGATGGTTTGTTTTGTTCATTAGATACAAATCGGTTTTAACTTTTGTGAACATTTTATAAAATTTCATGGACATTGTTTTCAAATTTCTGAATATGTTTTGAATACACAATCATATTTTAAAAATCATGAACAAATTTCATTTCATGATTTTTTTTTATAATATGCGAACAATTTTTTAAATCACAAACATTTTATGATTTCCCGAGTGTTTTTTGAATTCACGAATATTTATGATGTATTTATATATATATTTCGGTACTCGCAACTTTTTGAAATTAGGATTTTTTGGAAATCCTGGACTAATTTAAAGAAGGAAAAACAGAAACAAAAATGAGAGAAGAAAAAGCAGAAAAAAGGGGCATCACGACCGGCACATGCTATACTTACGAATTGGTTTTACTTTTTGTAAACATTTTCTAAAATTTCGTTGACATTGTTTTCAAATTCCGGAATATATTTTGAATACACAATCATATTTTAAAAATCTTGAATTTTTTTATTTCATGATTTTTTTTATAATTTGTGAACTGTTTTTTTTAAATCACGAACATTTTATGATATCCTGAAAGTTTTTTGAATTCACAAACATTTTATGATGTATCTATTTGTTTCCAGTACTCGCAACTTTTTGAAATTTGGATATTTTGGAAATCCCGGACTAATTTAAAGAAGGAAAAACATAAACAAAAATGAGAGAGGAGAAACCAGAAAAAAAAAGGGGGGGGGCATCATGACCGGCATATGGGCCGGCCCATTACCACCTACAGGGCCTGCTATATGTATAAGATAAGAGGGGAGTAAAAGGGATACGACCAGGGATCAAACCCTAGTCTCCCGTGCGGAAGGCTAAGGGCGCGTTCCAAACCTTTCGGAGCTTCTCCAACTCCACAAATCTGGCTTCTCTCGCTAGCTTCTGGCTCCTCTTGGTGATGAGCGCGTTCGGCTTGAGTGACAACTTCTCTGAGCGTGTTATGGGTTGGTAGCCTAGCTGGGGGTCATTCTGGCATGTTCGGTAGCACTTTGGGCCGGCAGAAACCAGCCCATGTTGAGCGAGACGGGAGAGGAGCGTACCGATTCGCTGAATAAACAAGGAGAGAGAGGACAGAACTTACCGATTCGCTGAATCGTTTTCTTTGGCGGTGGCAGGTTTGATGTAAAAACAAACAACTCCAGCTCTCCGGTTCTGCGAAGCTGGGCTGCCGCGGCTTCTCTTTTTTACACGTAGGGAGCGCTTAGCTTCTCGAACCTCAGGTGTTCGGCTCGGCTTCCACTCGGAATTTCTGAAGTGTGGAGCGAGAGGAGATCCGAACACGCCATAGGTCAGTAGCCATTGCGCTGGCTACGTGCTAGTGTTATATTAGTGTATAAGGTTGTATAAGAACCAAATTCGGCGACGATTTTGAAAAAAAAAATCAAATCGTTTTACTTACTTACCGGTGGCATGATGGATAATTATGATCAACTTTAGGGGCAATCTATATGACAGACGACCAGCAACAATAGCCTCTTTATTATTATATTAGGGGTAGATAGAATAAGCTTTTGATTTTTATTTTGAGATTCGTCACGTAGGACAAGTAAATCTGAGATTAGTTTTTGGTTAACTCTTTTTTTTGAGCATTGGTTAACTCTTTTTTGAGGGATAGTTTTTGTTTAACTTTTTTTTGAGGGACAGTTTTTATTTAACTTTTTCTTTAGGAGATGTTTTATTTTAACTGGGTAATAATGGTGCGGTTTCTGTATATGGGCTTTTTTAGGTTTGGGTGCTTATGGGCTGGTTGGGTGAACAGTTTGGTTTAGTTCATTCAGTTTCGTTATAAAAACAACAGTTGGGCGTGGTCGGGTTTGGGCTCCAACGGTTCCACCAGGTTCTTCCTACAGGCTGCTCAACCCGTGGTTGTTGGCATTGGTTTAGCTCGCTCGTCTGCTCCTTCTCTTCCCCCGGTTCCTGCAGCCACCGCCGCCGCCGCCGCCGGCGACCTCTTCGAGCAGGCCCAGATCCGCCACGGGCCACGGCAACCGCGCAGACCAAGCAGGCTCCGTTCCTTCGTTTTGATTTGACTTCTATTCTAAGGCTGATGTTGTTCCTTCTTTTCGATTCGATTTGGCACGCGTGCAGCGCGAAGGTGCACGACGTGTGGTTACTCTTCCACTCTGGTGGTCACCATTCTGCTTCCTCCCCTCCCCTCCCCTCCCCTGGTCCAGCAGCAGCATGTGCACTTTCAGATTCAACAGAGAGCATGCCTCAGTTTCAGATTCAGTCATAGTCAATGTACAAACATTCCAATTCAGTCTAGTTAATTAGTACACCTGTTCAACACTCAGAGGTTTATAGAATTATAAGCGATTTGGAACCTGCGATTATAGAATTAAGCCATGCGAACAGTGGAGGTGGGCAGTAAGGACGCAGCTAAACATTTGGAACCGATAAAAGGTAAAAAATATAATCCTGATCATCGGTGTCCTTTCTTGAGTTCTTCGGTGTCCTTTCTTTGGTCTGTTAATTTTACTAGAGAAGGCTAAAGAATCACATCCACGCTCTTGTATCATCCAGGCTATTCCCTCTGTCATACCCTATGTTTTCAAAGCGGTAAAGCGAAGTGAGGCGCTGGGGGGCATTGATTCTAAGTGCTAAAGCGTAAAGCGAGGCGACGCTTTAGATAGACTCTGAACCTGATGGGCAGTAGAATAGAGTACCATTTAGTGAGACATACATACATTGATTCTAATCCACTAGTGAGCACATATATTCTAATCCATCCACTAAGCAGTAAGCAACTAGCCAACTACTATAAGAGAGGCAGTAGCAGCACCTAACAGCAGATGAGCTGTGCATAGCATCACATAACAGAGCAGGAAAGGCATGACATGATGGTGCAGATCTGAGCATGGAAGAAAGAGCAAAGGGAGGGGAAGGGGAAGAAGAGAGGGCAGGAGCCATACATTGTGGTTGCGCAAGAGTGGGGGTGAAGAGCTACAGCCGGAGAGGAGAGGGAGGAGTTGTGGCCGGAGAGGAGGAAGCTGGTGCAGATCTGAGGAAGCTGCTGCCAGAGGTGAGAGGAAAGAGCTGAAAGCCTGGAGATTTGCATGCTCTGGTTTTGGTTCTCTCTCTTTCTTTCCTCTACTGTAACTGTTTCACATGTGAGCCCAGTTTTCCCGCCCCTGTGTTTCTGCCCAGCCCTTTTTCCCCGCCAGAGATCTCTGTTCCCCTGCCTGGCAAGTCTAAGGCGTCCCATTTTCCCTAAGGCGCCAATCAGGACGCCTAAGCGGGCGCTTCAAACGCTTTAATGTCTAAGGCGGATGCCTTAGACACATGTCTAAAGCGAGTTGGACGCTTTGAGCCTGAAGGGCGCTCTAACGCTAGCGACGCTTTAGGGACGCTTTACAAACAGATGTCATACCCACCTACTTTACATAGTGTAAAGCAGCCATATGTTGCCAAAAATTACATAAACCTGAGATTTTATCAAACCTGAGAGAAGCTGGAGCATGGCATGAGCAACTAGTGATCCAGCTTGACTCATAGCTTGAGGATTTTCATGTGTATGGTACAGTCTGCAATGCCTTATTTGACCTAGGAAACAATGTACACCATATTTGTTTCGGCTGCTTCTAAGGGGAAACCTGTTTGATTAAAATTATTACCAACAATTTTTGAAATTGGCTAGAGATGACTTGCCATATTGTGAATGAGTGAAATTTCAGAAGTGTCAATGTAAAGATATATCATGGTTACAAGTTCTAAAAATTGTGTCTTTTCAGATAAAGGTACACGCTGACTGCTACCGCCATGAGAACTCAGTGACATCCATCGTCGGCAGATGGCGTAACACAATCCCGGCTTGGAATCAATTATCACCCTTAATTCAGCTCAGTTTGTTATTACCTCTGTACTTCAAGTCTCGGTAGTGCAGAATATGTAAGCTGTCAAGGGCAATATCTGTACTTCAGAATCTGGATTTTGCACTACATGTCATGAAGCTGTCAAGTGTTTATCTATTTAAGTGTTGGTAGTGCAGAATATGTAAGTCGTCAAGTGCAATATCTGTACGTGTTATTAAGCTGGTGCTATGTTTTTAGCTATCAAGTGCAGGATCGTACATATAATGAGCTGTACATGTATGGTGGGGAACTGATCTAGAACCATAGGTTAAAACCATAGTTCCTACAATGGGTTAGATCGGTTTTGGTGAGGTTGTCATGTGGTTTAGTTTGGGCTGGGCGCCAATGCCAATTACGTGGGGTTAGTTTGGCTTGGTTTCCAAAACTTCATCACGTGGGTTCAGTTTAGGTATGGTTCGATTGCCCAACCATTCTCAGATTGAAGTACAAGATCTTGATAAAGATAACTAATTTTCTTTGACCCATGTTTTTGGCAGCAGCAGCTCGAGCAACTAATGGCAGGGGTTCTGAATGCCTTGGCGTCTTACGTGACCAAGACTCTCGCCGACATGGCCAGAGATGAGGTGGCCATGCTGATCGGGGTCTCTGGCCGGATCAACGACCTGAGCATCAAACTTAGGGACCTCAATAACTTCCTTGCGGATGCAGATAGGAGGAACATCACTGACGAGAGTGTTCGTGCGTGGGTGGACGAACTGAAGCATGCCATGTACCTCGCCACCGATATCCTTGATCTTTGTCAGCTCAAGTTCATGGCGAAAGGTACATCCAAGGACATGGGGTGCCTTAACCCCCTGCTCTTCTGCATGCGAAGCCCCCTCCATGCCCATGACATAGGCACCCGCATCAAAGCACTCAACCAGAAGTTGGATAGCATCTGCAAGAGGGGACGTAGTTTCAACTTCATCAAGTTGGAAGCCTAGCAAGACCAGAAGATCGCCCGACCTCATGGTAGTGACCGCAAGACACATCCTTTGCTCGAGCCGTCGGGGGTGGTTGGGGAGAAGATTGAAAGTGACACAAGAGCAATTGTGGAGATGCTCACAAAGGTAGTTGACAAGAGTGATAGCATCATGGTGTTAGCCATTGTTGGTGTTGGCGGGATTGGCAAGACCACCCTTAGTAGGAATATCTACAATGATGATGTCATCCAATGCAAGTTTGCGGAAAAGATATGGTTAAGCATCACACAAGAGTTTAGCGAGGTTGAGCTGTTGAGAACAGCAATCATTGCCGCTAATGGAGAATTGCCCGGGTCTGGGGGTGGGTCTCAAGATAAAGCCTTAGTTGTGCCGGCTCTTGCCAATGCCATCAAGGACAAGAAGTTCCTTCTTGTGTTGGACGACATATGGGGTACGGAGGAATGGAATGACTTGTTGATGACACCCTTTAGCCATGGTGCCCTTGGTAGCCGGGTCCTGGTCACCACAAGACATGAAACTATTGCCCGAGGCATGAAAGCGATGCAACCGTACCACCATATTGAGAAATTGGGAGCCGAAGATGCTTGGTCATTGCTCAAGAAGCAGGTTGGTGTGCAACTACTAGTATAATACTCTATCTTTAATAATGATCTACTAATTACATTTTCATGTATTTTGTGTTCCCTACCTTAATTGCTCCTGCTATTTATCGTGTCAATGCTGCTTGATGAAAATTACTAGTACTCCAAAACTATATACTCACTACGAATAGCAGAGCAAGTGTCTCCACACTCCACTCCAAGCAAACTGCTTGTATGTCCACCATGGTTGAAGTTCATATTAGCTTCAAAAACTACTAGACTATGCCTTTACTATTCAATTCTTGGAAAACAATTACATGCATGTACTTGCTGTCTAAATCACCAGTATGTAAATTTATGCTGAGAGTCACTAGCTAGTTAGATCATTTCATGTGTTAGAAGAATTACAAGGACATCAATCCATCTAGAAGTCTGCAAAAACAAGGCTTTATCTTGAAAGATTATTAATCAATGGATTATTCTGCTCTTTATTTGATTCTTGCCAACCTAATTTATGTAGTAGACTTGCCATTAGCCACTCAGAAATGTTAGTGTTCCTTATTGACAGTATGGCCTTAAACTCCTTGCAGATACTTGCAACGGAGAAAAGTGAACCAGCAATTGATATGTTAAAGGACATCGGATTGCAAATTATAGAAAAATGTGACGGGTTGCCGCTTGCCATAAAAGTAATGGGAGGCCTCCTATGCCAGAAGGACAAAGAACGACGTGCGTGGGAAAAGGTTTTGAATGATGCTACATGGTCAGTATCTCAAATGCCGGATGAGCTGAACTATGCAATATATCTTAGCTACGAGGACTTGTCACCTTGTTTAAAACAATGCTTTTTGCACTTTTCACTCAAACCTAAAAGGACAATAGTACATGACAACGAAGATGTTGGCATGTGGATTGGTGAAGGATATGTTCATGGGGACCCAGAAAAAATGGAAGAACTAGGATTTGATTACCATAAAGAGCTAATACTAAGGAACCTTATAGAACCGGACACATCATACTCTGGTCAATATGTTTGCCAAATGCATGATGTTGTTCGTTCATTTGCTCAATTTGTGACTAGAGATGAAGCACTGGTAGTTCACAATGGAGAAACTGTTAACAATAAACTTAGTTTGTGAAGGTTTCTTAGGTTGTCTATAGAAATGAAAGGAGTTGAATTGGATGAATTTGAGTGGAGAAGTCTACAAGAGCAGAAATCACTGAGATCCATAATATTAATTGGGAATTTCAAGATTCAGCCCGGTGATTCCTTCATTACCATTTCAAGTCTACGAACCCTACATGTAGAATCTGCAAATTTTGCTCCATTGGCTGCATGTTTGCATCAGCTCATACACTTGAGGTATTTGGGAGTAAAAAAATGCAATGACATAAAAAGCTTGCCAGAGGACATTTGGCAAATGAAATTCTTACAACACATTAGTCTAGAAGATTGTAAGAATCTTGTGGAACTTCCTGGTGGTATTGCAAAGTTACAAGAACTGAGATGTCTTGACCTTGATCGCACAAGGCTAATTAGTATGCCTAGGGGTTTTGGTGCTCTAAATTTTTTGAAGACATTGTATGGGTTCCTAGCTCACATGGATGGCAATTGGTGTAGTTTGGAAGAGATTGGACCTATTTCCCAGCTTAGGCGCATTGGATTAGTGGGTCTGGAGAATGTAACTGATGCCTCATTCGCCAAAAAGGCTAGGCTCGGTGAAAAGGTATGTCTTTCCATCATGACCTTAAGCTGTAGCACTAGACTAGGTAATTATGGATTAGTCAAAGAACGAGTCTCGGAGAAGGATCAAGGAATAATTGAGAAGGTCTTTGATGAGCTTTGTCCTCCAGCTTGCATAGAAGATATCCATATAACTGGATATTTTTGGCGTCAACTCCCAAGATGGATGATGTCGACAACAATGATACCCCTCAATAGCTTGAGGATATTACATATGAATGACTTGGATTACTGCACCCACCTCCCTGATGGCTTGTGTCAGATTCCATGTTTGGAGTTCTTGGAGGTCCGACATGCTCCAACAATCAAGTGTGTTGGGCCTGAATTCGTGCAGGGCTACGATCGCTGTCGTCATGCTTCATCCCAGGAGGTGTCTGCTTTTCAAAGACTGCACACAATGATTTTACATGGAATGTTGGAATGGGAGGAGTGGCAGTGGGAGAAGGAAGTGCAAGCTATGGCCGTCTTGAAAGATCTTTTTCTTCAAAGTTGCAAATTGAGGTGTATCCCTTCTGGCCTTGCCACCCATGCAAACACCATGAAAAAGTTAACCATCTACAGCATTCGACAACTCCATTATATAGAGAACTTTGCTTCTGTAGTTGAGCTCGACTTGTATGAACTATCCAACCTGACTAGGATCTCCAATTTCCCTAAATTGCAAAAGCTTGAGATTAATCGGTGCCAAAATCTCGAGTCACTGCAAGAGATGAATGCACTACGGAGATTTGTGTTGACACTTCACTACAGTGAGACACAACTCCCGATGTACCTGCAAACTGTAAAGCCAAGTCAGTTGCTGCTTGACAGCAGCCTAAGGGTACTCGCTTCCATGGCTTTGGAGAAGTATGGGGCCGGGTGGGAAATGTTCAGTCATATCCGGCATGTCGAGGCTTATACCAATGGTCAAGGCATTGAAAAGAGATGGCACCTATTGTACACGAGCGAGCCCTACAGCATGGAGACAAACATTGACATGGAGGTAATATATATACATATTGTTAATTTGTTTCTCTTTTCAAACATGTATAGTTAATCTGCTTTCTTAATCCGGTGTTTATTTGATTCCATGTTTCGCAAAAAAGAGAGGAAGATTCCATTCCATGTTAGTAGTTAATCTGCTTTCTTAATCCGGTGTTTATTTCATTGCATGTTTTGCAAAAAAAGAGAGGAAGATTCCATTCCATGTATAGTTAATATGCACTTACCATTGTTTTGTTTTGCTTGCCATTGCCAGGAGTGCTCATGGTCATTTTCTAAAAAAGAAAAAGGGAGTGGTCATGGTCCAAATCAAAGTCTGAAGATAAGGAGGGTGTAGAAGAAGATAGCCAAGACAAAAAATGAGGAGAATGCATGAGCAGTCATCCCGGACGTTGGGACTCTAGGAGAGGAAGATGAGAAGTAGTACTAGTGTAAAAAATGCTCTTATATTATGGGCCGGAGGGAGTAGCAAATTAATTAAGGAGACAAGAATATTGTCATTTTCCTGCTGCTAGCTACGTGCAGCGTAGAGATCCTTCCCTCAAAAAAAAAAGACTCACTGTGTGTAGTGGCCGTGGTTCCTTTAGTAATTTGGCATGTATATAAGCTATCTAGCTGCTGGAATGAAATAGCTGCATGCTCTGCTGCTGCTTATATATGTTGGTACATATGGTTCCCATTTCTGTCCTCATTATATGAGATGGAAGGGTCTCTAATTATGGTACTTGTGGGTTATTCTGCTGTTGTTGTGCATGCAGATGCAGATGCAGTTAGTCAAATGAAGCTTCAGTTTGGCAGATGTTGCTCTTAATTTGTGTCGAGCTTGATTTACAACGGTCATGTGATGATCACTTCAGTGTTGTTGGTACCCAGGCCGTGTGATGTTATGATTGATAATTCAGTTTATATTGTGGCAGCGTGAAGCTTCAGGGCTAGTAAGCTGTGAGGAATCATCACATTGTGAAATTCTCCTACCAATCAGGATCAAAACAGTGACAGAGGCAAAACAGTGGTGAATCAATCAACAATCAGTTGCATCAATCTGTTCCAACCCACACACACTTCAGAGCACATCTCAAATGGCAACACTAATTAAGGTTAAGATGAAGATGCAGATGCAGTCCCCATCCATTCATTCCAGACTAGAAAGAGCTCAGATCTTTGTTTTTTAAGGAAAAAAAAAGAAGAGCTCAGATCTTTGTTTTAAAAAAATAAAAAAAATAGAAGAGCTCAGATCAGACCTGGAACTTCGTGCCGGTCTGGAATAATCCATCAGAGGTGTAGAAACCTGGACCCTGCAAGCTAGCTGCAACAGCAAAATATAGCTAATAATATTTCATTCTGATTGATAAGAAACCATCTGGCTTGCTGCCTGCACATTGTTCAGGCTAAGCTAAAATCAATTTTCTTTCTGAAACCATCTCGGGGCCTGCACACTGTTCTTCTTACAAGTCAAAAACCAGAGAGAAAAGAGAGCACAAGCAGAAACCACAGAGCTAAGAACAACAACTATAGCAGGCTGCAACAGAGTTAAGAATGCCAACAGAGTTAAGAATTAAGATGCAGTAAAACAACAAATGGACACTCCACAAATAATCAGACGGCAAGACAAAGAAAAGAAGTGTTAACCCTGCAAACCAGTTGTTTCGCTCACTCCTATTGAACTCCAACATCTTGAAAAAAATGCAGACTACAGAGGACTAAAGAGTTCTCCCACCCAGCCGCACATAGAAGATTAGTGTAAAAGTACCCATTTTTCCTTCTGGAATAATCGGCCTGAAGAAAAATGTTACAGCTTTTCATAGCAAGCATACAAGTAATGAACCATTCATAAACTGAACCGTTTACCTGTTGCAGCTCGCAATGCACAAAAAATGAAATTAGTTACCAACCAAACTGTTCTCTCTAGTTACTGAAACCTCCGTATGTATGTATAATATAACCTCGGTTTGTTTGGCAAAAATGACAAGACTAATTCATGTCACCTTCATTGGTTTAGTTTTGATGATCAATGACAGATGTAAATGATGGGACCAATTCAAATAGGTCACCTTTTCTCAGCAGAAGTAAAATTCAGTTACAGGATTTAGGAACAAAGATAATTAATCTTAGAAGGATAAGGGGACAGAAATCAAAAGGCATAGAAGGTACCGAACAGAAAAATATTTTCTAAGAACAATTTAGATATAAAATACTGAACTGCAATAACTTAGTACTGACTTACATATGGTGGAATACAAAAGACACTGAAATGAAAATGGAAACAGAGAATCTGGAATGAACGGAAACCATACTGATATACTTAGTGCAAAACGATGCAGAACAGTTCTGTTGCTTCGTTTCATTGTCGTATACGGAAGTTGGAAACACAAATATATCCATTGACCCTCATTTTTCAGAGATAGTAGGCAATGCTTTCTTGTCTACTAAATGACAACACCTCAGGGTTCAGGAATTAAATTATCAGTTTCATTAGTCATTAACAATGACCAAACCAGTATGCCAGTGGCAGAGATACTACAACAGAAAACCAACATCCATTTAGGACGAAGAAAACACTAATGTGAATTACCAGCTTATAGTGAAAACTCTGCCATGTCATACAAAGTTACCAATTTTCATTGCCCATCCTTGGCTCATGTGAATTTGAAATTAGCTGGCACTTCCCCCCTGTGTGCAGCATCATAGTCTTCAGCGAGGTGTGGCGCAGCATCCTTGTAAGGGCATATGTACCTCTGAACAAATACCTTCTCGACATAAGTGAAAACTGAATAGTAGTCCCTGTCGCGATCTAGCAATCCATTTGCCTTAAGAAACTTTACAACATAGTACCGGGGCCTGAGCCGGCCATCCAGGCTATAATTGAGCATCGCCGGCCGATGAGCGATGTACTCCGGTTCCAACCCGACCTCGGAGATAAGGAACTCTGATTTGCTCTGCAGTGCGTCCTTAGAACGCCTCAGCACCGATGGAGCCCTAGACAAAGCAATGCCCACCTCAGCATCTGACCACCTGAACGTCTTCTTCAGGTAGTCCACTTTGGTGGCGATCTTCTCCTCACTTTTGAATGAGACAGCATCTAGCGCGTGCTTGAACATTGCAGAGCCACGGGGCACACCAAGGCCTTCGGCGCACTCCACCATCGCCTGGATGCTCTCCAGGCTGGTGTTGAGCATCCTCGGTGCGGAGCGGCACAACTTGGCAATATCACAAGCACCTAGCCCGCACTCCTGTAGGAGCGCAACGTTGGGCTTGACCCTCCTCTCGATGTCGGAGCCTAGGAGGTAGAAATTCCTGTTCAGAACCTGGAGGAGGTTCTCGGAGGAGCCCAAGAGGGGCAGGTAGTAGTGCAGTTTGAAGACGATGGCTCTACAGCGGAAATGGCCGGCGGTGGATGTGAGCGAGATAAGCCGCACGACCTCGGGACGCGAGAGACCGAGGCCGGTTAGCTCGTCTACGTTACGGGCCAGGGTCTTCTCCACGCTGGCACAGAGGAACTGCGGGTCCTTTGCGACGAGGGCGGCGACGTCGGCGCTGGAGACGCCGAGGCCGGCGAGGAAGGAGCGGACGGCGTCGGGGTTAGCGGGGGACTTGAGGTGGGAGAGCTTGGGGGTGGCCTTGAGGGCCTGCGGGCGGGTGAGGCCGCAGGTGGAGACGAGGTACTCCTCCACGTCGAAGCTGCTAGGGTCTGGGGAAACGGCGGGCGCGGCCGCGGCCGCGGAGAGGAGTCGGTGGAGAGGGGAGATGGGGGAGGCGGAGCGCGGCGAGAGGAGTTGGGCGAGGAGGCAGCTTCGGAGGCGGAGCATGGCGGCGCGAGGTCGCGGCGGCGCCGGCGGCGAGGGAAGGGCTGGAGCTAGAGGAAAGTGGTCAAGATTTGATTTTTGCGTGGAAGTGGTCCGGTTCGACCTGGATGCTGACCAGGTGACCCCACGCGTCAGTGTATCTCATAGAGGGGAGGGCTGGAGCGACATGTACAGTTGAAAACTTAGGGCATGGGCATCCTTCAGTTGGACGCCTGCTCCACAGGAAAAGCTTATGATGTGGGAGAGAGGAGGAAAAGTTAGTGCTTGAAGAAAAGAACGGGATCTTGCAGAGGAGACCGGTGCTTCATAAAAAAAGTGAAATAAAGCAAAAGAGAAGAGCTGGCTGTGCGAGATGTGATGCATGTGTAAAAGAAAACGTAAGAGAAATACTCCCTCCGTTCTAAAATAGATGATCCAACTTTGTATTAAAGTTAGTATAAAGTTAAGTCATTTATTTTGGAACCGATGGAGTACTAAGAAAAATGATGGAGTTGTAGTCCGGCCAAGCTATGGTTGCTTCGGGGGTAGAAAAATTATACAGTGGTTTCAACTTACATGGAAGATGGGGCAGCTACATGCTGCTGTCTTCATTGTAGATGCCCTTAAAAGGTAGAGTTTTTCTTTTTCTTTTCCAAATAATTGTCTCAAAGTCAATTTTTAGCATGCTCTCTCTTACCTCCCATTTTCACATAAAAATAAGAGTACATAATAAATCCGAGACATTGGTTTGATTACATTTGTCTCAACACATAAGAAGGAACATGTTAAAATTACTCGATCCAATGATCAAGAAATTGGATAAGTGAGGACTCGTTGAACCAGATCTCAAAACCGACAACTCAAGCAGAAGAACAACTCGGAAAAATTGAGGAGCGTCCAGACTTAAAGACTGGTCCAGTGGCTACTAGCGGTGTCTCGGTTGTGATCTCTCACCACGTCGTCTCCTGGCCTGGTGGGCCAGGCCAAGGATCCTATGTCGGTTCACCAGTGGGTCATGTCGAAGCGGCCCATGGCATATGAAATGAAGGCTCCTGAAGACTTGTCGTATACTCCACAATGTAGGAAGTCATGTATACGAGTTCTCTTCGTACGCCGACTAGGATATAGCCCTATATAAATCGAGGGATGAGGCTCGTGAGAAACACACAACAATCTCAGGGTAGATCGACTGTACTTTGTACTTCCATCCTAAAGAAACAAAATGCAAACAAGATATAGGGTTTTATCTTCAAAGAGAGTCCAAACTTGGAAAAAAAAACTCGTGTCATTGTTACCATCATCTCAAGACCCTTAGTGCAGAACCTCCTACCCGAGATCTACCGAATATAGCTCTATCACACAACGCACATTAAATCGGGTGATTTGTAGCCGGTCATCCCCCTTATCCTCCCCCTCAGCCCACAGCTTCACTTCCTTCTCTTGAGAAAACCATGGTGGAGGTCCCTCGCGTGCAGACACCAGTGAGCCAGCTTCCTCGCCTCGTCGGCGCCGGTCGCTGACTTGCCTTTGACGCTCGCCAACGCCGTCGATGACAAATTCCTGGTCGGTTGAAGAAAATATAGGTTGCGGACAACAGCTTTTCCTAGTGTCGCCGTTCAACCTTGGTATCACCATCGCCCCTGATGGTTGCTCTGCTCCACATCAATGGCCATCCCCCACACAGCAAATTGCGGTGTCGGTCCCAACAAATCGGGTCGCCGGTTTGCAGCTTTCGTCGTGAATCCATCGATGTAACCAGTCATTGTGGAAGCAACCACCAGTCATCGTTGTAGCTGGTCGCCGACTGGTTGCAGTACCGGAGATCGCTTGTTGCAACATTTCCATGGCATGTTTCCCCATAGCACAGGTTCCAGCACGGACGCACACTGGTTCTAGTATTTTCATTGCATGGTTCTAGTATTGTCATAGCACGGTTCCAGCATTGCCATAGCACAGTTCCAACACGGGCATGCACCGGGTTTTAGCATGATCGTGCATCGGTTCCAGCATGGGTGCACACTGGTTCCAGCATTGCCATAACACAGTTCCATCACCGGCATGCACCCGGTTCCAGCACGAGTACGCACTGGTCCAGCATCGGAAAACCTCTAATTCCAGCTTCCGGTGGTGCCTGGCACCACGATGGCTGGTTGTAGCATCTCGGCCTCGTGGTCACCATCCTAGCAGAGGTTGCCTACGTTTCCAGCAATGGCTCTCACCATCCGGTCATTCCTCAGTCATTATCATGGTGGTTGCAACACGGTGGTCCCCTCCATGTAGCTCCGCCCATCATCAGTCGCAGCATCCCCGCACAACAAGGGCTTGCGGTGCCTGGAAGCTTTGCAGCTCTCGGACTTGTGGTTGCAGCTCCCTGCGGGGGTGGTTGCAAATTTCTGGCTAGGTGGACGCAATATCAGATGAGTTCACGGCAAGGGCATTGGTGGTATTTGGGGAGGCGTCGACAGCAGGAGCGTAGTGGTCGGTGGTTGCTGGTGCTGCAGGAGGGAGGTGATGGGGGGAGAAGACGAGGGGTGGTTGTGGCCTACAAAGGAGAGAAGGACCATGGAAGGAAAGCAAACGAGTTGGGTCACAGCGCATGAGGGGATTGATCAGGGCAAGGTAGGGTCGCGTGACGGGATTGATCATTGGCGTGAAATAGGAAGGGCCACAACAAGTGGGCCAAGCTTTCGGCCGGCTGGCTGATTAGAATCATTCACCCTCAAGTTAATCAGTTACTTTCTTTTTGCAGGGCAAGTTACAATAAAAAATTTTCGGGGCAAGTTACTCAATATCTTAGCACTACTAGCAAGTCTTTCAGCAGTACAATGGAAACTATTACAGTTTTTCATCATTTCAACAGTATGAGCACTAAGAGCATCTATAGCCGAGCACGCCAAACATGTCTCAAATGTCCGGGCGGATGGCCCGGTTAGTGACCGGTCAAAAAACCGATCCAGACGGGCGCCTCAAACCGGCCTCAAACGCACAGACTGACCGGTACCCCTCATATGCAGCCCAAATATGAGGCGGATATGGGGAGGCCCAGGAGTAACTGGACGCGTCCACCACATCAGATCCGCCCCACGCTAACCCACCAGACCGCATATATTTGTCCTCATTCACTCACTGGATCAAACCCTAGTCGCTTCGCCACCGAAGCTCCCGTCCAGCGATCTCCAACTTTCTCCGGCATGGCGGGGCAGTAGATCCGACGATGACGAGTACAGTCGACTGGGGTGTCGTCTCATGCGGGTTGGAGGAGGCAATGGCTGTCCGCATTGCACTCTGGCACTCCCAGGACGAAAGTGCCCGGCCGATGGTGGGATTTGTCTGGGGCAAGTCCATTGCGTCGGTGCATCGGCGATCGAATCCTTCGGGGCTGGATCACCGTGGTCCTCCGGGGAGCCTTCCAATCTCCCTTTCCCCATCACCAGTCTGCCGGAGTACAGGTCCTACCAAGACCGGTGTGCCTATCGTGAGAAGGAGAGGATGATGGTCATTGTGGCCTAACTCACTATTGACATGGGAGCGGCGAAGGCGGCAGAGGAAGTCATTCGCGCCTGCATTCTAAAGAAGAGATAACGGAGGAACACATGCACTTCCAGTGATGAGCAGATCCGGCTCAATCCATACTGCATTTTCGACCACTACTTCCGTGAGAAGAACTGCAAGGGCGCCGAGAAGGGCAAGGGCAACCGTGGATGGGCTACCATGTAGGTAAACACATGCCAAATTTTGGTAGTCCGGTAGCATGTCCTGATACAGTAGTCGAACGATGTGTGTAATACATCGTTTACGTAGTTGCATGAGTTTGTATGGATTTGTGATATGCTAATTAGGATGTCCGGTTACGAGAATGGAAATTTGAGGAGTGCTCAGACACGTCACAGGCATTTGAGAGGCGGATTTGCCAAGTCTGGTATTAGATGCTCTAAAACGAAGAACTCAGGTAGCTAGTCACACCACCATCTTCTTTTCGGCACCATTGTCCTCTTTTTCAGCAGCTGCAAAAGTGAGCCTATAATAAACAACAAGTAGACATGTTTTTGTAACGGTATCTGTTTGTCAAAACATGTTTTACCACTGAAGAAGCACCTTGCAGCCATGTGGCCAAACAAAATCAAAGCTCGAGACGGCACAAATAGAAGCATGGATGCGAATATCCATTTTTGAGCCCGGGCTCATCCGCACCCAATTAAGAAAAAAAACATAAAAATCAAAATAATCCAAATTAATTATGTATGGTAGAGAATTTGATACATGAGGTTTGCTCCAAATTTCAGGTCATTTGGACATAGGAGTAGCTCTCAGTAAAAAGACAAATTAAGGTCAGAACAGTACATGAACAGTGAGCTTTTCGACAAACCCAAATTTGTCTTTTTTACCGAGAGCTACTCAGATGTTCAAATGACCTGAAATTTGGAGCGCATCTCACGCACCAAATTATCCACCACACAAAAAAATGTAAGTTTTTAATTTTTTATAGTATTTGGTTTCAATTTTATTCAGCGGGGGTGCAGATGAGCCTGGGCACCGAATCGCTGCACTCGCATGCATGCCTCTACTCTCTTCACATCAGCATTTGCTTTCGGTTTCGTATCCTTGCCATCTTCATCGCCGCTATCGACATCTTCTGTAAAATCTTCGCAAAATGCAAGTTAGGCTAACCGCGCCATGAGTCACACTGACATCAAGTTAGCACCTGCAGAAAAATCACACATACATTTTCTATCAACCGCCCTATCACACTAGTAGAAAGGGTCAAATGTGAGACACATTAGTCCCGGTTTGAATTTGAGCCGACACTAATGTGTCCATTAGTGCCGGTTCCAACGGCTAGGCGGGAGGAGATTTTTAGTACCGGTTTGTAGCGAACCTTTAGTACCGGTTCGTGCCACGAACCGGCACTAAAGAGGCAGTGGCTGGCTGTTGTCGGGCTGGGGCCCGGCCAACCCCTTTAGTACCGATTTGTGGCATGAACCGGTAGTAAAGAGGTTGTGGCAGGATGTTTTTAGTCCCACCTCGCTCCCCTAGCAGGATTTTTACCACCTTAAATATGTTACTTCTCAAACTATCACAAGCATTTAGTCTTCATTGAACTCTATGTGTAGAATTTGTGGTCGCAATATGAGTCTTCACCGGTTTCTAAACCGTTGAGGACTCATATTGACAATTTAGATTGTACACAAAAAGATCATTGATAATCAATGTATTTTTTATGTATATTTTTACATGTTTACGCCCTCACTCTCTCTTCTCTCCACTCACTCGGTCTCCCCCTCAATCCCCCCACGCCGGTCCTCCCCCGCCGGTCGCCCCAGCTAAATGACCTTGAAATTGAAAATCACTACAAAATGAACTCTGAAAAATGTTGAAACTTGGCATGGTATCATCATTTCACCCACATAACATGTGCAAAAGAGTAGAGAGGGTTACGGCAAAAACTGGATGCACTTCATGTACAAACTGGACAATCTCTTTCGGAGTATCAGGGTTTTGAACGAGAACTCGTCTGTTACACGGGCACTTCATTTTTTAAAACTTATTTGAACTCCAGACCTTTTTTGCGTTCTGTATGCACCATTCAAAGCGAAGTCATCAATTTTCAACACGTTCTGACATCATTTG
Source organism: Triticum urartu (assembly GCF_056163025.1). Classification (NCBI taxonomy): domain Eukaryota; kingdom Viridiplantae; phylum Streptophyta; class Magnoliopsida; order Poales; family Poaceae; genus Triticum; species Triticum urartu. The sequence continues at coordinate 16,702,819 of NC_141878.1, read as the reverse complement.
CTATTTTTCAGTCATTACCGATTTGTTTAGAGAGCTAAATGACCATGAAATTGAAAATCACTACAAAATGAACTCTGAAAATGTTGAAACTTGGCATGGTATCATCATTTCACCCACATAGCATGTGCAAAATAGTAGAGAGGGTTACGACAAAGACTGGACGCACTTCGTGTACAAACTGGACAATCTCCTTCGGAGTATCAGGGTTTTGGACGAGAACTCATCTGTTACACGGGCACTTTATTTTTAAAAACTTATTTGAACTCCAAACTTTTTTTTGCGTTCCGTATGCACCATTCAAAGCGAAGTCATTAATTTTCAACACGTTCTGACATCATTTGCTAATTTTCAGTCATTTATCGATTTGTTTAGAGAGCTAAATGACCATGAAATTGAAAATCACTACAAAATAAACTCTGAAAATGTTGAAACTTGGCATGGTATCATCATTTCACCCACATAGCATGTGTAAAATAGTAGAGAAGGTTATGGCAAAAACTGGACGCACTTCGTGTACAAACTGGACAATCTCTTTCGGAGTATCAGGGTTTCGAACGAGAACTCATATGTTACACGGGCACTTCATTTTTTATCTTATTTGAACTCCAGACCTTTTTTGCGTTCCGTATGCACCATTCAAAGCGAAGTCATCAATTTTCAACACGTTCTGACATCATTTGCTATTTTTCAGTCATTTACCGATTTGTTTAGAGAGCTAAATGACCGTGAAATTGAAAATCACTACAAAATGAACTCTGAAAATGTTGAAGGTAATAGAAACATCTAGTATGATTATCACCTTTGATATTCGTCCGGAAGATGATATTGAAGGTAATAGAGACATCTGGGTCAATGTGCAGACGCCTCCAGTTCTACCATTATCTGAGTTTCTCAACCATATTTATGTCTTCGATATTGTTTATTCAAAAATAGTTGACAAATAATTTTTATTGACAGCATATTTCCATTCAAGCAAACATGTCCGGCGCTTGGTAGACAGGATCGTCCACTGTCCCGGAGCTGAACTAAACTGCGAGGAGACAAGTCATTATATTTCATGGCTTGAGGATCTTGATGTTGTCAAGAGAAATTATTTTCCTGAATTTGAAAATCTTAGTACTCAAAACGTGCGACCAATAGTGATCGTATTGAACTACGGTCACATCTATTTAGGAAAGATGATATGATTTTTACTATTTGTCCTCAGTGCATCTTTTACATACATTATTTTTCAAGCTAAACTTTCCTTGCTAAGTATATTACTATACGATGTTCTTCAACAGGGACTCCCGATGACAGTTGTGCCTCAGTGGATCGAGACTAAAGGTCACATGTCAATGGTGAAAGTGCGTTATATCGACTAGAGGGGGGGTGAATAGGCGATTTTTATGAAAGTCTTCAAAACGTGGAAGTTATGAAGACAAACGATAGAAATAAACCTATTACCCTGCAGCGGAAGGTAGAGTACACTAGGCAAGCCATAGTCAAGTTTTCAATAGAGTGAAAGCACAATGACTAATAGTAGCAATGTAGTAAGGATCAGGTAGGAAGATATTATGAAGCCAAATAGAACACGCAGTCACTCAGTGAAGATAAAAGATAGTGCAATCATACAATGACTTCACAAGGAGTAACAGTACGTAAAGAGAAGGGAAGGATGAAACCAGTGACTCATTGAAGACAATGATGTGTTGGACCAGTTCCAGTTGCTGTGACAACTGTACGTCTGGTTAGGGCGGCTAGGTATTTAAATCTGAGGACACACAGTCCAGGACACCCAGTCCTGAACACGCAGCTCAGGACACCCAGTCCTCACCGTATTCCCCTTGAGCTAAGGTCACACAGACCTCTCCCAATCACTCTGGTAAGTCTTCAAGGTAGACTCTCAAACCTTCACAGACTTCGTTCACCGGCAATCCACAATGTCTCTTGGATGCTCAGAACGCGACGCCTAACCGGCTGGAGGATTCACAGTCCTCAAGTGTAATAAGTCTTCAGATCACACAGACAAGAAGACTTAAGTGATGCCTAATTCTCTTTGGCTCTGGGTGGTTAGGGCTTTATCCTCGCAAGGAATTCTCTCTCAAAAGCTTCGAGGCGGGTTGCTCTCAAACGACAAAAGCCGTATACTAACTCTGAGCAGCCAACCATTTTTGGTTGTAGGGGGTGGGCTATTTATAGCCACTAGGCAACCCGACCTGATTTGTCCGAAATGACCCTGGGTCACTAAGGAACTGACACGTGTTCCAACGGTCAGATTTCAAACTCACACGACAACTTTACTTGGGCTACAAGAAAAGCTGACTTGTCCGACTCTGGACAAGATTCGCTCTCATAGTCTTCACTCGAATACATAGGTTTTGGTTAAGCATCACTTCAGTCATTCTGAATGGTTCTCTTGGACCCCACTTAATAGTACGGTGGTTCCTATGACTCAACAAAGAAGAAGAAAAAGAACTACGAAAGATCTAAGTCTTCGAGCTCCATAGGCTTCATGCGATGTCTTCTCTTGTCATAGTCTTCAATGTGAATATCTTCATATACCACCTTTGACATCAATGTCTTCATACATTTTTAGGGGTCATCTCTGGTAGGAAAACCGAATCAATGAGGGACTTCTACCTGTGTTATCTTGCAATTCTCACAAACACATTAGTCCCTCAACTAGGTTTGTCGTCAATACTCCAAAACCAACTAGGGGTGGCACTAGATGCACTTACAATCTCCCCGTTTTTGGTGATTGATGACAAACTAGTTGAAGTTTTCAACGGGGAATATAATATGTGAAATTGTAAAGGATAAGGAATTGTCTTCATAAGTTGCAAGGGCTCCCCCTGAAGATGTGCATATAAGTAGTTTGCTTTTGGAATGCAAATGCACATGGCAGGTTGTGCTTGTGGAGATCCTCTTCAACTTATGATGACAATCCACTATGCATGTGAAGGTATGTGAAGATAATGACATGCATAATGGAAAATGGACGTCTGCAAAATGATCTAAGTGCGGAATTTATCGTCGCACATGCGGAATTTGTCATCACATCACAAAATGGCAAATAGGTAGCAGACGACCATCGAGTTTAAGTGTTACAACTCAAAGAACCAAATGTATCAAAACGAGAGTTGTAAACACAAAGCAAAATATGAAGCACCCGCCCATATGGACCTTCTTGAAGACTATTAAACTCATATGCTTCTCCCCCTTTTGTCAGTAAGGACCAAAAAGGTTTGAAGACATAGAGCCTCTACTCGTTGCCATGAAGAGTAGGTGAATCAGCAGGGTCGTTGGTGGTGTTCGGCGGTGCAGAAGAGCTTGGAGTAGTGTCGAAGCGTGCTGAAGGAGGCAGCGGTGAAGTAGCATCGTCGTCATCCTCGATCACTCTGGCATTTACAGTTGCAGCAGAGGAAGAGAACTCAGAGTCTTCAAGAGATGGAGTTCGTCGCAGCACTGCCCTTCGAGGAGGTGTGGAGTCAAACTTGAAGCGCTCAGAGAAGCCATCCTCTTGAAGATCATCTTCAGAACACATCAGCGTCAGCCCTTTCCATGTGCGTCGAGAGGTTTCATGAGCAACAAAGGCATTCTTGGTGGCAAGATTGCGAATGCGATTAACATCCACCAAGAGGCTTTGCATTTGACGCTTCAGCCAGTCATGATGCCTATCCTGTTTCTAATGAAGAGCCACAAGAAGCTCTCGGTCATTGAGAACACGAGTGCCCTTCTTGGGTCGTGGGGCAGTTGTACTGTTAGTGGCTTCAGTGAGAGCAGGATGCGGTGCACGTGTAGTGCCAGCCAAAGGATACACACGAGTGACTGCTTCAACTCCTTCAATGTTCTGAGAAAAACTTTGATGCTCTGCATTTTGAAGACTTAGAGGTTCCTTGGCAGGCTCAGGATAGATGGCTTCAGTAGACATATCCACATCAGGCAGAAAAATCCGATGATTGCGAGAAGATGGCTGATATGAGATAGTGGAGTGAAGTTTGATCAGCCGCATTACCCATGGGTCGTAGAACTTTAAGCCAAACAGATCAGAGCCTGATGCAGCAAGTTGGCGAATGAAGAAGTCCTGTGCATTGAAGCATTTTCCATGAAGAATATAGAAGACCAAAGTCCTCATTGCACCTTCTAGCTTGGCATGTGGAGAGTGCCCTTTCATGGGCCAGAGAGTTCGCCTTATGATGTGATAAATAGTCCTTGGCAGATACTCTAGGTCTTCAACAAAGAACTCTTTGGGATATGCAGCATCTTAGGGTAATGGCTTCATCATACTGAGCATCTGACTCATGTTAGGTTCAGGCTTCTGAAAGATGCTCTCCACAGCTTCACTGTGAAGTTGACAGCCAGATTCTAGAGATCGCCGGGAGTGGGTAGACCAGTGAGCTCAATGATGTCAAAGGCTTTGGCTTCGTGATGAACGTTTCCTGTCATCCACTCCAGGACCCAAGTCTTCGGATCTCTGTTATCACTAGTGCAGAACCGGGCAATAGCACCGGTTCGTAAGGCCCTTTAGTGCCAGTTCCATAACCGGCACTAAAGTGTGGTCACTAAAGGCCCCCCCCTTTAGTACCGGTTCAGCACGAACCGGTGCTAAAGGGCAACCACGTGGCACGAGCCAGCTCCGGGGGCCGGGAGCCCTTTAGTACCGGTTGGTAACACCAACCGGTACTAAAATGTTTGGGGGGTTTTTGGTTTTATGATTTCTTTTTCATTTAATTTTGTGTTTTCCATTTTAATTCTTTTTCGTTTGCTGGTATTTTACGATATTACACATTGTACACGTTATGCATATATATATATACATATATAAATAGAATTTCTAGTAGAACCAATCATATATATATCATCAATGTCTCACAAACCACCATATTAATTCACACATACACACATGTATAGCTATATACAATTTCTCCTACATATGCATGTTGCCTTCGGAGCCAGTGGCATTAGCCTAATTGGTGCCTTCAGAGCACGATGACAATTGGAAGTGGTTCATGACCTGGTCGATGGGGGCGGTAGCGGGTAATAGTATTCTCCCTTCGGATTTATGACCTGGTCGAGCAAAAATCCCGCTATTTCCTCTTGAAGTGCTTCTACGCGCTCCATTTCTAGGAGCTTGTCCCGCACCTCTTTGAACTGTTAAGAAGGAGATCAATATGCATGTGTCTTAGTTGTGTGAGTAGATATCGATAATGGTGTAAAAATTGTGAATAGTGTTCTGACAAGCATACCCATTCCTGTCTTTGAGATCTGCTCCTTTCGGACGCCATCATGCGAATGTTCTCGCAAACGCAGAATGCACAAAGATTAGTCCCCTGCGCCTGCTTCAGGGCCTTTATTATGAGAATGGAATTTAATTTGATCAGATAATAATTAATCAAGCATGATAATTAAAGAGATGGCAGCTAGCTAGCTAGCTAGTACTACTTAATTACTTACCTTGGGTCGAAACCATTTCAGCTGTCGTTTCCATTCGCCTTCCGTGACGCTAATGAACCTTGCCCAAGCCCTGCCCGCTCACAAAGAAAATGAATAAAGTGGTTATTAAATAGTTCATATCATGAAATGACGAACTAAATAGGCCGAGATATATAGTTAATAATGATTGAAATTACCTGTTGACTATCCCAAACAAGATGTTATAGTCACTATTTGCTTTGAGTAGTGAGTCTAGTATTTGAACTGTTCCGACGTCAACTTTAATGATACACAAGATCCAGTGAAATCTGCATGCACACACGTTTGCATGTCTTAATTAAGCGGGCATATGTAAGCAAAAACATATAGCTAGCTAGTAGGCAAAAACAGAGAATTTGTAGTACAAGAAAGTGTGACTCACTGGAAGTTGTAAGGAAGTAGTATATCTTCATTGTATTTGAGGCGCTTCAAGAACTCTAGCATGCTGTCCTCTACCTGCTTTTCATGATGCTTGTTTATTGTCCATGTGTATTCATTAACGGTGTTTGGGTCAATGAACCCAATGCCATAGCGTCCACCTTTTCTCATTTCATACATCTTCATCCTACATAATACCATAGAAAAGAATATAGTGAGGATAATTACAGGTAATGATTGATCAAAAGGATCACTACAGCTAGCTTAAGACTTAAATTACAGAAAGAAATCACTTACAGACAATAGCAACTGACGATAGATTTGTCAAGTGCGTCTTGATTGTATAACTGAAACAGTTCAGAATACTCAACGGTCACATGTTTCTCATGGTAGTAATGATCCTTCTTGACTTGCACCATGAGGGACTCTCGATCGGATCTCTTGGTAATGTCCATGTACCATTGATGCAAGTCATACATTCTCGTTGGGAGCTTCTTGACCTCTTCTGGCTTGACCAAAGGTTGGCCCCGGGCATATTTCCGTTTTATTTCCTCCTCTGTAAGCACAGGAATGTCCTCGATCTCGAGGAGTTGTCCAACAGTGATTTTGAGAGTTTCAGCCTACATTATATGCTCCTGGGTTATTACCACATCGCCCACCTCGGGAACGTAAACTGTTTGGCCACAATAATATTGGGCGCGCGTACTGTCACGTGTTGTTGGCGGCACAACAAGCGGGGGGATCGATTGCGCCGCCTGTTCTCCCAGCTGGGCAACGGTTTTCCCGCATTTTTTAACAGCTGCTTGTTGTTTGCTCAAGCTCGAGCTCGCCTTCTTCTGTAGACGTTGTCGATGTAACTTCCTGATGTGGTGCTCATAGTCTGTGTCAACAGGATTAGGAGCTGGTGGTTGAGCCATACGAATGAAGTGGTCAACTACTTCCACAGGCACTTTCTCCCTTGGCGGCGGTGGCGGTTTCGGTGCAAAATGGGCGTCGACTTCTGCCCGCACTATGGCATTGGTTTGCTCCTCGGTCCTGTCGTAAGCCCTCTCAGGAAGAGGAGTAGTGAGGTTTGGACCATATTTATATCGCTTGCCTCCGCCTGTACTTCCTGTACTATGACCTCGACTCATACCGCTACGCACCATAGCTGCGGGGTGTCTCTTCTGCGATTGCTGAGGCGGCGGAGATAGCTGACGGGGCTGAGTTGGACGAGGAGGAGTGGCCTGAAGCTGTGCCGGACATGCAGTGGCCTGAGGTTGTGCCGGACTTGGAGGAGGAGTGGATGTCTGATGCTGTGTCGGACTTGGAGGAGGAGTGGCCTGACACTTTACCGGACTTGGAGGAGGAGGAGTGGCCTCACGCGTTGGTGGACTTGGAGGAGGGGGAGTCTGCTGACTCGGTGGCGGACTTCGACGAGGAGTCGGGTGACATGGTGTCGGTGGCCTTCGAAAGATGATGCAATCCTTTCTCCATAGGATGATACGATGTTTGGCATCTCCGAGTGTGTGCTCCTCGTCACCTCCAGGAATGTCAAGCTCTAGCCCCGAATATTGGTCCACCACCTCATCAACCACGACACGAGCATAGCCTGGTGGAATCGGGTTGCAATGGAAGGTTGCATCGGGGGAATTTGTATAAGCAACGCCGTCCACCACCTTCAAGGATATGTTCTTAATTTTGAAGTGTAGCTCGCAGTTAGTGTTCTCCGCGATATCATCCACGGGGTATCTATCCAGCATTGCGTCAAACGGGGCGGAACCCACGCTGCTTCTCGACATGGATGGGGCGGTGGTATCCAATGCTGGATCATCCGCTAGCTGCTGCAGCTGCTGAGACCCCCTTTGCTGGCTAAGTGAGTCGATCTGCTCCTGCTGCCGCTGGAATTTGATTGCCAAGTCTGCGTGTGCTGATTCTAGGCCTTGAAGGCGTTCATAGTCGAGCTTCCTCTGCTCCTCCTCCATCTTCCTCTTCTTCTCCTCCGCAATCTTCTTTCTCGCACGGGTTCTGTAGTCGGCGTTCCAGTCCGAAAACCCCTCATACCACGGAATAGCGCCCATGCCTCGTGTTCTTCCCGGGTGTTCAAGATTTCCCAGGGCACGCGTAAGCTCGTCGTTCTCTCTGTTGGGCTCGAACAACCCGGATCGAGCCTCTTCTATTGCAACAAGTAGCTTATCTTCGACTCCGTCCAGACATGCCTTCTTGGAAACTTTGCCTGTCTTCGGGTCCAACTCCCCCCCATGCGCATAGAACCAAGTCCTACACCTGGGGGGCCAGCTCAATGTTTCTGGAGTGACACTTGCATCCAGCATCTCTTTCTCACACTTATCCCACTTAGGCATTCCCACCGCATAGCCACCTGGCCCCAGCTTATGGAACTTATCCTTTTTTGCGGCATTGGCCTTGTTTATTCTTGACCGTTCCTTAGATAATTCTGAATCCTTAAATTTCACGAAATCGTCCCAATGAGCACTTTGATTCTCTAGTGTTCCCTCGAATACTGGAGTCTTCCTTCCTCCCTTGACGTACTTGTCCCATTCATGATTCTTGTGGTTCTTGAATGCAACCGCCATCTTCCTAAAAGCAGCGTCCTTGACTTTCTGCACATCTGCTTCTGTGAAATGATCTGGTAGGGTGAAATGTTCCATGAGAGTATCGCAAAGCAGACTTTTTTGTCTGTCGTCGACAAAAGTAAGATCTGGACATGGCTTTGCTGGCTTTCTCCATTCTTGAAGGGAGATCGGGAGTTGGTCCTTCACAAGAACTAGCTATATGCCCGCAAAAAGTAACATTTTTTTAATGATTGGATTTTTATAACTAAAATTTCTAACATTTCTATATAACTAACATTTCTATAACATTTCTAATATTTCTAGAACTAAAAAAAAGAAAAATTTCTAACTTTTTTATAACTATTTCTATAACTAAAAAACAGAAAAATTCTAACAATTCTAACTTTTTTATAACTATTTCTATAACTAAAAAACAGAAAAAATTCTAACAATTCTAACATTTCTAACTATTTCTAAAAAACAGAAAAATTTCTAACAATTTCTAAAAAACCGAAAAATTTCTAACAATTCTAACTTTTTTATAACTATTTCTATAACTAAAAAACAGAAAAATTTCTAACAATTCTAACATTTATAACTATTCTAACAATTCTAACATTTCTAACTATTTCTAAAAAACAGAAAAATTTCTAACAATTTCTAAAAAACAGAAAAATTTCTAACTATTTGTATAACTAAAAAACAAAAAATGTATGTGTGTGTGTGTGCGCTCACCGGCGAGGCGAGAGGCTACGGGGGGCGGCGAAGGGGACGGCGACGGGCGCGGCGACGACGGGGATGACGACGACGGGGAGAGGGACGGGGCGGCGATGATGGGGACGGGGACGTACGGGCCGGGGCGACGACGACGACGGGGACGTACGGGGCGGCGACGATGGGGACGGGGACGACGCGAGACGGGCCGGGACGGGGCGGCGGTGACGACGGGGACGACAGGGATGGGGACGACGGGGCGGCGACGACGGGGGCGGCGACGAGGGATGGAGACGTACGGGGGGCGTGGCGGGCGACGGTGCAAAGGAGAAGAAGCAGATGAGAAACTGAAATTTTCATAAGTGTTGTTTATATAGGAGGGGACTTTAGTACCGGTTGGAGCCACCAACCGGTACTAAAGGCCTGTTTTGGCCAGGCCAAGCGGCGGGAAGCGACCCTGACGGTGTCCTGGACTAGGGGGTACTCACCACGTCGTCTCCCGATCTGATAGATTGGGCCGAGGACCCCCGTGGCCGTATACTCATGGGCCAGTTCGGACAACTGTCGCATACAAGGAAGATTCCACAAGACTTGGCGATCAAGACAAGGACTTCTCCCCACCGGCGTATTCGGCTAGGACTCTTGTTAACCTGGGCCTCTGGTGCATTATATAAATCAGGGCCAGGCTAGTCGATCGACTCCATATACAACAATCATACCGTAGGCTAGCTTCTAGGGTTTAGCCTCCTTGATCTCGTGGTAGATCTACTCTTGTACTACCCTTATCATCAATATTAATTAAGCAGGACGTAGGGTTTTACCTCCATCAAGAGGGCCCGAACCTGGGTAAAACATCATGTTCCCTGCCTCCTGTTACCATCCGGCCTAGACGCACAGTCCGGAACCCCCTACCCGAGATCCGCCGGTTTTGACACCGACATTGGTGCTTTCATTAAGAGTTCCGCTATGTGATCGACAAAAGGATCGATGGCTCGCCTGCAGATCAACTGCGACTTCGGCATCTTCGTCACCAGCTCGACTGGTCACCTTGGTTCGACCAAGAATTGCACCCCGTGTTCGGATCACTGTGTCCGGACTAGGGCCTTCATCAAACATCAACTTCGATCTCTATCAAGATCACGGAGGAATCATCTATGGAGCTCGGGGGTTCAACGTCAACATTGCCCTCAAGCGACCGTGCTGTTTTTCTGGACAGCAAACTCGTATCTGCCATCACCACCTCCTCGAGTATCGCTTTGACTATCGCTTTGGTGGAATTGTGAGGAATTGGGTCTATAACAACCCTGGAAAATTTCGTCGAGTTCCGATGGAGAAATCTCTGGTAATCCACGATATACCGGAGCCCTGTCAAATCTGGACGGGAATTTGGATGAGTTTAGGGCGTGGTGTCCAGATTCTAGCTCGGACGTCCTTTGGAAGATCCAACCGTTGATCGGCTGCGTAATTCCTATATCTATCACCTCTCAAAATTTCGGCTCGATCCGACCGTCCAAACTCCGGGAACCTTCCGATTAGTGCATCACTTTTCGGATCTGTTTTCTGCGCGAAAACGAATCCGACCCGAGTTCATCTTTTTTATGAACAGGATTTCAGACATCCCTTTCGAAGGAAGTTTTGTATGGGGTATTGTGTTTTGTTCCCGAACACATCCCACTAATTGTAAGATCTTTTGAACATGATCTTCAACATCATGCTGGTGTCAAACCAGTCCGGCAATATTACTCCACGGCTGCCGACCTGCGCTAGACACGGCGTCACTTTGTTGAGCCGAGCTCAACTTCTTCGGATCATCATCTCGGCAAGCCGAACAAGAGCCCAGCATCGAGAAGGATAAATCATGACCAACATCGCCGCCCCACGGATTACACGGAGCGGGCATACCGGCATCGCCGCACGGTCGCTTCATCAAGCCGGCATCGACCACGTCACGACCTGCATCGATAGGGCCGCACTATTGCTTCTTCAAGCTGGTGTCCATCACGCCGACCTACTTTGACTCATCCGCTGACATCGAGGCTTCGACATCTCGGCTGGACCAGGGGCTTCGCCATCTCTTCATCAACCTACTCCGGACACTTCGGCATCACTAGCCGACCAGCTCCGTCACGTTAGCTGGGCCGAGGGCTTTGCCTCGGCGAGTCAACCTTTACCAGCATTGCCATGCCGTCGTTTTATCGCCCATCAGGCAATGGGTGTGCGGAGCGGGTCCCAATTTTAGGAATCACCTTCCTTCGGATTGCTACAACAAATAAATCAGGTGCTATTAATCCCAGTATTTTTTGTTTGTTTGGGTTCATTTTTCCCAAGGAATTATTACTCTGGTTTGTCCGTCATATGTACACAGGTCTATCAAATGGTGGCTGCATTAACGACAGTCGCATGGTGGTTCAGTCAGTTTTCGTACATAGTCCGGCGAACGCCGCACTCGGAGCTCGGACCGACCTGCGAATTCAGGCTTTGCCACGCCTTTACCGCATCACGCCGACGCCCTGCATCGACTTGACTTCGGCGCCAGGCCATATTTCTTTTATTACTCACTTTGCATAAATTATTTATTATGCAACGATTTTTTTAATTATCATTATTACTATTATCTCCGGTTTGCACTATTTTTTGTGCACAGGAAAATGATCCGGGGACTTCGGCGTCACTCTGCTGGTCTGCATTGATCGTGCTATGTCACCACTTCGGCGTGTCAAGCTCTCCGCTCCGCCACCTCGGGACCGGCTTGAGGGATGGAACCTTGCCCCGCATCAAGCTCAGACCGCGTCATCAATACCGAACACATTAACCAGCTAAGTCGCTTTCATGCTCAAAGCTTTAATTTCTAACTTGCGTTCGGTTCGACCAAGCATTATACTTTTTTGGAAAAAAGTTGCTTCTAAAAAATTTCCTTGTCCAAACTTTGTTTGTGACGCATAAATTCAAATACCCCGTTTACTTGGGGGCTTCCTTTATGAAGCTTTTCCTGTTGCTTATGATTATACTTGTACGGCTTCGTTCCTTGTTCGTGTATTATGCCACAATATGCACCACATTGACTTAGCGATTTGCAAGCTGGGTTGCCTCGCTCCTGTGTTTACCCCTACGTTCCCGATTGTTCGGCTAGGGAGTAAAGGGAGTACCTCTGCAATTGTCACGATCGGGTCACCCGAGCCGGACCTCAGACTGGGTGAAGCCGAAAGCTAGCGCTCTTATAGTTATTCAATGATGGTCGGCACACAACGGAACTCATGAGTACAAAAAATCTATTGCACAAGTCTCATAATAACAATGAGCACCGAAGAAAGGTATCGGTGGGGGTACTATTTTCTTCGAAGATGCTTCTTACTCTTCGCAGTAATATAGCATAAGTTCCCTGAGCGCGCTTTATCTGTTACAGCCTTATGGCCTGATTGCCTGGTTATTGGAAACACCGTCGATATTCTCGACCGATGGAGTACATAACACTTTTCGGTCCTTAACCAAAGAGGGAGAAGCCGACGGTCGGTTAAGATGCATTTAAAGTTCGGTTGAACATAGATATGATATAAGTACTTCGGTACATGCAATCATTCTTCTACCCAAGTCACTTGGGGGCTCTTAAGTTTATTTGAGCCGTTTTATAATAAGTGTTCTTCTTCTCAGTCGTTGCAAAGTTCTATTATTATTATTTATCACTCCTTTTTTCGACACGAGTGTGCGGTCACTAGCCCGGGAGCCTAATTTCTCTCTCAAAGCCGCTAGAGTTTAGTTTGCTAAAATGGCCTGATGAGAAGTACTCCGCCCTCGGGATAGGAGGTTGAAGCCATAGGCTGACCCGCTCGAAGTCTTGAGATAGGATGTATCATGATAAAGCACGACAGAAGCACTTCTTTTTTCTAAGACCAATTTTCGGATTGGCACCGAACACTTGATCTTGTTCGGACGTCATGTTTTTACTGACGTTTCTTGGTTTTCCAATCTTTTTGGCACCTTTAAACTATTTGTGCTTTTCCAGCATTAGTCTCGCAGTGCAACGCCGGTCACCTTTAGGGATTTGGCAAAAACATTCTCAGATATTGCTATATATGCATCGGTTTCGAATTGTGTCTTCGGTCAATAGTTGGGTTGTCCGGCTCCTGCACTTGCTTCCTACGTTCCGTTTTGTTTGGCTAGGCGTGCAAAGGGAGAACCACTGCGATTGTGCTTCCAGCTCACATGGTTAAGCACCTTAGTGGAGAAAGCCGAAAACTGACTGTCACAATAAGCGTAAACTGGTCAGCGATCCGATGACTATGACGGGCCATTCATAACATTGGCCGAAGTGTTTACGGCTTGACCTCGACTGTCGCCGAACACTATCGGGGGCTATTAACTGGCCTCCCAAACTAAATCCTCGATATTTTGCTCTTACATTCGAGCTGAGGTTTCATGATCATGCTTAGCATGACACCAAAGAAAGGAACCGATAGAGGGACTATTTTCTTTGGAATACATTTCTTCTGTTAAACAGTAATATAACATATCTCTCTGCGTACCTTTGTTTATAAAACCGTGTGGCTAGATTGCCTTGTTTGTCGTAAATCTTTGCCCTCATAAAGGCTTTATAAAGTAGGACAAACACTCCTCGGCTACTGGCCAAGGAGGTGGAAGCCGATGGTCGGTCAACAAAGTTTTGTACAATGCGGATCCGAGCATTAATGACGTAAAGTACTTGGATACATAGAGTCATTACACATAATTTGTGATTTTACTATGGATATTGATCCTTAATTCGGTCACCCGTGCCCGCATTAAGGCTCGGGGGCTACTGGGCTTCGGGCTTATTATTTACAAATATTAAAGGGGCACATCGATCCCCTGATCTGGTGTTGCCACCCGACCAGTGTCTCGGGGGCTACTGCATTGCTTGTCCAATGCAGAAAATTTTATGTGCAATATAGTTTCCGAGGAGATTTTGATCCTCAGGTTGGTCGGCCGCACCCAACCTGAGTCTTGAGGACTGAGCACGCCGCTTTTGTGTCCCGAAGTATTCTGCCGAGCTAGGACTTGATCCTCAGGCCGATTTTGCAAATCAACCTGAGTCTCAGCGGCTACTGGGATCAGCGGTCTTATGTCATCCTTCATGTGCATCTCGGGTTTTAGACCAATACACACCTTGAGGGCTATTGGCCATATATCTCGGCAGAGAATAAATTGCACCAATAAAAAATATTGACAAAAAATCGGCCCATAGTCGGGGTGGTGCACCACCTCGGAAGCAGTCCGGCATAAAGCTCGAGCGCTAGTGGCTAGCTCCATAGAGGGCATTTCCGGCATTAAGCTCGGCTAAACTCCTTCAACTTTTTTGAACCAAGGTGATATGACACCTCGGATATAGTCCGGCATTGGAGCCTGGACACAGTCCGGCGTTGCAGCTCGGATATATTTCGGCATTGGAGCTCGGATATACAGTCCGGCGTTGGAGCTCGGATACATAGTCCGGCGTTGGAGCTCGGATACATTCCGGCGCTAGAGCTGGGAAGCGGTCCGGCATTGGTGCTCGGCTGCAAAAGATACCTCGAATGCAGTCTGGCGTTGGAGCTCGGACGCAAGAGGACCCTGCCTCCCGGGAACAACTTCAAACCGAGGTGTAGCATAAAAATAAACAAGGCATTGATAAAGGCCGGAAACTTAAAGGGGCTCCTCGGATACCCGACGTGTAAACTCGTCGAATGCATTTCGGCGATCCTCAAGATCGAAGATAAAGAAGATTTGTTGAACCAGTTTTCAAGACCGGCAACCGAAGATGAAGAACAGTTCGGAAGAATCGAGGAGCGTCCCTAACTGGAAGACCGGTTCAGGGGGCTACTGACGATGTCCTGGACTAGGGGGTACTCACCACGTCGTCTCCCGATCTGATAGATTGGGCCGAGGACCCCCGTGGCCGTATACTCATGGGCCAGTTCGGACAACTGCCGCATACAAGGAAGATTCCACAAGACTTGGCGATCAAGACAAGGACTTCTCCCCACCGGCATATTCGGCTAGGACTCTTGTTAACCTGGGCCTCTGGTGCATTATATAAACCAGGGCCAGGCTAGTCGATCGACTCCATATACAACCATCATACCGTAGGCTAGCTTCTAGGGTTTAGCCTCCTTGATCTCGTGGTAGATCTACTCTTGTACTACCCTTAGCATCAATATTAATCAAGCAGGACATAGGGTTTTACCTCCATCAAGAGGGCACGAACCTGGGTAAAACATCGTGTTCCCTGCCTCCTGTTACCATCCGCCCTAGACGCACAGTCCGGGACCCCCTACCCGAGATCCGCCGGTTTTGACATCGACAGACCCCCTTTAGTACCGGGTGGTGGCTCCAACCAGTACTAAAGGCCCCCCCTTTAGTACCGGTTGGTGCCACGACCCGGTACTAAAGGGGGTGCGCTGGCGCAGGTGCGGTGCGGCAAGTTTAGTCCCACCTCACAAGCCGAGGGGCGACCGCACTGGTTTATAAACCCCCATGCGGTAGCTCTCTCGAGCTCCTCTCCAAAGCAGGCCTACTGGGCCTACTTGTTCTGTGCTGCCCTGTTGGCCTACTGGGCCTTTGCGGGCCTGCATCCTGGCCCAACAACAGGTTGGGTTTCTAGTCGTATGCCGGCCGCTTTGGCCTAGTAGGCGGGCATTTTTTTATTTTTTTGCTTTATTTATTTTTGAGTTGTTTTTTGTGTATTTAGAATTTCTTTGTGAATATTTTTGCTTTAGGTACAAAAAATTACAAACTTTCTGTTAGTGCCCATAGTTTTCAAATTTGAATAGTTTAAATTTTGAGTTATTTGAAATTAGTGTGTATCACTAGTTTGTGAATAACTTAACTTTAAAAATCAGTAAAGGCATGAAAGAATTTGTTTGCACATAAAATTTCTTCGCGTTTCAAATGCCAAAACACATAATTAACTACCCTAACTATTACAGAGATTCCCTTCTGGGTGTGAAACACAAAAGAAAGTGATGATAGTGAAGCCGATCACATCCCAGATCTTTGGGTGTGAAACTTTTTCTTCGCGTGTGTCCCTTTGCGCCGTAACCATGGAAAATCTTCATCATTTAACGGGATGCTCGGGTCAATATTCACTGTGAATGGAGCAATTTCATCAAACTTTTCATAATCTTCTGACTTGTCTGTCTTGTCATCCACTCCCATGATGTTTCTCTTCCCATAACGAACTATGTGCCGCTTTGGCTCACCGTACGATGCATTCGCTTCCTTATCTTTTCTTTTTCTTTGCTTGGTAGACATGTCCTTCACATAGAAAACCTGTGCCACATCATTGGCTAGGACGAATGGTTCGTTTGCATACGCAAGATTGTTGAGATCCACTGTTGTCATTCCGTACTGCGGGTCTTCCGTTACCCCGCCTCGTGTCATATTGACCCATTTGCACCGAAACAAAGGGACCTTCAAACCACGTCGATAGTCAAGTTCCCATATGTCCTGTATATAACCATAATATGTTTCCTTCCCGTCTTGGTTTCTGCATCAAAGCGGACACCACTGTTTTGGTTGGTGCTCTTCTTATCTTGGGAGATCGTGTAAAATGTATTACCATTTATCTCGTACCCTTTGAAAGTCATTATATTCGAAGATGGTAACTGGGACAGCAAGTACATGTCATCTTCAATAGAGGTGTCATGCATGGTACGTGTCTGCAACCAGCTGGTGAAACTCCTGGTTTGTTCACGTGTAATCCAGTCATCAGACCGCTCTGGGTGTTTGGAGCGTAGCAAATTCTTGTGTTCATCCATATACGGAGCCACCAAGGCGGAATTCTGTAGAACTATGTAGTGTGCTTCAGTGAGAGAATGTCCGTCCATACATATTATTTGTTTCCCTCCTAGCGTGCCTTTTCCATCCAGTCTGCCCTTATGCCGCGATTCAGGAACACCAATCGGCTTAAGGTCAGGAATAAAGTCAATACAAAACTAAATGACCTCGTCATTTTGATGGCCCTTGGAGATGCTTCCTTCTGGCCTAGCACGGTTATGAACATATTTCTTTAAGACTCCCATGAATCTCTCAAAGGGGAACATATTGTGTAGAAATACAGGACCCAAAACGTTAATCTCTTCACATAGGTGAACTAGGACGTGCGTCATGATGTTGAAGAAGGATGGTGGGAACACCAACTCGAAACTGACAAGACATTGCACCAAATCATTCTCTAACCTTGGTATGATTTCTGGATCGATTACCTTCTGAGAGATTGCATTGAGAAATGCACATAGCTTCACAATGGCTAATCGAACGTTTTCCGGTAGAAGCCCCCTCAATGCAACCGGAAGCAGTTGCGTCATAATCACGTGGTAGTCATGAGACTTTAGGTTCTGGAATTTTTTCTCTGCCATGTTTATTATTCCCTTTATATTCGACGAGAAGCCAAACGGTACCTTAATACTGAGCAGGCATTCAAAGAAGATTTCCTTCTCTTCTTTGGTAAGAGCGTAGCTTGCATGACCCTGATGTATGCCGTCTTTTCCGTGCATACGTCGCTGGTCCTCTCGTGCCTCAGGTGTATCTTTTGTCTTCCCATACACGCCCAAGAAGCCAAGCAGGGTCACACAAAGATTCTTCGTCACGTGCATCACGTCGATTGCGGAGCGGACCTCTAGGTCTTTCCAATAGGGCAGGTCCCAAAATATAGATTTCTTCTTCCACATGGGTGCGCGTCCGTTAGCGTCATTCGGAACAGGTTGTCCACCAGGACCCTTTCCAAAGACCACCTTCAAATCCTTGACCATATCATGTACATCAGCACCAGTACGGTGGCGAGGCTTCGTCCGGTGATCCGCCTCACCTTTGAAATGCTTGCCTTTCTTTCTTACGGGATGCCTGCTCGGAAGAAATCGACGATGTCCCAGGTACACATTCTTCTTACAATTAGCCAAATATATACTGTCGGTATTGTCCAAACAGTGCGTGCATGCGCGGTATCCCTTGTTTGTCTGTCCTGAAAGGTTACTGAGAGCAGGCCAATCATTGATGGTCACGAACAGCAACGCCTTTAGGTCAAATTCTTCCCCCATGTGCTCATCCCATGCACGTACACCTGTTCCATTCCACAGTTGTAAGAGTTCTTCAACTAATGGCCTTAGGTACACATCAATGTCGTTGCCGGGTTGCTTAGGGCCTTGGATGAGCACTGGCATCATAATGAACTTCCGCTTCATGCACAACCAAGGAGGAAGGTTATACAAACATAGAGTCATAGTCCAGGTGCTATGGTTGCTGCTCTGCTCCCCAAAAGGATTAATGCCATCTGCGCTTAGACCAAACCATACGCTCCTTGCATCATCTGCAAACTCCTTCCCGTACTTTCTTTCGATTTTTCTCCACTTTGACCCGTCAGCGGGTACTCTCAACTTTCCATCTTTCTTACGGTCTTCTCTGTGCCATCGCATCGCCTTGGCATGCTCTTTGTTTTGGAACAAACGTTTCAACCGTGCTATTATAGGAGCATACCACATCACCTTGGCAGGAATCTTCTTCCTAGGGCGCTTGCCCTCGACATCACCAGGGTCATCGCGGCTGATCTTATAGCGCAATGCACCACATACCGGGCAAGCGTTCAAATCCTCGTACTCACCGCGGTAGAGGATGCAATCATTAGGGCATGCATGTATCTTCTGCACCTCTAACCCTAGAGGGCAGACAACCTTCTTTGCTTCGTACGTACTCTCGGGCAATTCGTTGTCCTTTGGAAGCATATCCTTTATCATTACCAGCAACTTTCCAAATCCCTTGTCAGATACACCATTCTCTGCCTTCCATTGCAGCAATTCCAGTGTGGTGCCCAGCTTTTTCTTGTCACCTACGCAATTCGGGTACAACAATTTTTTGTGATCCTCTAACATGCGCTGCAACTTCTTCTTCTCCAAATCACTTGCACAGTTTCTCTTTGCATCGGCAATGGCCCGACCTAGATCATCAACGGGCTCATCTGATGCCTCTTCTTCAGCTTCTTCCTGCATTGCCGGCTCAGCTTCTTCCCGCATTACCGGCTCAGCTTCTTCCCCCATTGTTGTATCATCGTATTCAGGGAACCCATGCCCAGGATAGCTGTCGTTGTCCTCTTCTTCTTCATTGTCTTCCATCATAACCCCTCTTTCTCCGTGCTTGGTCCAAACATTATAGTGGGGCATGAAACCAGACTTAAACAGGTGGACATGAATGGTTCTTGACGTAGAGTAATTGTGACCATTCTTACAGCGAGCACATGGACAAGGCATAAAACCATCCGCCCGCTTGTTTGCCTCAGCCGCAAGCAGAAAAGTATGCACGCCCTCAACGAATTGGGGAGATCATCGGTCATCGTACATCCATTGTCGGCTCATCTTCATTACACAACACCGAATAGACCAAATTAATACAAGTTCATACATAAAGTTCATACAACACTTAAATGCAACAAACAAATAACTCTCTAGCTAAAGCATTTAAATGCAACAACAAATACGATCAAGATCGCAACTAAGGTAACAATGGATCTAACAGCATAATGATACCAAGCCTCACTATCGATGGCATATTTTCTAATCTTCAAGCGCATTTTCTCCATCTTGATCTTGTGATCATCGATGACATTGGCAACATGCAACTCCAATTCTATCTTCTCCCCCTCAATTCTTTTCAATTTTTCTTTCAAGTACTCGTTTTCTCTTTCAACTAAATTTAACCTCTCGACAATAGGGTTGGTTGGAATTTCCGGTTCACATACCTCCTAGAAAAAATTTCTATGTCAACTTGATGGGCATAATTTGTCATAAACATGAAATGCAACTAGTTTTAAAAGAGAATATATATACCACATCCGAATCATAACAAGGACGAGGGCCGACGGGGACGGATATCAAAACCATGGCACTATATGTATAACAAACAACGTACGGGTAAGATAATTATACGAGTAACTATATGTCCAAATCACACAAACATCAATTTTTATATAAAATTTCATGAACAAGAGGCTCACCACAAGGTGGTGCCGGCGACGGGACGGTGCGGGCGATCAATGGTGGTTACGACGGAGATTTAGAAGGCACTAAGTAAACCACACCTACATATGCAAACTAAGTGTTATTTTTGACCTCAAATTGCATATAAATCAAATACTAGCACATAAATATATATATATATATCCTCCCAAATTACTAAACTCACAAATTAATCACTATATAAAGCATTGCAAGAGCTAATCTAGCAATGAGAGATGAAAGGACAAAGTTGCTAACCTTTATGATCATTTGAATGGATGGGGGCCTTCAAATCTTGACAAATTTTGGGCAAAATGTGTGATGAGCTCGAGAGGAAGAGGGGAAGAACAGAGAGGAGAGGGGAAAGGGGAAGAACAGAGCGAGCTCGGGTGGACGAAGGGTTTATGTAGGACGACCTTTAGTACCGGTTCGTGCCAAGAACCGGTACTAAAGGGGCTGGAGGGGCCCCAGTCTGACAACATCCTTCCGCCACTCTCATTAGTACCGGTTCGTGGCACGAACCGGTGCTAAAGGTTCACCACGAACCGGTACTAATGAAAGTGTCCCGGCTAGCCATTGGAACCGGCACTAATGTATACATTAGTGCCGGCTCAAATACAAACCGGCACTAATGTGCTTCACGTTTGACCCTTTTTCTACTAGTGTATACCCGCGGATGTGAAGTGTGGCATAGAATTGGAGCAGCAACTCTTCATTCCAATGCTCTTGGTCAGTGACGAACGGCAGCAATCCAACCTCTTTGAAGCAATCCAGAACTTCTTCTAGACAGGGCAGACCAGCTATTGCTTCAATGTCAAGACGCTTGTGTGGGAAGATGCGACCTTGATTGTATAGAATGCAGGAGTAATAGCTTCGCTGCGGATAGCTCCAAAACCGATCAGATGATATTCTTTCCCTTGAGTAGGGGTTCCTGGAGCTATTGAAGAATGTGTTGTCTGCTCTGAAGCCATTGATATTGAAGGATCCAGGTGCTGATGCAGGACCTGGGAACCTGGGCAATCTTGGGATTGGCTTCTGTACCTGAGGCCTGTGCTCAACATGATACTCGAACTGAGGACCGGCAGCAGGCGCAGGAACAGAAGCAGTGGGATCAGTGGCTTCGCTGACTTCTGGTGCTTTTGTTGGTGAGGGCTCCATTAGCTTCAGCCATGACAACGTCAGTGGCTTCATTGGTGTTGGTGGTGGCAGCCTCAAGATTTTCAACCTCCACTTGACGAGCTAGAGGGTCGGTCACAACCACGTTCTCCTCGAGAATCGCTTCTTGGTGGGACAGGGGAGTAGCAGCTTGTGGTACTTCTTCTTCATCGGCTGATGCAGCCGGAATGTCTTCAGCAGCTTCAGCTTCAGACGCAGAGACTGGAGGCCTTGGTCCTTTGCGAAGCCTGCGCAACGCAGGCGATGCCTGTGTAGTTGGAGTTGGCTGGGCCTCAAAGTCTTCTTACTCTTGTGGGCGATCAGCCCATGAAGCATCCTGAGCAATTGGCGTCAGAGGACGACCAATGCTGATGAGTTCGCTGTGCTCGGGCTGAGGAAGGACTGCACCATCTTCTACATGGTCATGGTGACCAATGTCATCAGCAGCGATGGGATCAGCTACTGCAAAGTCTTCAGCTTCATGAGCCTCTGTGAAAGCAGGCTCATGGATTGTCAGTTGGCGTTCAGCATCAGGGCGAACCATGGAAATGGGTCCAACAATCAAAGGCTCTATGGGAGCAGCCGGTTCTTTCTTGGTCTTCCTCTTCTTCTTGGAGGGGGTAGTAGGAGAGGCTTCAGGATGTTTCCTCTTCCTGGCTTCAGCCTCAGCAATCCTCGTCTTCTTCAGTTCTGAAGCGGTTGACCGGCTTTTTGGCTTCGAGCCAGTCATTCTAGTTGGGAAGACAATGGGATCTGCTTCCTGCCTTGGTGCGAGAGGTTCAGTCACAATGGGCTTCTTCTTCTGCTTAGCAGCCATCCTGGGATCAATGCTCGGACACCCAAGGGCCTTGCGCTTCTCAGCTTCGTTGTAGCCTTGCACACACTTGTCAGCCAGGTTCTTCATACGCCCCCGAGAACCCTGAGCTTCTGCGCGTTTCTTGAGAAAGGCTTCTTTGAGCTCGTGCAGCATAATCTTGAAGTTTTTCACCTCTTGCACGCTAAGCTTGGCCATATGCTTCTTGAACTGAGCCTTTTCATAGTCAATCTTTTGCTTCAGTTCGACGATGCGCTGAGCGAGGGCTAGCTCTGAAGCAATGGCGCCATGGAAGGCGACACTTAGGCCAATGGGTAGTTGCAGATCTTCGAAGCTGATGTTTGGCGTGTCAAACCACTCATCAATGAAGTTGTGGATGATTGTTACATCAAAGAGAGGCAGATCATTGAAGATTTCTGCTTCTTCTTTGCTCTTGATGAGTTGCTCAAGAGCTTCATCTGCAAGATCTTCATCACTTGACAGATCAATGGTATCATTGCGCAGAATGGCCGCAGTTGTTAGCTCTTGGCCGGTGTGTGGCAGAGGCATCTTGACTTTCTGGGGCTTGGAGATGTGTGACAAATCTTCAGACTGCACACTGTCTTCAGGAGGTGCAGTCGCCAGTGGCTTCGCCCGTGAGATTTTTGGTGCAGAGGCCGGCTGTGAAGCTTTTGGCTGCTTCAGCTTCTTTGGCTTCGGCGCTGCAGGCGCTTCATCTGATTCAGCGTCATCTGCAGGCTCATTCACGGCTGTCCCTTGAACCACTATGTGAGTGATGAGGCCTTCAAGATTGTAGAAGGGCCCAAGAAGATTGGTTTCAGCTTCGCGAGTTCCATCAGCACGGGGAGCAGAGGACCGGGGTTGAAATCTAAACCCAAAGTCTTCTTGTTCTGCTTCGCTGAGTTCTGGGCAAACTGGAAGTTGCGCTTAAACAGATTGTCGTCACGACACCATAGCAGGGACGATGGGTCAGCATTCGCAGGCTGTGGTCCACGGACCATGCAGGGATAGAAGCCTTGTTCAATGGCTTCATCTCTGGTCCTGGGTTGAAGATTTTTGTAGAGGATGTCTCCCCATGGTCGCTTGATGACATTCTTTTCAGCATATTCCTTGGTCACAAATCTGTACTTGAACCACTGTTCTGCCCAATAGCGTCAAATCCATTGGATTCGCGTCTTGCGCTGATTGTAATCCTCTTCAGGATCTGTCTTGTACAGCTCTGAGAGGTCATCGGGCAGATCTCTTGATGTTTCTCCTCGACGCTTTTTGCCACCCTTCCTTGCTGATTTTTCTGAAGCCATGAACCTTAATCTGAAAGGCTTCAATACGTTCAGAGGCTTCAAAGGTTTTCGCTTGCTGGACAAACAGGAACTGGCTTCGGGAGAATTTATGTCATGCTGTAAGAATTCTGTAAATGAATGCAGACTATGAGAACCAAGGGATTCTCCCATGGACATGTACCTGTGACAGCATTAAGGTGCGAGGGAAGGGGAAGAGGTCATATGCATTCTCAGAAGATTTTGAAGATAAATCAGTTTAGAAGACATTGACCTCATCGTGCGAAGACATTCACTCATAGATAAGGAGTTGGTTCTAGATTTGTACAAATCCACGGATCAGTACAAGTGAGGAATCTAACTACTTTGTGAAGCATAAGTGAATATACTAGGCATGTTATGAGATGCAGTATGAAAGAGATCCAACTTGTGTGAATAGAAACTGCTTGTGGAAGAAAGTGATAAAGCTATAGGATCAAAGAGGCCGTAAAAAGGAGGTTTTATTTACCACACGAAGAACTGCTAGACGAAGTGGAAGAGGAGGCCGAGCAGTTCGATTGTCCGTGCCCTAACTTGGCGACGGAGGACACCTACGGCGACGGCGGAGAAGACGATGTCCGCGGTCGGCGTGAAGACGGTGTCGAAGAGGTTGCGGCAGCGAAGCGCTTCGTCGCTGGCGTTGTCGAGGGCTAGCGGTGGCGCTAGGGTTCGTGCGAGAGTGGAAGAAGAGATAATGACTGCTGTGAGGTGTGTATTTATAGGTATAGGG